>NC_048220.1:34442849-34626099 GCF_002007445.2 Ailuropoda melanoleuca
GCTTAACCGCTGTGCCACCCAGGCGCCCCTTGTCCTTTATTTTATTAATATGATATATTATATTAATTGATTTCCAGGTGTTAGTCTTTTCCGGTCGCGGTGTAGCAGCTTTTAAATACGTTGATGGATTTGNGTCCTTTATTTTATTAATATGATATATTCTATTAATTGATTTCCAGGTGTTAGTCTTTTCCGGTCGCGGTGTAGCAGCTTTTAAATACGTTGATGGATTTGGATTGCTAATGTTTTTGAGGGTTGAACCCGAATTGTTATGATCAATAAAAATGGGGATATTGATACTACTTACCTCATGGGTTTACAGTAACAATTAAATACAATAATACATATAAAGTACATAGCAAGGTATCAGACATACAGTAAAAAGTTCAATTAGTGGGCATCATATTTTTTGTACCATTGGCAGTAAATGTCTTCATATAATTACCTCTTATGAAATAACAGGAAACAACTGCATAAAATTAGTCTGCTTAATACCAGAGCTATGTTGCATTCATGGGTGGAAGAAGAAAGGTAATTAAAATAAGAGCTAACATTTACCCATTGCAAGCTATCTTCCAAGCTCTGTTTTAAGTACTTAATATGTATTAACTCACTTCCCAATAGCCCTATGAGGTCTGTACCATTATAGATGGGGGTGTTGAGGGCTTATATAACTTGTTCCAATTATAAAGACATTAAGGGGAAGAGCTGGGATTTGGACACAANCATGAAATAACAGGAAACAACTGCATAAAATTAATCTGCTTAATACCAGAGCTATGTTGCATTCATGGGTGGAAGAAGAAAGGTAATTAAAATAAGAGCTAACATTTACCCATTGCAAGCTATCTTCCAAGCTCTGTTTTAAGTACTTAATATGTATTAACTCACTTCCCAATAGCCCTATGAGGTCTGTACCATTATAGATGGGGGTGTTGAGGGCTTATATAACTTGTTCCAATTATAAAGACATTAAGGGGAAGAGCTGGGATTTGGACACAAACAGTCTGGCCCCAAGACCATGTTCTTTACCACTATGTTACGTGCCATGCTTTATGCTGATTATGTTACAGACATTATATCTAATATACTCTTTGCCACATGATGCATAAAATTACCACCAATGTGCAGATAGCCTCTCTGCGTTTAAGTGATTTGCCCCAAATTCACATGTGATATTTAAACCCAGACCTATCTGACATTTATTTATTTATTTATTTACTTACTTACTTACTTACTTACGTAGGCTCCATGCCCAGTATGAAGCCCGATGCAGGGCTCGAACTCACAATCATGAGATCAAGACCTGAGCGAGATCAAGTGCTGGATACCTAACCTACTGAACCAAACAGGCACCCCTCTATTTATTTTCTAATTGTATTTTTCTTAAGTGTGTTTTTAATTGACTCTTTGATGAAACAATCAATATATTTTTTTCTCCCAAACCTGAGTGCTTTTAGAAGCAGTAACTAATATTAGCAATTCATTTCCTTTGCTTTTCTAGATAATGATATTAGAACTGACCCTTGTTCAGGTGGAGTCTGAATGAGGATTTGGCACAACAGTTCTGCAATAGGCAGCAGGTTCTCCTACTGTCATGATTTTCAAGCTTCTTTGACTGCAACCCATAGGAAGAAATATATTGTTCATCACAACCTAGTAGATATACTCACAGGGACACACATATTCACAAAACCAAAAGTTTCATAAATGATGATTTTTTTCTGTGCTATTCAATCTATTTTANCTTCAATCTATTTTATTTCTTTTTTTAAAAAGTGCTTATTAGAACCAACCAAACTGATTCCATAACCCACTAATAAGTTATAAGCCACAATTTGAAAAATGCTGCATTGAAAATATTTTAGCTCTCTTCCAATGCTCAGATTCAGATTTATCTGAAGACGGCTTCCATGAGATGGCTTCAAGCATGAGTGACTTCTTCGGACTTGGTAACCATACTGATTGGTAAGAATAGACTCAAAATGGATGAAAGACCTAAATGTGAGACAGGAATCCATCAAAATCCTAGAGGAGAACACAGGCAGCAACTTCTGTGACCTGGGCTGCAGCAACTTCTTGCTAGACACTTCTCCACAGGCAAGGGAAACAACAGCAAAAATGAACTATTGGGACTTCATCAAGATTAAAAGCTTTTGCACAGCAAAGGAAACAGTCGACAAAACCAAAAGACAACCAACAGAATGGGAGAAGATACTTGTAAATGTTTTATTAGATAAAGGGCTAGGATCCAAAATCTAGAAAGAACTTATCAAACTCAACACCCAAGAACAAATAATCCAATCAAGAAATGGGCAGAAGACATGAACAGACATTGCTCCAAAGAAGACATCCAAATGGCCAACAGACACATGAGAAAGTGCTCAACATCACTCGGCATCAGGGAAATACAAATCAAAACCACAATGAGATACCACCTCACACCAATCAGAATGGCTAAAATTAACAAGTCAGGAAACGGCAAATGTTGGTGAGGATGTGGAGAAAGGGAAACCCTCTTGCACTGTTGGTGGGAATGCAAGTTGGTGCAGCCACTCTGGAAAACAGTATGGCAGTACCTCAGTAAGTTGAAAATAGAGCTACCCTATGNAATGTTGGTGAGGATGTGGAGAAAGGGAAACCCTCTTGCACTGTTGGTGGGAACGCAAGTTGGTGCAGCCACTCTGGAAAACAGTATGGCAGTACCTCAGTAAGTTGAAAATAGAGCTACCCTATGACCCAGCAATTGCACTACTAGGTATTTAC
The DNA here is from genome assembly GCF_002007445.2 of Ailuropoda melanoleuca. Classification (NCBI taxonomy): domain Eukaryota; kingdom Metazoa; phylum Chordata; class Mammalia; order Carnivora; family Ursidae; genus Ailuropoda; species Ailuropoda melanoleuca. The sequence goes on from NC_048220.1 coordinate 34,445,616, forward strand.
CCCAAAGATACAAATATAGTGATCCAAAGGGGCAGCTGTACCCCAGTGTTTATAGCAGCAATGTCCACAATAGCTATGGAAAGAGCCCAGATGTCCATCAACAGATGAATGGATAAAGAAGATATGGTGTATATACACCCAGTGGAATATTACTCACCCATCAAAAATTGAAATATTACCATTTGCAACAACATGGAAGGAACTGGAGGGTATTATGCTAAGTGAAGTAAGTCAATCAGAAAAAAGACAATTATCATATGATCTCACTTGTATGTGGAATTTAAGAAACAAAACAGAGAATCATAGGGGAAGAGAGGAAAAAATAAAACAAGATGAAACCAGAGAGNGAAGGAACTGGAGGGTATTATGCTAAGTGAAGTAAGTCAATCAGAAAAAAGACAATTATCATATGATCTCACTTGTATGTGGAATTTAAGAAACAAAACAGAGAATCATAGGGGAAGAGAGGAAAAAATAAAACAAGATGAAACCAGAGAGGGTGACAAACCATGAGAGACTCGTAACTATAGAAAACAAACTGAGGGTTGCTGGAGGGGAGGGGAGTGGGGGGAAGGGGTAACTAGGTGATGGGCATTAAGGAAGGCGTGTGATGTAATGAGCACTGGGTGTTGTATAAGACTGATGAATCACTGAACTCTACCTCTGAAACCAATAATACATTATATGTTAATTAATTGAATTTAAATTTAAAAATTAGACCTGATGGTTCTAAAAAAAAAAAATGGAACCTAAGGAATGTATGTATATCACACACACCCAAAGCTTGTGTTTTAAACTTTTTCTTTCCTTTCTTTAGTTCATTTATTAATTTGTTATTCTTTTTTCGACAGCTATTTGTAGAGGCTACATTTCAGGCAGCGTACAGGTGCTCAGGAGTCAAGGATGATAAAAGCAGGCATGCGTCCTCATGGCTTAGTGGGAATGAAAACAGTTAAGCCAAAAGCACAGAAGAAAATATTTTCGAATTATGCTAAATTCTGTGAACAAGGATATGGCATTGTATGTAAAAAAGTGACCTGATTTAATACGAAGTGTTAGAAACGTCTCTGTGAGAAGTGTCATTTGGGCTGAGAGTGAAAGATGAAAAGAGCCTGGCAATGGACAGCATCATGAGCGTAGGCACGGGCCACACCACATCGCAGTCTTCTAAGGCTGGAGAGAGCATGAACTATTAGATGAGGGATGGAAGGAAGAGATCTAAAGATAAGTCTGAAAAAATAAACAGAGACAGACCATACAGGATCCTATAAACCATGGAAAGAGGTGAAAGGGTTTTATGCCGCTGATGATATGAGGCTCACAGTGTAAAATAATAAGTAGGGTGTGTAGAAAGGACTGGAATGGTCCAAGATTATGCAGAGAGAGCTATGAATAGCTACTGCCATAGTCTGGGTCAAACATGATGGAACAGGGTGGAATAGGTAGAGGTCTTTTGTTGCTTATCTCTTATCCTACTGAGCACGGTGCAATGCATTTCATGTGCACTGGGACCAGACTTAAGAATTTTGGAGCTGTCAGCTAAGAAAGAAAAGTCCTGGGAATGCAACAGTGTCTGTGATAAATGGACAAGGTATAAGGAAGCTCTTACTCTTTTATCAATAAGTACCAGACTATGGTATGAACTTGCATATTCTAGTTATCACCAAACTATATTATGCCCACATATTTTATGAGATATGGTTCTGTATAATCAGATCCTTATCTTCTCTTTCTCTGAGAGTTTTTAAGATCTGTATAAAGGGCTTCAGATCTGATGTGCTGAAGGAGAAAGATGATTCTTAACAGCAAAGCTGGCTCCATGATTAAACAAATGTATATCCATACTGGACAAGGGAAGCATGTTGTCTCTTGCCTGGGCTTTTCTTTCTTTGATTAATAATCCCTTGCATGGTAGAACACTGTTGTTAACTTACCTCTGACTGACACCTTTATCTGTCTGTTCTCGGAATAAAAATAGCTTCACTCAAGTCTCAGTAAAAATGGTTGTTCATCAGGGTGCCCCTCCTTAGAGTTCAGTGGAGACGGGAGAGGAGTCCTCTGGTATGTCGCCAGGTTTCTGAGCTCCGCCTGCCTCCCTTGGGAGCTGAACTCAGTCAACAGCTGCCCTGTCTGCTAGCCTGGTCTGCAGAGGCTCTTTGCCTTGGCGTCTCTTCTCCTTTTTTTGATACCCAAGCCTCACCCATATCACCACCCCTACCCCACCCACTTGCCACCAATCCCAATAGACCTTGCTCACATCCCCTGCTTTCATTAGCTGAAAGCAGCCCAAGGTGCAACAGGTCCCAGGCATGAGTACCCGTTTATTAGCACACCGTTGCTTACTGAAAGACCTATAGAACTCAACAAATATAATGTGCAGTAGTGCAATGGGAAAGATTTGAACCAAATAGCCTGGGTGCAGGCACTTTTTCTGGTGCCCATTAAACCCACGGCAGGGATGACCAGCCAGTCATCACGCTGAGGTGAAGAATATTATTTCCAGAAGACAATACCAAAAATGTATTCGTTGTCAGATTTTTAAAAAGCACTTCCTGTGTTTCTGTCTAAACTCCCCCAAGGGCTTAATTTCTGTCATCTTCTACGTGAATCAGTCTTCAGTGGTAAACAAAATTTTATTCACTGGACAAGTAAGCATCAGGGGCTGTTAGTCTTTGTTAGAATGTTACTGCCTCAGAGTAATGCTTCCTTGAATTTCTCTTGTTTCTTTTCCTTGCAAATCCCCACCTTCTCCTTTAGCATAATGATCGTTATAAATAAAAAAGAAAATATACTCAGTACGGGTCTTCAGTTATTGATAGTCTACATTTCTTTCCTGGGCACAGAATTGGAATTCGTTTGCATCCCTGGGCACTGCTTGCAGACACTTAATTCTTTGATTCAAATAAAACCTTAAAATGTGATCTCAGTGACATTATGTCAAAAGAAACATGTCAAAACAGTGCTGATTCAGAGAGCATTATTGTGCCTAGAGATCATGTCTTTGCTTTGAAGGAAACAAAATAAATCACAGCAGCAGGAAAGCATTTTTACAAGAGGCTCTTTGCACACAGCAGAGGCCAGTTCTGCTCTCCTGTGTCTCATTTCCTCTTCCCATCTCTCCACCCCGTGCTCCCTCAAGTGTGAAGTCCTGCTTGATCGAACATACTGCTTAAAACTCTTCAATGTCACCGCAACGCGTACAGACTTGTGAACAGGCACCTGTCATGGGATCTGCCCTGTGTTCCTCTCTAGGCTCAAGCTTCCCCATCATACCTGTTGTTACAGCAAACCAAAACTGTTTTCCTTTCCCCACTCACACAGACATCCCATGTCTGTGCTTAATGCAGCCTATTTTTCTCTATCAGATAAATCTTACTTTTGGACCTGGAGGACTCTTCAGCTCTACCACGTATTAGGGGTTTGACCTTGTGCACATGACTTCACCAGGCCTTGATTTCCTCATTTGTAAAATGGGAGGTTAAGAGCAGCACTTTGGGGGCCACTAAGGGAGCCATCTGTAGAGGCCTGTGCTGAAGCACCGGCCCCAGAGCAGTGGCTCAATGAGACATCGGTGACACTGGCTTTATTTTGTGGTTATTACCGTCACAATCCTCACTTCTGCTGAGAAGCTTTCCCTTACCTCGCCATCCCAAAGTGAATTACTTCCTTGTACTATGCACTCACTTTTTTATTGCCCTTTTATATCTTTTTCTTATCATTAACGTGGTACATGATTTGTTAGAAGGTTGCTGGGCAATAAAGTTGATCGTGTGGAAAATGGGAATGAGAATGGCTCAAGGACACCTTGTAATTCATATTTTATGGACCTCCTGCAATAGTGTGGTTAAGATATGATTGTTAATGGTAAGTGGATGAGTGGGGTTGTCTTTAGTTCCTGAGCTTTATAGCTTTGTAAGCTAATAGTTATTCAGTGCTTACTATATGTCAGGCAAGACATTAAATGTTATATTTGTTCTTTACTATGATCAAATGTAGTAGGTATTCTATACCTTCACACACGTGGAAACTGAAGGTCTAGGGTCATAGACCTAGGGATAGACCATCTGCTCCCAAAGCTCGAACTCTTTGCTCAAGAACACTCTATTCTGATCTATGAGGTGTCATTTGCCTCTGGGACTCTAGAGTGTGTAAATGTATTTAATACACTTTCATGTCTCATTCTATTCCAGGTACTCCTTCCAGGACGAGGAGGATATGTTCATGGTAGTGGACCTCCTGCTGGGTGGGGACCTGCGTTACCACCTGCAGCAGAATGTTCGCTTCCAGGAGGACACCGTGAAGCTCTTCATCTGTGAGCTGGCCATGGCCTTGGACTACTTGCAGAGCCAGCGTATCATCCACAGGTCAGTTAGGTCCGGGGGCAGCCTTGCACTGAATGTACTGGAGAGAGTTCGCAACCTGCTACATTCAACAGGTTCTTATTGAGCATGACAGGTAATCCTCACTGAACTCTTGCAACAGTCCCGTAAGGTAGTCTTATTGTTCCTCTTTTAAAGATTTAAAAAAAGAGCCCATCGAGCTTAATTTTTTCAAAGTCACAGTTAATAAACAATAATACCAGAATCCATGAGTATTGGCACTAGACAAAGAAAAGGTGACATACGAGAATGTGTCTCCTTCACTTGTGGAATCTGTGTTAAATGAAGACAAAGAAATAACGCAAGTAGCTATAAACCCTAACAGACAATAGACAGAAAAGGATACTTGTGTTTGTAAAGATATTGGTAGGTGGGACGCCTGGGCGGCTCAGTCAACTGGGTGTCTCACTCTTGATTTCGGCTCAGGTTGTGATCTTGGGATTGTGTGATCAAGCCCTGTGTCAGGCTCCACACTCAGCCTGGAGTCTGCTTCACATTTTCTCTCCCTCCCACACATTCTCTCTCTCTCTCTTGAATAAATAAATACAGTCTTTTAAAGAAAAGATATTGGTAGGGTTTTTTTTGTTTAGGTTTTTATTTACATTCTTGTCAGTTACCATATGGTGTAATATTGGTTTCAGGAGTAGAACTTAGTGATGTAAAGATATGGGTAGTTTTTATGATGATTTCCTATATAGTATCTCACTTAATCTCTATAATAACTTGTGATAAGTAATCAGAGCAGGTATAGTTGGACTATATTAAATATGAGAAAACCATGATTTGGAGATATTATCATCCAGGGTATTTATGAGAACTTTTTATTAAGTTTCTAATTTTAATTTCAGTATAGTTAACACACAGTCTTATGTTAGTTTCAGGTGTATGATACAGTGATTCAACAATTCTGTACATTACTCAGTGCTCATTAGATAAGTGCCCTCCTTAACCCCCTTCACCTATTTCACCCATCCCCTCACCAACCTCCCCTCTAGTAACCATCTATTTACTCTGTATAGTTAAGAGTCTGTGTCTTTGTTGGTCTCTCTCTCTTTTTTCCCCTTTGCTTGTTGTTTTGTGTCTTAAATTCCATATATGAGAGCAATCATATGGTATTTGTCTTTCTCTGATGGACTTATTTCACTTAGCATTATACTCTCTAGCTCCATCTATCTCATAGTACTGGAAGTCCTAGCCACACCAAGCAGACAACAAAAACAAATAAAAGGCATCCAAATTGGTAAGGAAGAAGTAAAACTTTCACTATTTCTGGACAACATGATACTATATAGAGAGAACCCTAAAGACTCCACAAAAAGTACTAGAACTGATTGAATAAAGTCGGTAAAGACAGGATACAGAATCAATGCACAGAAATCTGTTGCATTTTTATATACCAATAATGAAGAAGCAGAAAGTGAAATTAAGAAAACAATCCCATTTACAATTGTAACAAAAACAATAAAAGATCTAGGAATAAACTTAACCAAAGAGGAAAAAGACGTATACTCTGAAAACTATAAAACACTGATGAAAGAAATTGAAGACAACTCAAAGAAATGGAAAGGCATTCCATGCTCATGGGTTAGAAGAACAAATATTGTTAAATTGTCTACGCTACCCAAAGCAATCTACAGATTTAATGCAATCTCTAACAAAATGCCAATAGCATTTTTTGCAGAGCTAGAACAAACAATCCTGAAATTTGTATGGAACCACAAAAGACCCTGAATAGTCAAAGCAATCTTGAAAAAGAAAAACAAACTGGAATTACCAGAAAACCAGACTTCAAGTTATATTACAAAGCTGTAGTAATCAAAACCGTACGGTACTGACATAAAAACAGACACAACGATCAATAGAACTGAATGGCAAACCCAGAAGTAAAGCCCCAATTATATGGTCAATCATTTATAACAATTTTGAACCTCATCACCCCCAATGCAACTACAGTTTACTGATGACTTCGTCTATGTGCCAGGCACTACTATGTACTGTCGTATGTTATCTTATTAAATTCTCATTATAGTATCTCCATTATACAAATGACAAAACTGGGGCTCAACGATTTGTGAGGACAAACCACTGACAAATGGCATGGCCAGGATTTAAACCTAGGTCTCTCTGCACCCGAAGTCAGAGCCCTTTCTACTATACCAACTTGCATTCGTTACACATACAAAATAGATGCATTAAGTACATGTTGTTAAGTGAAAAATAATGCATGTGACTCTTCCACTGTCTTATTTCTAATCTGTGATGTATTTGCTAGGTCTTAAAGTATGTTTACGTCTCTACAGTGTAGTAAAAATTTGGCCAAATAAAAGATTTGCCAACCACTAAGTTGACGTTAACCTACAAGTTATCTAGATTAGTACAGAGCCTGTGGGTGAAGATGGACCATCATGGTTTATGGATTCTTTGCGCAGGCACTATGGAACGATCCGTGTGTGTGTGTGTGTGTGTGTGTGTGTGTGTGTGTGTGTGGCCTTGACCCTGTATACTTACATGCTCGTTGTTGAATTTCCTGTCTTTCGGACGACCTATCTGTGTTGGAAATGCGCTCTTCAGGCAACAGATGACCAGAAGGCAGACCAGCTAATCGTGTAGGACCTTGGAAGTAACTGAACCCACCTGCTGTTTTGTCAGGAACTGCGAACCCTGTTCCCAAGCAGTCTTCCTCCCAGACTGACTTTCTGATCCCCCGCAATTCTTGCTAAAGAGAACCTTTCCTACCTGCAGTCTGGGGTGTCCCACTGAGGGTATTCATGTTCACTCACCCGACCCGAGATTGCCGACCCACAATCTGCTTGGGGTGCAGACGCTCTGGGTCTCAGAAAGGAGGCAGGTACTGTGAGAAGCCCGCGTGGCCACGAGCACCTTTCAACTTTCTTCTCTCCCTGTTTGAACCTGGGCCCCTGCCTTCTTTCCCTGGGCTTCATTTTCTCTGTCCAACGCTTAGAAATGTGTTCCAAAAGGAATTCAGGAAGGGAAAGAAACCCCAGGAAAGTCAACACGATTTGCACTTGCTAACACCAAACGTTGCCGTTCGTTACTTCCTCCCTTGTTCTTTGTTGCTCTTCGTCTTTCTGCCACTTAAACAAGAAACCAAGGATTAGCTTTCTGCCTCTTGGCCTTGACACACTCACAATTATTACTTCATGCTCATTCTCGGAAGAGGCTCCTTGAACTGAAGTGTCTCCTCACCGCGGCAAATGAATGCAAGGCAAACTCAGTGACATTCTGAGCATGGTGGTCAAAGGAGAGGACATCTTCTTGGGTCAGAAAATAAGCCAGGTGTATTTCCGTTGCCTATAAGGCCTCACTGCCCTTCCCGTGTGTTTTATATATATATATATTTAAATTAAGTAGTTAATTTATTTACTTGAGAGAGAGAGAGCAGAGAGAGCATGAGCCGGGGGAGGAGCAGAGGGAGAGGGAGAAGCAGGCTCCCCACAGAGCAGGGAGTCCAACGCAGGGCTCGATCCCAGGACCCTGAGGTCACAACCTGAGCTGAAGGCAGATGCTGAATTGACTGAGCCGCCCAGGCGCCCGCATGTGTTCCATTTGATAGGCACCGTAGCACTCTGAAGCTCTCCCGAGGAGCTGTGACACGTTGACATGCACTTACTTAATAGCTACAACTTTACAATGTAAACCTCATGAGTTAGGGCCTTGTGTGTTTTGCTTTTCAGCGTATAACCAGCACGTAGTAAAAATATGAGGGAGTGAACACTGCCTGAACCATACAAATGATTGACTAACAGCCACATTTACAAATACCAAAGACAAAATTAAACTACCAGGCATTAAAGCCAAGAATTTCAGACCTACCTTGGTCATCACGTGGAGGAACCATATAATTGATCATCCAAACCAGGCTACTCCTGAGAATGAAAGGAGTCACTATTAATAATTATGCTTGGGCAACAAACAAACCCATAAATGTTCTGGAAAAAAACCGGACACGTATCAACATCATTAAGCCTTTTCAAGACAGTAGTGACCAAATAAACATGTTGATTGGGAGAGTGCCCTGATAATCATGGCTTTCTGCCCGCAGAGTACCAAATTTCAAATTGAGAAGGTGTCAAGTGGCTTAAAACACACAGACACAGTAAAGTAAGCTGTGTTCCTTTGTCTGAGGAGTAAAAGGATAATAATGATGGCACTCCGAGGCTCCGGCTCACGGGGCAGCATTAAAAGCATGAAGAGCAGCAGGGAGGAAAAGAAGGCTTTTGAGTACTCTAATTCTCTTTTAAAAATCTTTCTTCAGGGGCGCTTGGGTGTCTCAATCGGATAAGCGTCTGACTCTTGGTTTCTGCTCAGGTCATAATCTCAGGGTTGTGAGATCGAGCCCCATGTCCACGCTTAGCATGTAGCCTGTTTAAGATTCTCTCTCTCCCTTTCTGCCTCTCTTCTCGTGCTCACTTGCTCCCAAAAAAAAAAAAAAATCTTGGGGCACCTAGGTGGCTCAGTGGGCTAAGCATCTGCCTTCGGCTCAGGTCATGATCCCGGAATCCTGGGATCCAGCCCCGCATCAGGCTCCCTGCTCAGCAGGGAGTCTGCTTCTCCCTCTCCCGCTGCTGCTCCCCCTGCTTATGTTCTCGCTCTGTCTAATAACTAAATAAGATCTTTGAAAAAAAAAATCTTTCTTCAAAAAATCCACAAAATTCATCCTAGATTTGATGAAATCTAAGATAGCACGACAAAACATCTTTCAGCTACTCAGAAAATTAGATCACGAGACACGTCCTGAGTTCTGAGTTATTACAGTGTGAATGAAGAAAACAGTCTATGAAATTCAGTAGCTTCCTAAGACAAGGAAAGGCCATCTGCATATATAAAATATGTGACTTCCTAATTGTCTGACTCAAAACAACATTTTGTCTCTGAACACAGTAGAAGATTCAGAATCATCCCTTTCAGTCAGCAGGTGCGCGCAGAGCAGTAGCTGCGGTGGGCTGCCATTTACTGGGGGCTTCCTGGGGACCAGGGGCTCTGCCGAGCACTTGTGATTTATTTCATTTAATCTGCTCACAACCAGGAGGCTGAGGGTGTTATTGTCCCCATTTTACAGCCAAGGAAAGACGAAGTAACTCGCCCAAGGTCGCATGGCTCACAAGTAGGGGAGGCATCCCTGAAGGAAGTGCAGATGTCCTCGCCACTCTCCACACCGCTGGCGGTCAGCATGGTTGTGGCTCCGAGGGGGGCGGGGGACAAGGTGAGGCCTGGCCACTGTCTGCAGCTACACAGTCTGGCGGCCCAGGCGAAGATGGTACATATGGAACCAACTGACGAGAGAACAGCATTCGACTAGATGCTAAATTGTGCGAGCAAACCTGAAGTATTTCAGACAAGATGACAGTTGGGGGGACGAAACAAAGTTTCTTGGGGGCCCAGAGGATTTCAAAAGGGTTTTAACAGCTAGAGCAGAAAGGGCAGTCCAGTCTATGTCCGAGGAAGCGTACTCTGAATGAAAGCACTCATTTATCTCCCTGCGTTACATAGAACATTCTCTGTTTTTAATTCTTCTTGACTTTCCTGCCGGCAATATCTACTTTAGTTACTTTTTTAAATACCATGAATCTTGTTTCTTTCATAAGCGAGACATAAAGGGGGGGGTGTTTTATTTTGCTGACTTATTTTTAATCCACCAAATTTAATTTTTGGTAGTTTCCTAAATATGTAGAATGTTTAGCTACTTGTCCTCAATTTTAGAAACTTCCTTTTCTACAGTTGTTGTGAAAGGCACAGGATTGCCCAATAACCATTAATTTGGAATTGTGTAATTAGACACTTTTCTTATTAGCAAGATGCCAAATGTTTTTCTACAAGGACACCTTGAAAATCAGCGTTAGTTTCCAAATGGTGGCCAGTTTCTAGCTCAGTATTCCCCCTTAACTTACATTAAATCAGTGAGTGAAGATTTTAAAATGTAGACACAGTGATTATTTGCTCTTATGAAGAAAACAAGAAAAATGAAACCCATCACAATCCCGCCTGTGGGGATAGTAGTTTTTGATTTGTTGATTGCCACAGTCTCTCCAGTGACTCACATGATAGAAAGTAATGATTGGGGCCCAAAGACAAATTTGTATTCGTTCCCTGGTCAGATATTAAAGGAGACTCAATTACAAATCCACGCTAATGAGGCGAATTGTACGGGACAGTGAAAGAGTAAGTCATTCTGGATCAAACTACCATTTGCGAGGGAACGTTTGATCGTTTTTTTCTTCCTGTAAGAATTATTCTGCTCTCTTCAAGATTTGTGTGTGTGTGTATATATATATATAGATGAAACTCTAATGAGGCATTTTGTAGAGAGAGCTGCAATGCAACAGAGAGTTGCGAACATTTCATCTCCTGCTGATTCCAGATGTATTGAAGGAGGAATAAAAGGAAACGTATGATTGCCCAAGACAGGATGGTATTTTTATTCACCACCTTTGTCTTCTTGCCTATAATCACAGGGACCAATAACGGACACTCAGGCTCATCTCGGAGCCTCCAGTAAGAGATTCGTAGGAACTAGTTTTCCCACCTTTGCTCTTGGACTAAAGTAGCTACTTGTGAGAAGTCGCTATCATTCTTCTAGCATTTCGGTGGTGAAGAAAAATCTTGGGGATAAGGCCTCTCCTATAAATATTCGCTCAAACACTGGTTCTTGAGCACCTCGTGGCTCGACAGTGTTCTCGGTGCTGCTCGCCAGTGGTGAAGGGACAGACAAGTGCCCTGTCATCCGAAGTTAATGACATCACAGCATGAAAGGGAGCCAAGCAAACATTTAAACATCCATATCAGAAAGGTGTTTTAATCCTGTGGCATGCAGTATAAATAACATAGGTGGTTGTGTGTGTGTCCCACCACACACAGACACACAGACACACACACACACACACACTCATTCGCATCTTCACAATGGTTATATTCTGCTTCTAATTTGTAGCCCTTGGATCACAAGATTCTTTAGCAAGTGCTGTCTCTCCCTCGTAAACTTAAGTCCTTGTGGGTGGAGACTGCACTTCACCCGTGTTCTTAATCCCAGCATGTAATCTAATCCGGAGTGGTTGCTGAGTAAATGAAAGACTGAACCAATGAACAAGGACAGCACAGACTTGTGATCCTTGGGTGGACATAGCAGGTGAAGGGTACTGTGGGTGATGTTGTCTTCAGCAACTTTTTAAATTTATTCCATCCATTCCTATTGTGTGCCCACAGCATGTGGAAATGACCACAAAGTGACTTAAAATAACGCATATTGATTCTCTCATCGTTTCTTCGGGTTAGTCTCAGCACATCTTAACTGGGTTCCCTGCAAGGCTGCATTCAAGGTGTTGGTCAGAAGTGGCTTCTCTTCCACAGGCTGGCCTGGGCAAGGGTCAACTTCCAAGTTCAGTCAGAATGTTGGCAGAATTGATTTCCTTGGGGCTGTAGGTCTCACGTTGGCTTCTTTTCTCAAATTCAGTGAGGAGAGCAAGACTCTAGAGCAAGTGTGCTGGAAAGGCAGAGTATATATCACTGAATAACCATTACATAATAGAAGACAGTCACAGGAGTGACATCTCATCAACTTTGTTACATTATAATGGGGGTTAGAATCAAGGGGCTGGGGCTGATATACTCAGGGGCTGGGGATGATGCAGGACATGAAAACCAGGAAGTGGGGATCATGGGGGTTACCATAAGTCTGTCCCCCATATTTCCTCTAAAGAAGTTGTGCTACACTGGATTCTGACATCCAATTTCCTCTATGACCCTAAAAAGAGCCACAAACTTCTCTGTCAAGGACGTTTGACTAAATGATCAGGAATGGTTCTTTCACACCTAAGAGTCTAGGATGATTTCCTCTTAGCTCTGGTAGGATGCTTTTCAGAGTATAATCTCGTTTCTTTGCTCTCTACCACAAACCCATTTCTCCCCAAGAAGGCTGTGTGACCAAAATGTACCGTCTACAGCGCATGTGGCAGTGACGTGTGATAAACTGCTGTTAGCACACTGGCCAGTTAAGGTCTTATTTGCTTCTGAGTCGTGAACCGGAAGTATTTGTTTCAACCCAGGTCTTCGGTTTGTTGCAGGCAGAGCTCTCCTGGCTGACATTTCACCTTTCTGTCTGACTCACACGCACCATGCTATCTTGAAAGTCGCACTTCATTTTCCTGAGATGATCGTGCATGGGAAAAAAAAATGAGATCGTTCTGCAACTAATCATTTTAGTCAGCAATTATTGAGTGACAGATGAATGAACCTGCCACCTCAGTGACAGCCCCAGCTTTCCGAAGCCTGTGGGAGTGAGTCATCTGGAGAGACGTTTTTCTCATTCCTAAAGGTGACTACTCCTTTCTGTTCACCAACATTTTTTAAACATTTAATTTATACTATGAAGTAAATAGATTGTCTTCTTAATGATTTAAGAAGAGCGGTCATTTATTACCAGTGGCCACCGTGATAAGAAGCATTTTCTATGTGTGGCCTAATTTGATAGTCAGCGGTACCATGACAGCGTTGAATCATTTGCCTTATATCATAGTCAGTGTTCTAAGGCCAGATTCAAAACTGGGATTACCTGATTCAAAGATACCATATATCTGCTCTTAATATAGGCTCCCTTATTTTCACTCATACAAAAATAATAGGCACCCTCAAGATCCGATGAGCTGTTTACTGCTGTTTACCTCACAGCAACAAACATTGGCTGAGATACGTATATTTAGTTGGTATGGGCTATGGGCTAAATTGCACCTCTCCCAAAAAGTTATGTTGAAATCCTAAATCCAAGTATCTCAGAATGTGACCTTATTAGGAAAATAGAGTCTTCACAGCAGTAATCAAATAAAAATGATTCATTATGGTGGCCCTAGTCTAACGTAACTGGTGTTCTTATCAAAAGAGGATATGTGAGCACAAAGGGAGGATGATGTGAAGGACACAGGGAGAACGCCATGTCAAGATGGAGGACTGGCGTGGTACGTCTAGAAGCTAAAGAAGGCCTGAGATTACCAGCAAACCAACAAAAGTTAGGGAGAAGCAAGGAAGGGTTCTCACATACAGGTTTCTGCTGAAACCTTGATTTTGGACTGGTATTCTCCAGAACTGGGAGATAACATGTTTCTGGGGTCTGGGGTCTTTTAAGCCCTTCAGTTTGTAGCATTTTGTTACAGCAGCCCTCACTGTCCTCACTTTTGATAGGCTGTTTCAAATATATTGTGGGATGGGAGACCAGAATTTAAAAAGAAAAAAAAAAAAACCTTGTTAAAATTGCCTGGAAAATTAGGGTAACCCAAGAGAATATTCCATAAGTCGAATCTATTGGCTTTAATACATGGTAAACTATTTTATGTTGTCCAGAGACTGCCTTTTGTGTTTCAGATTTGGCAAGATATTTCAAATATCTGTGGCTTTTTTATACCATTTCTCTGGTTCAAGGTGTTTTTGTTTTGCTTTTAAGCATCTATCAGGGAAGTTCAATCTTTTTCAATTTACCAAAGCAGCATGTCCAGTATGAGAAAATTACAGGTCGAAAAAAATGATAGATTAACTGATTACTTGTACTGCATACATTCCACTGGATGTTGGCTTTCTCCTTTTCAGTATGTTGATAATATTTGTTGTTGCAGTGGGGTCCAGAATTTGGTTTCAGGCCACCATTTTCAGTGGAAGGGTTACAAAAACGCCCTTTCTTTTTGTTCTGGTCTTCTCTTCAGTAGATCACACGCCTTGCAAATGTTCTCTTTTTCTATCTCCCACAACAGAAGGGCCACTTGAGCCTCAAAACAAAACGGCAGTGCAGTAATGAGGGTATTAGGTTGATAAGTTCTACCCAGCACCTGCTCCCGAGCCACCGAATAATGAATGAGCATGAACAACACATTGCGAACACAGGAGAATCTGCCCTCTTTGTATTAGGCGTCAGGCAGTTTCGAAAGGACCTTTGTGACTGTGCTTCTTGCCCGAGACCACCCATTTGTGAGAGCCCATGTGAAAAAGGCAGAGAACGGCTCATTTACAGGTTAACATTTTGTGCTGAGCTTTTAATAATTTCTATAAGGTTCAGAGTTCCATTAATATGCAACCTGCGACTTGGTCCAAATTAAATTTTACTTTGCCTACACACACAAATTTCAGTACAAAACGTAAGCTTCCTTCTTTCAGGTTTAATCACTTGTTTGTGTCCTGGGCACACAGTTCTTGAATAGAGCTTTGAAGAATAAAAATGTATTTTTTGTCCTCGTAGAACTCACGGTTTAGTTGAAAAGATAGACAAGGAACGAGGAACCAGATATGTAAATGCCTGTGCTCGTGACTGATTGCCTTCAGTGCTTCGTGGGCGATAAGCAGGGATCTCAGCGAGGACACACTTGGGGGAAAGGCTATCTGACGCATTAGCTTGGGGCTCAGAGAAGCCGGAGCTGGTAGGTGGCATCTGAAGCCAGACTTGCCGGACAAGCAGTTCTAAGGTGGAAGTCTGTTCTGTCCTGGAGCAGAACAGTGGTCTTTGCGGTCGGAACGTGTGAGAAAGGGGGAGAGTGGTTCAAGCCAAGAGAGGCGAGCCGAGGCCAGATCAGTTCACCATGTTCGAGCAAATCCTCGAGCTCAACCTCACCTCCCATTTGAAATACAAAGCCAGTCCAGGAAAGGGGACATATTTGAATTTGTTATCACTTTGGAGGTAAGAATAGAGCATTCACAGTAAGTGGACGAAGATAAGGCTGGTAATGGTAGAGAATGGGGTACACTTGCTACTCTAGATATCAGGGTGAGACCAAGCCTGCACTTGAGGGGTTTAAGGGGCTCACTCTGCAGATAATGGATTGGCATACTTTTTCCAAGATTTGTTTTTCTAATTTATAAAATGGATTTAATAAAGTCACAAGTAATACAGGTGAAAAAATATGAAATCTCCTGTTACAGTGCTTGGGAAAACAGGGATGGCTAATGAAGGGAAGCCGTATTGCCATTTTCCAGAGCGATGTCAAACAACTAAGGCTATTCCCAAGCCATAGGATATTAGAGGTGAAGGTTAGCTTAGAAATCAAGTCCTACCTCCATCTAAAGACAGAATTCCTTCCCCAACCTCCCCAACAAGAAACTATCTTCCTAGTCTTTCAGTACTTCAGAGATGGGACACTCGCTGCCACATAAGGTAGTTCATTTCATGTTCAGACACACCTGATTCTCAGAAAGTTCTTCCTCCTATTGACTCACAGGATGGCTCATGGTTGGCTGCCCAGGGGAGCCTTACGTCAGACCCGGCTTCGCTTAGGCATCCCCCACGGGTACCGGCATACTGGTCATTTTTCAGTGGCCTCCAGGATTGTTACTGGTCAGTGCCCTGTACTGACTGGCCAGTGTTTGTTCCTTGTGAAGTATTTTGAGTGTTAGGTAAACCTGAAGAGGAGTCCTGACCTCTCATAATAGTGGGTGACGATAGGATAGCTCCATCAGCTCTCTGTGCCTCTGGGGGCCCCATCTACGAAATAGGGAGAATCATTGGACTGACTTTATAAGGCTGTTTGAGAATAATATAGAATACAGCACTTGAAGGCTTATCATGGTTTCTCACATGTTGGTTAAGTGAAATCTACCATCATTAGTACATCACAATGGTTCAATGATAGTTGAAAACAACTAATCATCCTTTAATACCCTCAGTGTAACATCAGTTTCTCACCATCTAGCCCTTCCTACCACTGGGCACTTCCTAATCATTTGTTCAATGTTTTCTGATAGCTGAACAACCACTGTATACAGACTACCGGACTCAGAGTTTTATCTGCCTCGTCTCACTAAGACTTCACGGCAACCCTATAGATACTGTTATGTCCTCGAGATACAGAATCAGGGCTCTCAGCCTCAGAAGGCTATTTATAATCTTTTACTGGGGAAGCAAAAGTTTTTCTGAAGGCCCTTACAGTAGAATCCCCCTTAGGTCTCATTGGCCATTCTGGCTCATCCCCACGTTCAAGGAGGCTGTGATCAGGAAAACCAGATTCTCATGACTGATGTATGCCAATCATCCCTCAACCTGGGACTGGGTGTACTGCTGCCTAATTGGGGTTCTATCACCGAGGAAGAAGGCGGGACAAATTTCATGATCTCCTGTAAGTAGGCAGTGTGGCAGCGAGGAAAAGAGAGGCTGTACCGGGTGAGCTGGGACTGAATTCCAGCCGGGTCGTGTATGACCCTGGCAAGAGAGGGTATTTTCAGTTCTGGAGCTGAAATGGAACAAATTGCTTTTTGCTTCAAATTGAATACTCTTCTCCTCTATTTGATTATTAAAAAAACAAACAAAACAAAACAAGCAAAAAAAAACACCGTCTCATGACAGTTAATCTGTTACCATCAATAGATGACCAACTTTTAGTCTCTCTTACTATGTAGACTCTTTCCCTTCCTCTAACTAGTACATTTCTATCCCAAAAATCTCTTTGGGTTGAGGGAAAAATCCAGGAGATCCGAGTTCAGGCCAGTGTCCGTGGCTAGGGGATTCAGTTCAGGTCCCTAATGCTGTGTTCTTTCTTCCCTGGTTACAGAACGGGTAAATGTGACCTAGGTTTCTATCTGTGAGAATCCAAATTAAGGGAAATAATGACAGTGAATGAGCATTGACTAATGCTAAACAGCAAAGCAGGAAGCCTTGTCAGTAACCATTCTGCCTCCGAAGATTGCAAGTTGGCTGAAAATCTCAAGTGAGTGGAATGGTGGTATATAACCATGCTTCTCAGGGGAGTGTCTGTGCTACTGGGTCTGTACCATCAGGATAAGCATGATTCACCTTCCTAGAACAACAGATTTACTCCACGGTAAGACACGGGGAACTCCACTTTTACATTAAAAGAGACACGGCTATATGATAGAGTAGGGTGGAAAATATACATGATTTTCAACTATACGAAAAAAATTAAACATTTGAGATGGAAACTAAGATTGCACCTCACAATCCTCGAACCCCTCTTCCCGTGTCTATGTCAGAATTGGCTGATCAAGGTTGGCGCTCTTTTCTCTTGAACGTGAACACCCTCCATTTCAACATGGCAGACACTGCTGACTAAAGAATTGGCCCCATGCTTGGAACCTACTTGCCAAAAATAACCAAGTGAGCAACAGTGGAAAGACCATGACATTTAAATTCCATCTCTGCCATTTATGAGCTATGAGACTGTAGGCAAGCCAGTGACCTTAAGTCAGCTTTTTTTTTTAATTTATTTTATTTTTATTTTTTGGCAAATGTGGATAGTACTGTTTTCCTTTGGCATCTAAGGGAGAAATCCATGAAGGGAGGTGACTTTTAGGGAGCCTCTGTGAGAAGCCTTGGGTGGCTCACCGAGGGTCAGGGCTCAAAGGGTTGTGAAGGGTCATCTGAGCAGGCTGGTGTTCCTGTGTTGCACGGCCCACTTGCTGTATTGGTGTCAAATTGCTTATCCAGCCTCAGTGACAGCATCCACGTCACATTTTAAGATCTCATGATAGTTCATGCCAACTTTGGAAGTATCTGACTATCCAGAAGTTGTTTCTCAGATCCTGAGTTAAGAGCTCATTTGTAACTCCCTCAAGAGCTCTCTACTGAAGAATTATCCTCTTTTTTCCCCGAAAGGTCATTGACATCTGGTCCCTACCACCCTTCCCCTTTATCGAAGAAACCTATCTTGGTTGGGTGAGTCTCTTCGTAAGTTGCTTGGGTGGTGGGGATTGGAGGAGAGTGAGATGCTGAGATGGGGCTCTAAGGCTCTAGCTTGTGTTTTGACATATAAGCTAAATTATTATGGACAACGGAGGGGAAATTCAGAAGCCTTGGGAGAAGACATCTGAGAGAAGGAAGGCATGGGGAGTGTGCTGGTGTCTTCAGTGATACTTTGAGAAAAGAAACACAAATTCAAAAAGAGATACTGTGTAACATTTTCATGGATGCAAGGATAGTAAAATCACTGCCCTCAACACCCGATTAACATATAAAGGCATTGGATCTGTGTAGCGGGATGAGAAATGAGAAGCCGAGCTACATATATATACTATATATGCAATATGTGTTCCATATTATATTATTATAGAATATGTTTATAACTCATATTCCCTTGAACAAACTGTGGGAAATGCTGGAGTTGAACAACAACAAAAATGAGCAGGCAGAAAGCTGCTAACAGAGTAAATCTTAAAAATTCTCACCACAGTAAAAATCAAAAGACAAAAAAACCCCACCGTAGCGCTGTGTGGTGATGGATACTAACCAAACTCACTGTAGTGATCGTTTCACAATATATATACGTATCGAATCACTATGTCTATACCTGAAAAAATTATAATGTTGAATGCTAATTATATCTCAATTTTTTTAAAAATGAAATTTAAATTAAAAAAAAGAATCAGCCAGTTAGTAGAAAGGAGACAGAGGCTGTACCTGGTCCGTAATGTACATGGCGCTCTTCACTGCCGCCTCCTGTTCCAAACCACGCGTTTCTGCTTACAGTTACCCCCGACACCCTGCCATCCCCTCCTCACTTTTTTTTCTTAACATACATCTGTTTATGTGCCCAATAGCCTTTGTGTGACATCTTAAATAATATATTATAGAATCGTATGTGTATCTTTTCCCCTCTCAAGAGCTTGAAGAGGGCCCAGAGTACGTTATGTAACAGAGAATTAAACCCCAACGGGAGGCCTGTCAGAAAGCCCTGGACACTGACGGGCTTGATTGTGGTTCGGACACGGATTTGCCTGTTCCCTGGTCTCACAATACCCCATATTGGATTGCAGGGTGAACAACTTGATTCCAGGGTAGGTGCAGTGAAGGGATGTAATTAGCCTATTAAGTTCTGCTAATGTCTTGTAAAGTCATTCAAGTGGGAAGAGCAGACGTATCAGCTTGGCCTCGGACCGTGGCAGGGAGCCCTGTATCTCCGCGGCCCATTTATAGTCGTGCAGGAGCCGTCAGCTGACTCAGCCTTTTCTGTTTCATCAAATCAAGACGGAATAAAGAATCTCTACAGAGTGTGTGTCCCTAAAACTGCAATTTACCACCCCCAAAATTCTGTAGCCCTCCGTGAAATCTCAGACTCTAATTATGCAGAAATCACTTCCTTCTTACCCTTACTCTAATATACACTCAAACTTAATAGAAATGATCAATGTTTTCATTGACCAACAGTAAATACAGTGTATCGGGGATAGAGCGAGGGCTTTTTTGCTTTTTTTTGTTTTCTCTCTCTCTCTTCTTAAGGAGAAAAGAAATATATGGCTTATTATTTCAGAAGTCTGAGAAGCCAAGGGACCAGATTCACTCATTTTTTATGACAAATATTTACGTAAACGTTTTCTTTGTTCTGGGCACTTCTACGAGCCTGGGAGCTATAACACTGAACACTACAGAAAAGATGTCCTTTCTCTGAGAACTTGTATTCCAGTGGGGGGTATAAAAATCATAAATAAGAAAACAGTGTTAAGTTGCTGCACGGGGCATACGATGGAGGTAAGAGGTAAGCATGGTGGGGGAGGCTAGGCTAGTCGGGTAGTCAGGAAAGAGCTTGGGGGAGATGGTGTTTTCGCAGAGACCTGAAAGGACAGGAAGCAGCAAGCAAGTGAAGGTCTAGGAGGAGAGCACTGTGGGCGGAGGGGGCCGTCTGCACAGGCGAGCTAAGGCGGCCCAGTGCGGCTGGGGCCTGGTGTGCGGCAGGGACCAGACACTAGTACGTGGTGCTCAGGGCTGTGCGGGGCTGCAGGACATACAGGCCACATGACGCGGGTGGTGAATGGTTGAGATTTTATTCCATGTGGGTTGGGAGCCAGAGGATGTTACACCGGGAGGACGTGTGTAATGAACCCCACGCCCCTGGGTGCTATGTGGTCAGCAGATTGTCAGGGGCACTAGGAGAAGCAAGAAGGTACTACTGCAGTATTTCAACTGAGAGAAGTAATGGTAGCAGTGGAAATGGTGATTACATTTATGTTTATTGTAGCAAAATAGACATAAAATAAAATCTATCATTTTAACCATTTTCAAGTGATAAAGTACATGAGGCACATTCACATTGTGTGTAACCTTCACCATCGTTCACCTTCAGAATGTTCCCATCTTCCCAAACTGAAACTCTATACCCAGTAAACATCGATTACCATTCCCGCTTCACCCAGCCCTTGGTAACCACCATTCTATGTTCTGTCTCTGTGACTCTGACTATTCTAAGTACCTCATGTAAGTGGGATCATACCGTGTTTGTCCCTCTGTGTCTGGCATGTTTCACTCAGTATAATGTCTCCACGGTTCATCCAGATTTCCATTCCTTTTTAAAGCTGGATTCCACTGTCTGTCTACACCACATTTTGTTTATCCTTCCCCTACTGATGGATATTTGGTTTGTTTCTACTTCTTGACTACTGTGAATAGTGTTGCTACAAACATGGATATACAATTATCTGTTCAAGCGCCTGCTTTTCAACTCTTTTGGGTGTAGACCCACAGAAATAGAATTGTGGGATCATATGTTAATTTCCATGTTTAATTTTTTGAGGAACTGCCATATTGTTTTCAATAATTCTACTTCAGAGGTAAAGTTATCAAGAGTTGTTGAAGGACTGGTGTCATGAGTTAAAGAAAGAACAGAATTAAGGATGATCTCAAGATGGGGCACGTGGGTGGCTCAGTCAGTTAAGCGTCTGACCCTTGATTTTGTCTCAGGTCATGATCTCAGGGTGATGAGATCGACCCCTGTGTCAGGCTCCACATTGGGTGTGGAGCCTGCTTAAGATTCTCTCTCTCCCTCTCCCCCTGCTTGTGTGCGTGCTCCCTCACTTCCCCCGTCCCCCAAAAAAAATGATCTCAAGATTTTCATTTTTACAATGGGAGAATTATGGGGCCATGTGCTGGGGTAAGGAATTCTGGAATAAGAGGGTTTGGGTGTTCATGTGGGATGTGGATAAATATAAAGGTTCTCTTTAGAACATATTACATTGATCCCTATGGCTGTTAGACACACAGAAACATCAAACAAGAAGTTTGATATGTTATTAATCTAGAATTCCAGGGTCAGGGATAGAGGTTTTATATACATACATACATACGTATATATATTTTTATCTATATTTATAAAATATAGATAATATTTAAAATCACAGGACTAAATGAAATAACTTAGGTGGAGAGTAGCTGTATATACAACTGAGCTCCGGGGAATCTCAACATTTAGATGTTGCACCAAGAAGATACCAGCAGACAAGACTGAGGAGGAACCCCTGTGGCAGGAGGAAAGCCAGGAGAAAGGGGCTTTTTGCAAGCCACAAGAATAAAGATGTCAGAAGGGAAGGAATGATCAACCCACAGAGAAGTCAATTTGATAAATAAAAGTGCAGCCAGTGGATTCGGCAAGCTGGAGGTCATCCATGTACTTGACGGGCAATTTCAGGAAGTAGAGGGGATGGAAGCCTGGTTAGAACAGCTGAGGAGGAGAATGGAGATGCTGTTTCTAGTTTCTCACCTATTAACCACTCAATCCAGAGTTGTTATTGCAAAGGAAAATAGTAAAATGGGACAATAAGTGGAGATCACCATGCATCGAGGAAGGTATTTCCAAGAGACTCAATCATTACATACTTAGTACAAGAGAGATGGAAAGGGAAGGTGTAGGAGAAGGAAGGAATACCTAGCTGAGAGAAATCTGTGAAAAGGTGAGAGGAGATGAGATCCAGAGCCCCAGGAGAAGAGCTGTCTGGGGTAGGCACGGGGACATTTCATCTAGTATAACTGGAGGCAAGGCTGTGGGTATAGATATAGAAATAGGGCGGTTGGTAGACTTAGTGGTAGATAGTTCTCTTGTCTTCGTGAAGTAAGGAGGTTCGGTCATCAACTGAGAGAAAGTGGGAGCGAACATGGAAGAGACCTGCAGCCAATGGGGAAGTGTGCAGTGCTCCTCGTGGAGAAGGTATCTCTCTGTGGCTTGGCACACTGCTGCTGGCTTGAGATGTGTGGCCACTAATTTAAATGAGAAGTCAATACTACTATGATCCTTTCTAGAAAAGCTTAGGGGCGTGACTGTAGGTGAGAAGAATTGGGGAGTTGGGTTTAACCAATATGGGGGTTTTAATAGGTGAGTACCATTGCCGGGGGTAAGAGAATTAAAGATTTGTACAAGGGAGGTTAACAATGGCTGTGGAAGGGGACTGAGGATATGAGTGAGAGTTGTGATGCATAAATGCAAAGTGACAGAGTCAATAATTGGTTTCATAGTTTAAAATCAGATTGACATCTTTGGCTGTGGACAATGCTTGGATGGTATTTCTGAAGATGACTGTACATCAGAAGGTCCTAGAAGTTTCTGCTTGTTTTTGGACAGACACCTTGGCCTGGCCACAGAGAGTCCAATTGCCCCAGGACTGAACTAGGTCAGAGAACCCAGGTTGTTTACAGCCCCCTCAGGTGATTCCAAACATAACCACCGAGTTAAACCATAGTACAGGTCACCTTAAATGGAAGAAACAGCTTAGAGTAAGCTCTCTCATACTTAGTATTATTTAACCAGGCTAAAGAGATAAGGAAGTGGTGCTAAATTTCAAAACTAGTAAATGTCAACTTGTTCTACCAGGAATTTTAATATAGTACAAGGGGTTTATTTTCATGCCCTTCCACAACAATGTTAGCATGCCGCAGTTTACCCTGTAGTGACTTAGAAGTTACTCACCACATTTTGGGGAAGCTAGGTACTGAGAATCTGTGTTTTTACACTGAATTTTTATGTTAAAAGTCCACTTTTTAAATATTTGTCTTATATTTTCCTCCTATTCCTTCTCCGAATTTAGTAGTAAATGTACCCCTTTACCACAATAAACCTTTCAGCTTGGTTCCTTATGAGCCTTTCTTACCCTCTCCATCCCAGAGAGAACTACATCTCATTTATCCTTAATTTCCTATATTCTAGCACAGTGCCTTATCAAAGTAGTAAGTACTCGATGAATAAACGTGTCTGAGATTGAAGTAAGAAGTATCACATGACCTAATGGTACCTCTCTGATCTCTGTATTATTCTTTAAACTTCAGGGCAGATTCTGGGAAAGGTAGTGGATATAATGAGCTTTGGCTTTGATTTGATACTTAAGAAAAATGATGCTCAAGGATTTCATAGAAAGTTCCCAAAGTGTCAAACCCACAGCAAGTCATTTTTCTCACCAAGCCCTCCAAAATTCAAGGCAAAGAAATCATAATGTTAATCTTGCCATATCCAACTGTCTTCCCTCCCAGCGGAGCTCCATGGGGCCTCCTTTTTGCAGATGCTCACTGGGGCCGGTCTGAAAGAAGTAGCAAGAGCCTGACATCCGGTTTACCTTGAGCTTTGAATTGCACAGTATTTGATGGCACACCATGAGTGCCATGGTATATACTGTTAGGATTCACCTTCTCGAAGCACTAGAAATTCTCCTGGTGTCATCTTGTCATTCATTTACTGCCTACCGAGCACTGTGAGCCTATGTAATGGAATATGACGTTAACGTAGAAACCATCCCTGACATTGAGACTTTACTATCCAGTTGGAGAAGAGTAAATATAAGCATGATAAATGTTATGATGGAAGAAGTATACCTTGCCGAGCACATAGGAGGGGCAATGACTCAGAAATGGAAATTCAGAGAAGGCTTCCTGCAGGAAGTAGCATTGGAGCTTTGAGTTGAGGGCTGAATTGGCTTTTGCTGAGCCCATGGTGAGAGAGCTCTGATTCAGGCAAAGAAACAGCAGAAGGTGAGGGGACGTAGGGAGCATGTAGGGATGCCACTTGCTTCTGTGTGGCTGGATTATGAAAGGGACTTTATTTCGTATGAATGAGTTGGAATGCATAATTCTGGAAACAATGGCATCCATCAAAGGGTTCGGCATGGAGTTTGCAACAGAGAGAGAGTTTAGCCATAGAAACAGGCAGTTGGAAACCCTCTGACCCTCTATCTTTTTAGCCCATTGTACCCCACACCAGAGAAAAATGTGCCACAGATACAGATGATCACTTACGAAGCCAGACCTCATGTTAGGAACCTCACACGTGAAATAAGAAAATATTCCAAGTTCGTGAGACTATCCGTGCACCTGCACGCTGGTGTGGCATAAGCTTGGTTCTGCTTGTAGGTAAGGGGCTTGGTATTCATTCATACTTTCAAGAAAAGAGGACCCTGACATGCTCGGTCTGTCAAAGACTAAGGTCACCTTATTCTGGTGACATAAAAGCCACTTGACTAGACTGAAAACGCGTCCCCAAAACCTATTGCAGAATTTCGTCTCTAATGGTTTTTGTGAATTTAGGTTGAAGGGCTTTAATGGTGCATTAGGGAAGGGCAGTAAAACACCGAGAATGCAATAGCTAGGGCGCTTACAAACAACAGCGCTGTTCTCTGCTCGAGGAGCGCGGCTCACACTCGTGCTTACGTCATGAGGACTCTGAAAACCCTGCGGGCCACTCCTCTAGGTATTTACCACCAAACTACTCCCTTCACTGGAAGAAGGTGAGTTTTGTTCTCTCACATGGATTTAAGGATTTCACTAGTGTCTGCAGGACGAGTCCCACTCCTTTAACTACCCCAGCTGTAATATTTATTAAGTGACTAGAGGCATTAGAGAATCATCCTTAAAAAGATTCTAATTCTGCAACTTTAAAATATAACCATATTATGTATCATTTTTCCCTTGTTTTGTTAGCGTCTTGATGTTCAGTCTAGTGACGCAGTGAAAATGGTAATAAGTACCACTACCTTACGGCCATTTAATTCCCTCTGTGACCCTAGGAGCTAAACTTGCGTGTTTACAAGTCATATGCTGCTTACGAATTTAAGAAAGTCAGCTTTCGAATGAGCGAGGCTCAAGCTCAAAGCCCAATTCTTCCCAACTCTGTGACCTTAAGTTGCTTAACCTCTTGAAGCCCCCGTTTTCTGATCTAGAACTTGGGGGTCTTCATGGTAACCTTGTCGGAGATTCACCATGGGCAATGGATGAGATTGGGAAGGATGACAGGCTAGCTGTTCCCTCCTTGGAACTCCTGTGCGTTTTCACTTTTACGCTTTAGTTCCAGGTGGCTTGTCTGTCTGATTATGAGCAACTCTCTCTTTTCCTTTTACTCCCCTAGGGATATGAAGCCTGACAATATTTTGCTGGATGAACATGGTAAGTAAATGATTTGTTTGCAATCAACATGGCTTGCACATAGAAAAAGCATGTGGGACAAAAATGATTACCCCAGCAAAGGAGGATTACACACCCCAGTTCATTCAGTTGAGTTCTATGCACAAACTTGATTTGATGGGCGGGAGGGACAAGCTGGGTGAACTCCATTATTGTAGCCGTGGCATGGTACCCTAGGACACCCTTAAGTAACATTATATTTACATAATGAAAACGTCACTCCCTTTTCAACTTGTTAGACTTCTACTGATTTTTTTTTTTCAAGAAAACCATCACAGTTTGTTTTTTTTTTTTGGTGCTAATTTGCCTTAATATCTTTCTAAAAACCATCTCTTTTTTAATAAAGCAGAAAAGGCCTCAAGCTCAGAGCACGTGGCAGGCAAAACTATTTCCCAAATGATTAGTGACACCATTTTGATCTCATTGCATCTACTGTCATGCATTTCTTCTTATGAGGGAAAATTAGTTTCACATTTGCAGAAGAGATAACCAACTTTTTCGTCCAAAGATTTTTCAGTTGAAGAAGTGCATCAGTTTAAAGACAAAGAGAAAACGGACAACAGTGTATGTGGCATCTGGATGGGAAAGTGATACAGGGAATTTGGCAGTCACCACGAAGGTGATCAGTGAATGCCGGAAACCCAAGAAACACAGATGAAGGACATCCTGAGAGCAAGCTTTTGGCAACAATGACTAGTGTGTGTCATCTCTTCCCACTGTTTCCTTTAATGTCCATACGGATATACGGGTCCACCAGGGCAGAGCCATCGGACGCACGGCCTGCAGGTTATAACTGTTAACAGTGGCACTAAGATCCTTCTTACGTGTTCAGGAAGCTGTTGGATGAGGGAGTCCTAAGTGTGCAGGGCTCCTTATTCATTTGACTTTTACAAAAGGGATGTGCAGTGGGACTGCAACTCCAAGTACCATCCATCGCTCATTACTTATTTACCTCCCGGCGCTTTCAGCCTGATTTGCCAGACCCCACCTGCGCTCGGAGGGCTAAGAAACACTTTTGTGTATGACCTCTAATTTCGAAGCTCAGGGTCATTATTTATTTATGGACTGTCTAAAAAGATTTTTTCCACTTTCTTCCGGTGCCTAATTTCTTCCTTCCCTTTACTGCTTCTGACAGGAGCAGATTCTCAGAATCTCCCAAATGTGAACAATAGTGAGACTTGGCGTGAAGGTGACTTTCATGAGAACAGCGGCTCTCCGTGCCTCAGAGAAGAGGCGGGAGCCTCTCTCACCCTGGTGCGGATAAACTCTGCGGGGCCTCACAGTCGTGGTGAGGGCCGCCCCTCACCCAGAGAGGCTGCCCCTCCACAATTTAGAAAAAGTTCTCTGTCTCCCCACCCCAACCCACGAAGGTGCATGGCTGGCCAGGCAGAACACAGTCTGGGGTTCTGTCCCCACCTGCTCCCTTTTCTGGTTGCCTTTGTGTACGATATATTGCTCTGCCACTTGTGGAGCCCTGGATGGAGACATACAGTCCTGTTGTCCACAACCTTTTCAAGATTTACCTCCCATTCAGAGAACAACTTTTTCATCTTGGGCCCCAAACATGGCTTCATCTTATTTCTACCGTTAAGTCATCTGATCCTCTCTCATTCAATTTCTTTCTCCTTCTCATTTTCTTGTCAACTTGGTGATTGTAGATTAGAAGAACAGTCCAGAAATAAATTAACCTTCAAGTTTACCTGCCCTTAGAAACCCCCACGTGAAAGAATAATTGTATGATATTATAGTCAAGAGCATGGATTCTGGAGCCCAATTGCCTGAGTTCAAACCCAGTTCACCCCCTCACTAATCACTAGCTCTGAGAGTTTCCACAGACTGTCTCAACTTGCTCTGAATCTCAGTTTTTTGAGGAACCAAAAGAGTAATTAATTCTTAGAGTCACTGTAGAAATGAACTAGCCTACTATTTATAAAGTGCTGATTGTAGTGTCCGCCCCTAGGAAATCACTCAGAAGATAGCTATTAGTACAATTTCATGAAGGAGTAGTGACTTTCTCCCTTAAAGAAGGAAGCTAAGGCTTCTAGATCTTGTTTCATGTGTCTCTGTCGATAGCAGGCAGTCAGTGAAAGCTGGGCTCTTGCCTGTCTTTCTAAAGAATTGTTTTGATTCTGGAAGGAATATGCCAAAGCTTCTGTGTGTCTACTTGGTAGGTCTGGTGTTTAAGCAATTTTGTTTGGCACTTTTTCTCAGGCAGCTATGCCTTCAGTGGTCTGTTCTGCTTTTCTCTCCTGGGTATAGGGGGCTCAGCCCACTTTGGGGGGCATTTTACTCTTGCTAGGGCTGGGGCTCTGTTGTTCAGGGAGTATGAGTGGCCATCCCAGTCGGCCAGAGGGACAGTCCCAGTCTACACCTGTTATCTAGTGAACTATTAATAACGACCCTTTCACTATTAAGGTTTTGGGTTTCAACAATGAATTAAGAGGCCTTTTTTGGTATTATTTCCTCATCCTGAACTCAACTTGAAAATCACCACAGTTAATAAGAAGGACATTGTTTTGGAAAGAAACGGATCTGTGAATGGGATCGAAGCAAACAAACAAAGAAGGTAGAGAGCTTTTCTCTGAACATTGTCCTGGGGACCCCTTTCTGAAAAAAATAATTTTTAAGGTTATTTAGTCTCTGTTTATGCCGGTTCTGAGAAACTAAGGCTTTCGGACATTGCCCAGGGACTATAATTAACCACGCTTAAATGCGTACATTCCTGATAAGCCCCAGCCCTGAGCACATTTTATAGAGCTGCTCCTGGGAGATTCAGCTGCCCCACAAATCAATGGGGGCCTTTCCAAGAGTCTCCTGGCATGATTTTCCATGTCTCCTATTTGAAACCCTCATTTGTCCTCTCTATCCACATTTATAGGGTTTCACCCCTGACGGGCCGTCACGCGCACCTTTTGCACGGGGATTTTAACAACCGTGAAGGATAATTGCCTATGTCTGCCATGCCTCCCACGCCTGTTCCTCCAAGTGAGCTGTGCATCACACCAATGGCTTACATTTTAATTCAGCACCACTCGGCGACAGGCGGAAACTTTGTTTTATTCTTACTGATTCATATTGGTTCGTAGTCATCAGAAACGACTGATATTTAAAGGAGTTGAAGCCCTTCGTAAAATGCAGAATCTTTCCACCGTGTCAATGAACATTCAGAATGGGACTGAAAGGAGTTTTTAATTTAGAGCATACCTGTTACTATTCCCCCCAAATGTCTCATTCACTAGTTCAGAGCCCAAGCCGACGTTAGATCTCGGATGGCTTATCTTCAGTCATCCTGACAGATATTTTCATATCCTACCAACTATAGTACCCCATCCAATTCTATCAATTCCATCGTGTCTAAATTTTTGTGTGTGTCTTAAATTATTCAGGAAATAAATACTGCATCCAGAGGAACAATAATGTCTGCCTGGCATATCTGAGGAAATGACAATTATGGCATCATCTATAATTTAGTTCCCTTAATATCATCCCTAGTCCCAGGGAACGGAGAAAGGCAAAAACTCGGTCTGGGGGTAAGAGGAAGCACGAAGCGTGCTACCTGAACAGCTTCTTCCTGCCGAGTCCTAAAATGGGCCTAAAAATCTAGTAGGAATCTCCTTTTAAGAAAAAAATTATCTAAGGGTGTCTGGGTCGTGCAGTCGGTTAAGCATTCAACTCTTGGTTTTGGCTCAGGTCGTGATCTCAGGGTCATGGGGTCCAGCCCCGGGTCAGGCTCCGCGCTCAGCACAGAGTCTGCTTGAGATGCTCCCTCTGCCCTTCCCCTCTGTGCTTGCTCTTTCTCTCTCTAAAAATAAATAAATAAATCTTTAAAAAATTATTTATCTATCCCTAAATGCCTGAATCTATATCACTACCTATAGGTACAGGTAGCTACATAGATAATAAATATATGAAGAGAGAGAAAGAGAGAGAAAAGCAGCACCCTATCCCCAGTAACCAAATTCACTGAGTCTCAGCTACTGCCTAAAGATATGCATTTTTTTAATAATAATTTTTATTATGTTATGTTAGTCACCATACGGTACATAAGGATATGCATTTTTAACAAGAACCCCGGAAGACGTGGCACCCACCCTCTCAACACTGTGGGGTAGTGGAAATGTTTGAAAGCTGGGGCAACACCGGCGGACTGGTCACGGTGGCCCGGAGTGCTGTGTCGATAAAGATCCTCAGGCAGAACAGACATAGTGAGAAAGAGCTAGAAGTAATGACGATAATGATAGTTGAATTAAATGACTCAGTGCTATCGATTCAGATTTGCAATGTGCTTCTGTATCTCAAGGTACAGAGGTGAAAAGAAAGGCAAAATGCTTTCCTAAGGTACCAAATCGGGAGCTTCTAAGCCTTGTACCTGGAAAACCCCACGTGAAGGCAGTGGTTCTAACTGGGGGTGGTTTTGCTCTACTTCCTGTCCCCATAGGGGACATCTGGCAGTGTCTAGAGACAATTTCATGGTCAGGATTCCAGCCAGGAGCGGGAAGTGCTATTGGCCTCTAGTGGGTAGAGGCTAGGGTGTTACTGAACTTACTACCATGCACAAGACAGCCCCACGGCAAAGAATGACCAGGTCTAAGAGGTTGAGAAGCTCCACGGAAGGGCCTGGGCTGATGGTCCCCCGTTCCCAAGGCAATTCCCGGGTCCCTCAACCAGCAGGGGACTGCCCCTCCCCCTGTGAGCCAGCACTTAGGTTCACTTTCACAGCTCGGGAGGAACCTGGCAGAGGGATACCAGCTATGGGGACATCCTGGGCCTGGAATTGCGCTTTGGGGCCAGGGTCTACGGGCTCTGCGGAGTTCTGCTGGTGTACTTTAGCTAAGAGCACCGGACCCCAGGTTCCAGTAGAACCCAGCTAACCCTCAAACAATTTCTCCCCACCCATACTGTGCCCTCTGGCAGGGAGACAAACTCTGAGCCAACCGGGAAGGAACTGTCTCAGTTTCTCCAGCTCTTTGGTCTTGTGATAAGGCACAAAAAGTTTGGAGGAAATTCATAACTCAACCAAAGGGTCCCGGACCAAATTCTCAATTCTAATCCCAGTTCTGCTACTTCTGAGCTCCGTGAAATTAGCCACAAACAACTTTTCTCTTAAACAGGGACTATTGCGCCTGGCTAACCGGTTTGAAAATGGCAAGCCATCCAATACATGTAAATACTACTGAAAGATAAAATTCAGCATTCTATCAACAAATTTATAAGACATATAACGAGTACTTACTGGGTCAGGATCTTCTGCCAAGCCAGATCTTACCTTAAAAGAGTGTTCTCAAACTTTACTGAGTGTCAGAATCACCTGGGAGGCTTGTTTAAACGCGGGCGTCCCACCCTCATTTTCTAATTCAGTAGGCTGGGGGCAGTACTCAGGAATTTGCATTGCTAGCAGGTTCCCAGGTGCTGCTGGTGCTGCTGGTCTGAGGACCACGCTCTCAGAACCACGGGGCTCGAAAACAACCTCGACCTTTTATTTCTGTAAGACCATGGATAATCTCAGGATTGAGTTGGCTCCGGACATCTGCTCAGACTAAAGTAAAGGGTCCCCTGCCTGGCTGCTCATCTGAATCTCCTGTGGAGTTTCTGTGGTTTCTAACACGGATGTCTGGCTCTCTATGGTCCCACTGCTCGCCGGGGCTCAGCAGAGTCAAGTCCAGGCATGTGTGTTCAGCAAAAGGGTGCTGGGGTCTCTGATCATGAGAGAGAGCAGCAGTCGAACACTTTCTTCCTTCTAAATGCTGAGCGAAGTTCTTCCACGGTATTATTTTATTTGATCTCCCCAACAAATTCATAAGAAAATTCCTGTTGCCATCCCAATTTTACAGAGAAGGTGTCACCTTTTAAGGTAACACAGGAAGTTAGTGGTCGAACTTGGACTTGAAGCCAGGCAGCCTGACTCCAGAGAACAAGCCTTTCTTAACTACAGTGTCTCTAGGCTGACCTAATTTGTATCCGTGAACTCCTTGAGCTGACTCAGGGGGAGAAAGAAAGAAAGAAAAAACGGAGACGGCCTATACAATATTAGAAGAGTTATCAGAATTATCTGTTGGCACCATTTGAACAAGAATACCTTCACTTTCAGCCGGACGAGTGCTACTCTTACTTTATTAAAATGTCGTCACATCAGCGACACAAAACACTTTTTTTGCACAAAACAAAACCCCAGCAACACAGGCAGTGAGGTTTGTCCTCAGCGCACACTGGGTGCTATCAGGGAGCAGACTGAGAGGTTCGGCAGTGGGGAGTGGGGACTGTGAGCCACGGAAGAAGGATACAACGACATCCCCTCCCAGGGCGGCCGTGTCTCATCGAAACCACAGGGCATGGAAATGGAAATGCCAACACTTCAAGGGCCTCTGAAAGCGTATGAATTTTGTGCCAGCAGCTAACATCACGGGCGGTCTGCCTGCTGCTCCTCCTGCCCTCTTCCTCCTTCGAGCTGGAGATGCAAGGACTGCAGCGCCCTTGGCAGGGGCCGCTCCTTGCAGAGCTGAGGCGTCAGACCCACGCTCTATGTCCTGAGTGTCAGAGCTGACAGAGACCCTAGAGGGGAGCTAGTCCGCCCGTTTCTTTTTCTTTCTTCTTTTCTTTCTTTCTTTCTTTTTCTTTCTTTCTTTCTTTTTTTTTTTTTTTTACAAAAAGAAACTTGGGTTCAACATAGAAAAGGGACTCAAAGTCTATGAGATATCAGGGGCAGACCTCAGGGCAGAACTCAGGTCTCTTGGCTCGCTGCCCAGGGCTCATGATACAGCCTCTTTGTAAATAAAACTTGACTTTTTTTGCCCCTGCCTTTCCCTAATACATTATTTTGTTGGGGGTGGGTAGAGGACAACCTAAACTGTCAGACAAAAAATACTCATGATATTACAGAGAAACGAGGAGGAAAAAGGTACTCTTGCTTGGCAAAGAAATAAATACATGTATCCACATTTTTGTCAGCTTTAGAGTAGCAATATTTATCTCGGAAAAAAAATCCCCTAAGTGGAGCCTATTTCCTAACTTAGATTCGGAACCCCTGCTTGTTTCCTTGCTATTACTGACTGTCAAAAGATTGCCATGTGCTTTTTAAATAAAAACAATCAGGAGAATTTACTTCACACACACACACACAAAATCCCCTAAGAGACACTTGGAAAAATGCTTGGAAATTCCATACATAGAATACCCCTGGCTGCTTCCCTCTTGGTGCTTACAGGTGTGACCAAGTTAAAACGTTGCCAACAAAAAATCATAAGCATAATTACCAGAGTGTGAGCTCTTAACCAGGCAGCTTAAAACTTCCTGAGATTGGGGCACCTGGGTGGCACAGCGGTTAAGCGTCTGCCTTCGGCTCAGGGCGTGATCCCGGCGTTCTGGGATCGAGCCCCACATCAGGCTCCTCCGCTGTGAGCCTGCTTCTTCCTCTCCCACTCCCCCTTGCTTGTGTTCCCTCTCTCGCTGGCTGTCTCTATCTCTGTCAAATAAATAAATAAAATCTTTAAAAAAAAAAAAAAACTTCCTGAGATTGAACTGCAGGTTTACCAGCAGACTCAGCTGGTTGACGATGACGCTGGTCTTGAGGGCAGAATAATTGTGCTGCTGCTGCCTGGACCGCACTTGCTACCGGCACGCAGGCATTGACAAAGGAAGCTTCCAGAGGCTCTCCGTAAGAAGCACGGCTGCGCCACGGAGTGGAACGGGACTTAACGTTCTGTGTGGTGCTTTTGTCTCTCCAGGGCACGTGCACATCACGGACTTCAACATCGCCGCGATGCTGCCCGGGGAGATGCGGCTCACCACGGTGGCGGGCACCAAGCCTTACATGGGTACGGGCCTCGCGAGCGGCGGTGTAAGAGCAAGGCTGGGCTTTTCCATTCCGGTAGACATCTCCTCCAGGTCCAGGCATCTGGAGGCTCTTGTGCTCAGAATGCCAAGTTCCCCTGTGACCTTGTCGGGGAACTTCTGAGTTCACGGGTCTGGGGTGGGTCTCAGGGGGCTCCACTGAGTGAGCACCTGATCTGAGCTCGGTTCAGGAGGGCCACTGATGACGCTTGGAAACACTGCTTTATGAGTTATGCAGGACAGCTTCTACCCACTTCCTAACAAAGACTACTAGTTGATTGAGTAAGTTCTGCTAACGGCCTCTGTGGGTGTGGCACGGTCTCAGGGGCTGGTGACCCGGTATGTGAGCAAAATACCCAAGGTCTCC
Source organism: Ailuropoda melanoleuca (assembly GCF_002007445.2). NCBI lineage: Eukaryota > Metazoa > Chordata > Mammalia > Carnivora > Ursidae > Ailuropoda > Ailuropoda melanoleuca. The sequence goes on from NC_048220.1 coordinate 34,479,331, forward strand.
TGCTCATGGAGCTTACCTTCTAGGGAGAGGAGTTCTTAAAAATAGAATCAGGGGCACTTGGGTGGCTTTGTCAGTTGGTTTTGGCTCGGGTCATGATCTCGGGGGTCATAGGATCAAGTCCCGCATCGGGCTCAGTGCTCAGTGTGGAGTCTGCTTGTCCCTCGCTGCCCCTCCTCCCACTCATGAGCTCCCTCGCTCTCTGTCTTAAATAAATACATAAATAAATAAATAAATAAATAAATAAATAAATAAATAAATAAATAAATAAAATCTTTAAAAATAGAATCAAATAGAAGTAAAATGCAGTAATAAATCAGATGGTGATAGGTGACGTAAACATTACTATACCTATCATTTACATAACCAACCCCTCATTACACGCATAGGACTGTAAAGTTCACACAACACCTCCCAGATGTCATTTTACTTTTAGTTTTAGCACCATGACAAACCCATGAGTTCTCCTTCTTAACCCATGAAGAACTGGATTTTGCCTGAAGATTCAAAATACACCCAGAGGGTTACGAAAAGGATATGGTTAGGTGCCAAAACTGTCAACAAGGTCTCACATTCAATTATGTTAACACTTACAAATTACTACGAATTCTAAGTGCTCTTGCCGGAGCGTCTCTGTGCGGACACCATTCTGGCAGAACTAGCCTTGCCACTCACCCACCCCCAGAAACATAAAGGGAGAACTGCTGTCCTTTCCCCAAAGGGATTCAGGAAGAGGGACTTGTCTGCTCTCCCCACCTAGGACGGTGAGTCAGGTCTTAAGAGAATTATCTGGAAAGTCGATGGGTGACTGTGAGGCGAGCGACCTAGATTTCCAAGCTTGGTCAGTGTGTGGTTCGTCACCGTACGTGCTGACGGGTCCTGGTACTCGCAGAGCCCGATCTGTCCATGGGGGTTTGATGAGTTTGGAGTTAAGTCCTCCCGGGGACCATGACCTTAGGAGACAGAGATACAGTAGTGTGTGAGTGTGTCTGGATTAGCCAGAGGTTGGGGTCCAGCTTGTCTGGGACCCTGCCAGTAGCCTGGAGGGAGGGCGGTCCCTATCGGTGCGGCTTACTGGAAACACCACCAATTCCAATAGAGCTCGACCATAGCAGAATCCTGGAGGTGCCCCCCAAGCACAGGGTGCTTTAAAAGCTCTTCGGGTAATTCTGCCACGTAGCCAGGGTTGAGAGGGATGCCACAGAGAAGGAGAGACATCAGCTATTAGAAGCAACTAAAGAGAGATCACCCCAGGATCCCTCTACCTCCACTATCCCTCAACCAGGCAAAAGGGATCAAAATGTATTAAGCAAGAGACCAGGAGCTATCATTAAGGGAGCCCCCTACCCAACACAAATGCGAAGCGAGCCACTGCACAGTTGTAGGCAGATGACAGAAGAAGAAAGCCTATTTCTGCTTCTACCCTAATTAGTTGAGACGCTTGAAGCAGATAATGTCACTGGTTAAGCCAGTGGAATTAGGGAGGTGGGATGAATTGTCCTGACTAGATATGGTCAGAGTGATTTATGAGCAAAATATTTGACCTTGAAATCAAGGGTAAGAGCAAAGCCACTTCTAATATGTCATTTCCTTCCTCATATAACTAGAGAGAGGAAAAGAAAAAAAAAAAAGAAAACCCCTTGGCCACCTCACTTTCCAAGAGAAAGAAATCCTCTGGGGAAAAAATGAGTCCTATTTTAGATGATATTTGAACAACTACAGATTTCCTGGCTTCCTATTACCAGTGCGGGGGAATAAATCTCCTTTGTCACTTCTAAAATAATGGACACATATAATTCAGCCTATTTTCTGCCTAAAACTCACAGTTCTCAGATGATAAAAGGGAATATCTGAGCCCGCTGGTCTGATGAATTTATTCTGCAGGTTTCCTGGGTTTCCATATTAAGGGCTATTTTCTTGGAGCCAAATCAGAATGTGCATCTGGGTTTTCTAGGCCTGGTTTCCATGGTGAGAGGAGTAAAGGGAGACTACCCTTCTTTTCTCTCCCCAGTGATTTTAAATACAATATCCGTATAATTTAATTCTCCTCATATTTGGCATTTCGGGTCCTTTCACAACACAGAGCTAGGAAATTGGAGTGCATTCAAGGTTCTCTCTGCTTTTCCACCTTCACCCTTATAATTAATAATTATTAATATTTATTGAAAGCTTTCTATGGGCCAGACAACGTGTTAAATGTTTAACGTTCATTTTACTCATTTTTTTTTCTCAGCGACTTTATGAGGCAGACTATAATTATCACCATTTTACAATGAGAAAATCAGAAGCTAAGTCATTTGCCCAAGATCACATGGCTAGCAATTGAAAAAGCTTAAATTTAAACCAAGCTCCGACTTCAGAAAGTCAAGCTTCTTCCTGAAAGAGAGCTAAGGGAGAAATTTATTAGAAATTATTTGTGGTCCGTAAAAGGTTGCAAATCAATTTAGGTAAGCCAAACTTTCAGAAATGTTTCTTGTTTCAGTATAAATGAGTATCTGTCATCACTTCACTCTGAATCCAAAGGTTGCCTTTGCCTTTGATTTTGGGGTAAGAGTCTTTCTAAGAGGTGTCATAGGTAGAAATCTGCTTTTTCTTTTTAACAATTATGATCCAAATAATTTAGTAATATCTAGGTAACAGACATTCACCAGCACCCATACCCATTTAAAGCGCTCCTGTGGGATACTAATTGGCAGGTATAGAAAGAAGAAATTTTCTATTTGTAAAGATTTTATTTATTTCAGAGAGAGAGAGAGAGCACTTGCGCAGTGCACCTGCATGTGTGCGAGTGGGGTGAGGGGCGGAGGGGAAGCGAGGGGGAGAAAGAGTCCCACGCAGACTCCCCACCGAGCACGGAGCCTGACACAGGGCTCAATCTCCTGACCCTGAGATCATGATCTGAGCCAAAACCAAGAGTTGATGCTTAACCAAGGGAGCCACCCAGGGGCCCCAGAAAGAAAAAAATATTCTAAGAAGAAAGAAAGAAAATGAGGATGAAATACTGATGTTGATAGGAATATAGGATATCTACTAAGATAGGTGCTGAGCACGTTAGAGCAGTTTCTTGGCTCTGGAGAGGCGGGGCTGAGCAGTCTCCGGCTCTGAACCACCTCCCTTTCAGCTCCCTACTCCCTCCCCTCTTTCCTCACCCTCACTTCTCCTCTGTGTGAGTATAATCCAGATGACTTAGAGCTTCACCGAGGAAAACATTCCTCTCTTCCCAGTTAAAAACAAAGCAAATTCACCATGGAAAATGTGTAAAATGCTGATAAGCAAAAGGAAGTTAAATTAATCCCTCTCCTTGTAGATATTTATGGTTTCCTTCCAGACTTTTTTTTCCTGTGCACATACGAACACATATTTTTTAAAAGTTGAATCATACTGACTTTCTGTAACCTAAATGTTTACTTTATAATGTAATAACAATAGACATCATACAATGAGCAGTTATTATGACCCAAACGCTTTGCTAAGCTTTTAACATTTATTGTGCATTGAAATTCTCAAGGCAACCCTGTGAAAGAGGTTCATAATCACACAGCAAGTAGCTGGTGGAGCACAGACGGGTGGAGCACCACGTCTGAAACCGTCTCGAGCCTTAGCACTGGTGGTGATGATGGTGGTGATGATGATGAATGGCCGACAATGGCCGACATTGACTGAGCTCTTCTATGTGCCAAGCACTGTTCGAAGTGCACGTATGACATCGTGGAAACGAAAACTTCTGTGAGGCCAATACTATTGTTATTCCCACTTGAAACATGCCACTTGAGAAATGAAGCTCTTTGCCCTGGGTACAGCTAGGGCTACTGCTGTCGAGGGTCAGAGCCCCGACTCTCGAACACTCTGCTATGCTGTGCAACCTCTCAGCCTCCGGTCTCTAACCCGGCCTCAGCTAGAATGGCAACTTGTTTCTCTCTGACTCCAGAGCCTGGGTCTTGGCAAATGGTATTCTTCTTCTTTGCCCACAATTGTGTATAGAACTATCATTTTTAATGATCGTGTGCTGCAGAACTAGAGGACTGCATCAAATTTAACCAATTCTTTATTGTGGAATGTTAGCTTGTTTCTGATTTTGAAACATAAATAGATTTGTCATGAAACTCCTGTTTGCAGAAATGGGTCCTGCAACTTGATTATCCTTGTGACAAACTCCTGTTCAAAGATGGGAGTTTGGATCTGGATATTTATGTGTTAGTGCATTTTCCTCTAAGTTCACATCGATTTCTGCTCGTTCATTCTGGAAGTGTCTGAGAATATTCACTTCCCTGCATTCTCAGCCGGGCTGCACCTTGAGTCTCTTTAATCTTCCTGAAAACATCACTTAAAATGGTCCCTCATGATGCTAATACTGAAATTCTCTGACTTCTTTTGTAAACTGTGCATGTTCTTTGCTCATTTTCTATTAGGGTGTTAATATTTTTATCCTATTTCTTATTGATTATATGCAAAGTTCTAGAGCCTTATATATTCGGAATATGGTAGTGTATCATATGTGTTATAAATATCATTTCCTACCTTTTAGTTTGCTGTTGTTCTTATAACATTTTTAATGTAATGAACTATTTTTCTAACATCATCACACCATTAGTCGTTTTCATAGTTTCTACCTTTTTATTATTTTTTTTAAAGATTCATTTACTTATTTGAGAGAGAGAGCGCGAGAGAAAGAGAGAGAGTGCACATGCAAGCAGGGGAGGGGCAGAGGGAGAAGGGGAGAGAGTTTCAAGCAGACTCCACACAGAACGCAGAGCCTGACAAGGGCTCGGTCCCACAACCCTGAGATCCTAACCTGAGCCAAAACCAAAGTCAATCCCTCAACCAACTGCGCCACCCAGGCGCCCCTAGAGTTTCTACCTTTGATGGTATTCTTAGTAAGACCTTCTTGTCTCCAGTTTTGGGAGGTGGTTACCTAATATTTTTATTACTGTTATAGTTTCATTTTTTCTCTTATTCCAGTTACATATAATCTTGACTGAAGGTATGTTGTAAGGATCTGACTTTATTTTTTGTTAGATCATTAAATAATTGCTTTGAGATGACATATCAAATAAGACCTTTTCCATGTTGATTTATGATATGTTCACCATAAACTAAATATTCTTATATACAAGCATTTTCAAATTTTAATTATTACAGCTTTATAATATAATTTAATACATGAGATACAAGTCTATGTCTTTATTTCTCAGAAAACATTTATTATTCACAAATTTTTTTGGTAGATGAAATTTAGAATATTTTTTGTAAATTTTATTAATTATTTCTATTGCATTACATTTATGGATTAGGTTTGAGGCCCTTTCTTTATTTCTTGACCAAGAATCTACTATCTAGGGGCACCTGGGTGACTCAGTCAGTTAAGCGTCTGACTCTTGGTTTCATCTCAGGTCAGGATCTCAGGGTCGTGAGATTGAGCCCCATGTCAGGCTCCGTGCTCAGCAAGGAGTCTCCTTGTCCCTCTCCCTCCCCCTCTGCCCTTCTCCTCACTCTCTCTCTCTAAAAATGAATAAAATCTTTTTAAAAAATCTACTATCCAGGTATTGTAAAACCTGAAAACCAAATGATGGAAATCCACATAGCCAATAAACACATTAAAATGTGGTGAAGCTTATTAGTAATCAGGACAATGCCGATTTAAACCACAATGAAAGCTCAATATACACGTGCTAGAGTGGCAAAATTCAAGAGGTCAGTTAACGCCAAGTGTGGGTAAGGAGGCTGAGCGAAGGAAACCCTGATATGACGCTGGTCACCGTGTTAATCGGTACTACCACTTTGGCTAAATGGTTGGTCATTATCCAGAGTACGTGAAGATCCACATCGTATCCCCAGCAGCTCCCCTTCCAGGAACACGCCCTATAGATGTGTGGACTTTTAGGAGTGTTCATGACAGCATTGTTCACAATACTGTCAAATCGAAAATACCCAGATGGTAGGAGATGCCTGTCACGTGTCACCGGGGGTACTGGTAAGGGAAAGTGGTAATAAAGCCCATTTCCATCCAATGCGGGGGGTACCCTGGGGTCAGGGCCATTATCTCCCGAGCTGATGGGGAGCTGTGACTTAAAGATAGGATGCAGTGATGCGTGGGAGATGGATTCGCTGGGAAATGAGACTCTTACAGGCAGGGTCAGTCCAGGCACTGGGATGTCAACATTCTACCTCGGACTGGATGCCGTCCGCAGGATTTTACTGGGACGTGAGTACCCCAGCTAGGTCAAGCCCGTGTGCAGGCCTCACATCATGCCAATTTCCTTTGTCCAGAGCCGGCGCCTTACTACCAGAGGCTTGTGTCATCTGTGTATAGCTTTTGATAAGTAACATTCCCATCCCTATGTTTGCCTCTCCAGAACAGTGATTCGTTTTTGGAGCACTTTCTAGATGCCAGGCACGGAGCTCAGATTTTGTCATGCAGCATCTCATTGAATTTCTCACCTCTCTAAAGATCATCTTCTTATTTTGACTTGGCTGATGAGGCTTCTCAAGCTCAGGCAGCTGACTTGTTCAAGGTCAGGATAAGTGGTAAAGGCAGGTTCTGACCCCAGACGGCATGTCACCAGAGCAAATGATTGCCACCATTTCTTGTTGACTTGACTCCTCGTTGTTTCTTCGGTCAACACAGTTCTGTTGAGTGACATTAGCGGCCAGGTTCAATATGAGACACTAGAAGTGTATTGGTGAACACACCGTCCTTGCTTCGGCTTTACCCCTCATGAGCTAGGTATGTGCTTAGAAGAGTATGAAGAAGGTTCCCAGGGCATCAATGTGCTTAGAGAACGCATAACCAGGCGGCCACCACTGGGGGCAAAGTTGACTGTAGCTTTGCCTTTCCTTGGAGTCCTTTCAAATAACCACATTACAAAGTGTAAGTTTCTCCACCTCATGTGAAAGCTTCTATTTCTGAGGGCCCACTCCCTCCTTCTCTCTCCCTCACCACCAACAGCAGGCTAGAAACGCTGCCCTTGGGTCTTCGAGATGACGGTGAGATGGAAAGCCAATCCAATACACCTTGCACCAAATTCTAAGTGTTGTCTGCAGCAGGAATACGGATCTCAGTCCTTTAGCACAAACCTTTCAAATCAAGGCAACAAATAACATCTTCCCAGCCTTCCTGATTTCACGGTCAGCTGAACATTTGAGGCCTTACGGGATCCAATTTTTAATAGTTGCATAATATAAATAAGAAGGGAATTTGCCCATCCAGGCCTGTGCATGCCTGTGTTGGTTGATGAATGAGGCCACTGAGACAAGAAAATTAGCCGGTTTTGCCTGCCGTGCGCCATCTAGCAAGGGATGATAGACATCCGTGGCGGTGTTTATTCGTTTTACTTGCTCTGGTACTATGACTCGGGAGGAACGTGCTGGGAGCAGAGATTTGTGCACGTCCCCGGGAGTAAAACTGACCTAACTTTCCTATCTTTTCAGCGCCTGAGATGTTCAACTCCAGAAGAGAAGCGGGCTATTCCTTTGCTGTGGACTGGTGGTCCTTGGGAGTGACGGCCTATGAGCTCTTAAGAGGCCGGGTATGTTAGAACTGCGTTTCTCTTTGGTTTCTCTTCCAGCAAGTTTCATTTTTAGAATGAAAGAAAGGATTTTTTGCCCCCTAAAATCAAGCAGTTTGTGTGCAAGGTGAAAGCACTATGCCATGTGATACCTGGGATTTCAGCACATACTACTCTCCTATATATGGACCCAAGCATGTGAGTTCACTTTAACTGCAAATAAAATTAAATGAATAATGTGAGTGTTAGAAACTCCCAGAGAGGGAAGATCAGTGCACCTCACTAAATATCTAGTGGAAATACATTTGTTTGTTTAAAGAAAATCATTTGGCAGTCACAGTACAGGATTCTAACTTCGACACGGTTCCCCCAGGTGAGTGTGAATTATTAACATAACACAATTCATACCCTGTCTTGTTGGATTCCTCTCTGTCATTTGGCTCCTGGGTTCTGAGTTTGGGGGCAAATTAGAGTAGTTTCCTTTTAAAGGAGACATTTCTTAAACTAAGAAAATGCCTAGGAAGAATTTTACCAAAAAATATTCCCCCTCCCATATTATCTCTGTGGTAGTTCTCTGTGATATGATGTATTGACATTGTCAGATTCACTTTTTTCTTTCTTTTTTGGGGGTGGGGGGAGGTGAAGAAAAGGTACTAACAGATTATTGAATTTAAATTCCATTTTGTAAAGTATTGCCCTTGTGAGTTTTTCAAGATATATCCATTTTTACCTTATCTCTTCTATATTATTAGATTATAAATTCATTAAGGTGAAGCATATAAACTGTACCTTATACAGTTTAGTATTATCCCCAGTATTTAACTTTAAATAGATACGTAACAACCGTGTACTGAATGAATGGGGGAACAAGGCACTACATCAGTTCTGCCACATTCTAGCAAAGAATCACCAACTAGGCTCTAGGTCATTAGGGTTCAAAATCTAGCTAATCACACTTAATTACAGTTATCGACACAACCAAACCACAGAGGACGGGCGCTAAACAATGATCCCCTCCACATTTACAAATTCTCATTTATAGAAAAATACTTGCCTTGAAGACAAATACGCTTGACCTATCTGCGGTTTCAGAACTTCACACGAACGGGCCCTTAGCCATTAAGCTGCTTTATCTGCCATCATAAAGGCAAGGCCCGTCTTTTCTAGCTTTAAGTCACCCTTAAGTGTCAGCTTCTCGTAGGTACAGGAAGAGTTTTGCACTAATTGTAAATCCTTAACTGCAACTCTTTTGCTCTTATCCTCCGGAAATAAGACCATAATCACAACACCTCTTTTCCCCCATCTAATGCCTTGCTTTTCCACCTTATTCGTTCTTTCTATTCTTGCCCTTATTTTATATGCTGTGTAAGAATTACCCTGTTGCTGCACACTGTAATTTCTTGATAGCATGTGTTCTGTTGATTTAGGGGTGTGTGTGTGCGTGTGTAGAGTTTATATAAATATTTATGGTTTCTGAAAGTACATTAGAGACTCCTCCAGTGCAGAAATTGAGTCTCTCTTGTTCTTATATCCCCAGTGCCCAACAGAGATGCTGGGACATCATGGGCACTCAATAAATATTTGGCAAATGAATAAATACCCAATTCTGGTAGTTGATATATTAACATAGATTCTAAATTTTAGAACTAGAAAGATAAGGTATTGTATAAGACAAAGGCAATTTGACTCTTTTTAATAAGTGGACAGATCGTGAGGATTTTTTTTTAAATATTAAGTTCAAGGGGGCGCCTGGGTGGCTCAGTCGTTAAGCGTCTGCCTTTGGCTCAGGGTGTGATCCTGGCGTTCTGGAATAGAACCCCACGTCAGGCTCCTCTGCTGGGAGCCTGCTTCTTCCTCTCCCACTCCCCCTGCTTGTGTTCCCTCTCTCGCTGGCTGTCTCTCTCTCTTTTGAATGAATAAATAAAATCTTTAAAAAAATAAAATAAATAAAATAAAATATTAAGTTCAGTCACATGGCCTTCTAAAGTAAATGGAAAATAGTACACTTAAACCCGGTTGTCTGTGGCATTTATCAGTTAATTTATTCATTTATCAAATCATTTTATGTTTTTAGTGAGAAACTGTAAGTTTAGAAGCAGCAATGAAACGAAGAAGGAAATTAGAAGAGAGGAAAAAATGTATGCACGTACATATCTAACCGTGGAGAGGAAGCCAATGTGCCCATGTCTCTTGATGGGATACACGGAGTGACTCCCAGGCAGTGAGCCACGGTGCCTTTGGCTAGGAAACAGTCAGTAAGCATTGATCATGGGGATACGGTACCGAGCACTTCCTTTCTGAGATTGAGTTACACGGATTATCTCCACTATGTTGTTACTGAGACGAATTATCTAGAGTCCTTTATTCAGTCTTGTGGGAAGAAAATATGGGGCAGATATATCTGTTTAGACCTTGCATAAAAAAAATAAAGTTTGGCCAGTCTCCTTTTTAGGGAGTCAACTCCTAGCACTTGGCGGGTCCCCGACTAACTGGACATTGACATAATATACGTAGAGTTAAGCCTTTCTTCATGTCGCCTTTATCGATGACTCCTCTTGCTGTTCACTGTTCACATTTATACCCTTTCTACCCCGTGTTCAAGAATAATACAAATCTCTCTCCTGCCCTGTGTGTAATGTGTTAGCTGCTCAATGGAGAATTTTACATGTGTTACATCATTCACTTTTTTTAACAGTCTCATTTGGTGATTTATTTTACAGATAAAGGACAGATGAAGGAACAAACTCCAATCGAGGGCCTCAATTTAATGCTCAAACCCTCTTTTGCCTTCAAAGCTCAAGATCTTAATCACATTACCTTTTTTCCCCCAAGCTTTTATTGAAATTCCATTAGTTAACAGTGTGATATTAATTTCAGGTATAGAATTCAGTGATTCATCACTTACATGCAACACCCAGGGCTCATCACCCACTTAACCCGTCCCCCTGCCCACCTCTCCTCTGGTAACCATCACTTTGTTTTCTATAGTTAAGAATCTGTTTCTCAGTTTGCCTCCCTCAACCCCATGTTCATTTGTTTTGTTTCTTAAATTCCACACATGAATGAAATCGTATGGTATTTGTCTTTCTCTGACTTATTTCACCTAGTGTAATACTCTCTAGCTCCATTCACATCTTCACAAATGGTAAGATTTCATTCATTTTGATGGCAGAGTAATATTCCAGTATAGATATTGATGGCTGAGTAATATTCCAGTGTGTGTGTGTGTGTGTGTGTGTGTGTGTGTGTATGTGTGTACACATATCACTTCTTCTTTATCCATTCATCAGTCAATGGACACTTGGGAAGTTTCCATAATTTGGCTATTGTTGACAAGGCTGCTGTAAACATCAGAGTCCATGCATCCCTTCGAATTGGTATTCTTGTATCCTTTGGGTAAATACGCAGTAATGCAGTTGCAGGATTGAAGGGTAGTTCTATTTTTAGCTTTTTGGGGAACGTCCATAGCGTTTTCCAGAGTCGCTGCACCAGTTTGCATTCCCACCCACAGTGTAAGAGGGTTCCCCCTTCTCCGCATCATCACCAACACCTCGTTTCCGTGTTGCTAATTTTAGTCATTCTGACAGGTGTGAGGTGATATCTCATTGCGGTTTTGATCTGTGTCTCCCTGATGCTGAGTGGTAGTGAGCATATTTTTATGTGTCTATTAGCCATCTATAATTACATTACCTTTTAATACTGATTTACAACAGGAAGAATATTAAACTCTTCCACCTCTCCCAATTTATTCCATCAGTCCACAGTCATTTATGAAGTATCTCGAAAGGGCCAGGCACTTGATGAATGTACATACCCATATTAAGTGTCCCATTGTTGGTTAATCTAATACGGAAATTGTTCATTCAACAAACATGTAATGAGCGTCTACTAGGTGCTAGGTCCAATGGACACAAATATGAATAGGGGATGATCTCTGGCCCTAAGTAGCTCACAATTCACACAAAAGATAAAATCCCATAAATCTATTTTCTGAGAAATAGAGACATTAATGTAGGTAAAGGCTGCTCTCTAGTGGACAGCTATGAAAAATATAATAAAACCACTGTTCTGTTTGATTTCTTTGCCCCAAAGTTAAAACTATAAAAGACCTTGGTTCTCTCAGAAGTAAAAATACTATGCCTCATCATCAAATTCTCCACCCCACTCCACAGAACTAGCAACTCATAGCATTTTGGACTGGAGTTAGTTTTCTGGGTGACATTCTATCCTGAACTTATTACTGCTTCAAAAAGCACAAAGAGGTGCAGAGTAAAACTCTGGATCTCTTTACAATCACTGAACATTTGTCCCATGTTTCACATAAATACTTACGTAACCTGCCTTACAAAACACTCCCAAATTGGGATCTCAGAGGTGTGTTTAGTGTACAGAAATGTTTCATTTGCATGAGAGACTATGTATGGACTATGAGAAACAAACTGAGGGCCTCAGAGGGGAGGGGGGTGGGGGAATGGGATAGACCGGTGATGGGTAGTAAGGGGCACGTATTGCATGGTGCACTGAGTGTTATACGCAACTAATGAATCATCGAACTTTACATCGGAAACCGGGGATGCACTGTATGGTGACTAACATAATATAATAAAAAAACATTAAAAAAAAAAAGAATTGTTTCATTTGGCCCAATGGACTTACCAAGTTTTTAAAAATTCTGAGATTTCACAGGAAGCTAGAGATTTCTGGTGTCTTTTTTTTTTTTTTTTTTAAATAAAAGATCTGGCAACAGTAGACCACATTTGCATATGAAAACAACAATCAACTGGAAGGGATCAGAAAATGATACTGAGATTTTACTGGTTGAAAATTTAGCTTGGGAACATGGGCAAAGCATAATCTTTTCTTTACCCTATAAAAATGAAGACTCTTCCTTCTTCTCTCCCCCAAGAGACCATACCATATTCGCTCCAGTACCTCCAGCAAGGAGATCGCACACATGTTTGAGACCGCTATTGTGACTTACCCCTCTGCCTGGTCACAGGAAATGGTGTCACTACTTAAGAAGGTAAGAAGGAGGACCGCATGACAAAAGGAAGTGGTAAAGAGAAGCATGCCTTCTGGTTTGAGGTGAGAAGTTTATAATATTGGAACCAGCCATGATAATACACATTTCTAGAGTGGGCTTTGCACCTAACAGCTTTCTTTTTTTTTTTTTAAGATTTTATTTATTTATTTGACAGAGAGACAGCCAGCGAGAGAGGGAACACAAGCAAGGGGAGTGGGAGAGGAAGAAGCAGGCTCCCAGTGGAAGAGCCTGATGTGGGGCTTGACCCCAGAACTCCGAGATCACACCCTGAGCCAAAGGCAGATGCTTAACGACTGAGCCACCCAGGCGCCCCTGCACCTAACAGCTTTCAAACACATGGCTTCATTAAGGCAACACACGTGTCCTCTTGTTGAGCCATGTCAAACTCAGTGTGTCCAAAACGGAGTTCCTGATCGCTATTTCCTGGACTTGGTGCAATGTTCCCTTTCCCAATGACTGGCCCCTCCATCTAGCCAGTTATAGAAGCCAGAAACCAGAAGTCACCCACCATCCCCATATCCAAGTCATTGCCAAGTTCTGTAACCTGATTTTGTAAATATCTCGTGACTGGGTCACTTCTCTTCCTCTCTACTGCCATCTCCCCAGTCCTACTGCCATCAGGCCTTGCCTTATAACTGGCTTGTCCCGGACACTTTTACACACTCCCTTCGGTTCTCCCCTCTGCCCCATACTGATCTGTTCAAAGCAAAATTCATTGTCTTCTCATTATTCTCAGAATAAAGATCAAAATAATCTGTATGATATAAAGGTTCCAACTACCACTCAAGCCTTATTTTGGACTTTTGTTCCCCTTTTGACTACACATTGACTTCTTGTCTTCTCCTTTTCTTGTCCCTCCTCACCATCATTTATCAATCTCTTACCACAGCGCCTTTGCACATGCTCTGCCTGGAACCGTGCCCCCATCCCCAGCTCCTCCCACTACCTCCTTTAGATCAACATTAGTCAATGGGATTCACCAACTGGTTCAAGTCCATGAATTGTTTCCTACAGGCCCCTGAGAAGTATAGAAATTAAGAGAAGCATTTAGAAACTGTTATAGCCATGCAGTACTGCGGTTGCCTCTAAGTACATGGTCAATGGACTCATCTCATTGAACAGGGTATTAACTCAAATCACAAGGTGTACATGGCGTGGCCCTGCGTATTAGCCATGCACAAGAAGACCACATACTAATCTCATGGTTGGAAATTAAACAGAAAAAGTTGGCTCTTCTACATAGATAGTTTGAGAAGCACGGCTTTAGATTTCAGCTCAGATATCACTTCCTAGGGAAGCTTTCTTCTGTTGTAAGCTCACATAGCACTCTCTTTCCTTCATACCATTTTTTTTTAAATTTGAACTTATGTATTACATATGTGTGATTCTTGGGTTAATGATTACTGTCTCCTAAGCCCTATGAGGGGCCTCTTCACCATGCTATCCTCAGCATCTAGCACAGAGCCTAATAGGTGATAAAACCTGGTATTTGAATAAATGAGGTCCAGTGTCTATCAGATTTGCAGGATGCCCATGTTCATGGAAAAAATTAATGGCAACTATAGCAGCAGCTAAGTTGTATGCCTTGAATTATTATAAGGAGGAAAGAATGAGGAGCCCCGCAGGATGCACTTGGCTTTCTTTGAAAAGGAAGAATCACACACAGGTTGTGACCAGTTAAGGATAAGAGATTTGAGGGCCTACAGTTCACCCCTGTGCCTCCTGCCTTTGGGGTCAAGTACCCTGTTATGGAACATGGATATTGAGGACGTCAAAGATGAAGAAGAGAGGGGTTATTTTCCATAAGCGAATTGTCCTCAGTTCCAAGACAGCTCTCCTCACCCCAAAATTACGCACTGATGATCCATGGCTATAATCTCCAGGAGAATTCTCAAGCAGAACTGACATTTCCCATTTAAGCCACAAGACCAATGTGATATTGGCTGTGAAGCAGTTACAGGGGGAAGATCTTTCATCACAGTCAGCAAAACCCCAAACCGTAATAGTAACCCTGGTTACATCTTATCTGTGGCACACCCAATATACTTTAATTAATTGTATGAATAGCTAAAACTTTTAGTAGGAAATTAATTTCATTTGTAAAAACACATGAGCATTCCCCACGTAATAAGGGCAGACCTTCTCTTAGGTACTTTATATACATGGCCTCATTTATTCCTAGCTACAACCATACAAAATAAGCTATTATCCCCTTTTTATAGAGGGTAAACTAAGGTTTAGAGGGCAAACTTGCCCATAGGTAGTAAAATAAGGGAGTCAGGAATCAAAGGTAGGTTTGACCCAATAGGACAATCTATTTTCACTCACCACACTGCAAAAACCTACTTACAGCTCGTTCTGTCCATGCATTATCACATTATTTATGTATTATATTATCTTTATTATTTGATAGGATTAGGGAAGGGGAACACTACCTTGTGTCCGTCAGACCTACACTTGAAAACTTTTAGAGGGAATTTGTATGATTTTTTGCCCGACTTTGACCTTCATTATGACCTTGATGTTTGTATTCCATTGGCAGCTGCTTGAGCCTAATCCAGACCAACGGTTTTCTCACTTGTCTGACGTCCAGAACTTCCCATATATGAATGACATGAACTGGGATGCAGTTTTGCAGAAGAGACTCATTCCGGGTTTTATTCCTAACGTGAGTCAATCCTAACACACCCATAATAACTCTCATTCATTACACACACGGTCTCACTAGATAACCTCACCAGTGTTGTAAGACAGCCCAACTCCTGTCTCACAGATGAGACAATGGAGGCACACACAGGGTACATGGGCCACCAAAGGTCATGTGGTTAACAGGTGGCCAAGTGGGATTCTCGTCCAGGTCCATCTGCGTCTGGAGTTCTAGCTCCTAATTGCTTTTTGTGGTGTGCTACTGGAAGGAAGCCCTAGTCCTCCAAACAGTCATTCCCAGGAATCTGCTCATTGAGGAAACAGTGTTTTCTCAGATTTTAAAGATGTAGAAATTTGTTTCCATGGAGTTCTGTGAGTCACAGCGTTGAAAATGTTGGGGTTATTTTTACCACTCACCCCTCTTCTTTTGGTGGTTTGCTGCCACAGACCTACATTCATAAGCACTAATAGCCAAAGGGAAGTAATTCCCCCTGGGTCAGTACGTGGCTGAGGACATCTGTGGCCTCCTTCAGACCACTGGTAAAAGCTGGAGTGCAGAAGCTTCGGCCAAGGGACCCAAGGGAGACCTCTAGCTTCCCTCCGCCAGTCTGATTGTACACACTCAGTATCGGGTAGACTGGCAGAATAATGAACTCCTAAAGGGTGCAGCTGAGACAGTTCAGAGTTTTCTGTGGTGCAGCCCAAGGGAGACACATGCCGTGGGCTTGTGGGGCTGTGATCCTTCCTGTGCAAACAGAGGGCGACGCACCGGCGGGTGGGTTGGGTGAAGGAGCACAGTGGGAGACATGAGTAGGCAGTGTGGTGGAATTCTGGGTTGGGGAGTTGCTGTCTCGTGCAGCAATAAGAAGATAGGTGGAGGTCTTACCACGCCGTGTTGCAGAGTCCCACAGGGGCCGCGTGAACCTTGGCTGATGGATGCATGACACTGTGGAGACCCAGACACACCTGCTGTTGGGTCCTCTCTTCCTCCGATGCACACACCACAGCCATTAGCCAGCCACCCTGCCTCAGGAGAGGCTCTGTGTGTGATTCTCTGACCTTACCGTCCGTCCAAATCATTTGGGAAGCTTCTTAAAAATGTAGTTTCCTCAGCCTCTGTTCAGAAACACTGACTCTGAAGGCCTGGCCGGGGAACTGGGCAGCTGGGCAAACAACTCGGGTGATTCTGATCTGCATACATGATTGTCAGAACACACTTCGAGAAACATAATTCACAAGTTCAAACTGCAGAAAAATAACTAGAGTTTGATTTCCTTTCTCACTCACAGAAGGCTTGTGGGGAGTTAAGAAAACAAAATATAAATGAAAGTGTATGAAAAACAACACCGACCGTAAATTATCTAAAACAGAGTAGGAATCACAGCTCCTTATTCTTGGATGGCGCCATCAAAACTAGATGGTCTTCCTGGTTTTTGGCCTGGTGTCCGTGTAGAATGACCCAGAAGCAAAGGACTGAGCCAACTGTCTTTCTTACAGAAAGGCAGGCTGAATTGCGACCCCACCTTCGAACTGGAAGAAATGATTCTGGAGTCCAAACCTCTTCACAAGAAAAAGAAGCGTCTGGCAAAGAAGGAGAAGGAGATGAGGAAGTGTGATTCCTCTCAGGTAAGCCGGTGCCCGCCAGACTCGGGGTCACGGGACTGTCCCTGACGGCCGCCGTTCGAAAACTTCTGGTGGGAGGGCCGCTCAGCACCCCGCGCAGCTATTAGCAAACACACAGGGTCACGGGACACCCGGGCTTCTGAAATGACAGGCCTGGGCAGCTCTGGGGTTCCGGGCAGAACAGCCACGTTTCAGGGGGGACCCTGGCTCCGGCATGAACTTCATTCAGCTATTGTCCTCCTCAAGCTCTCGTTTCAAATTGTACAATTTCCTGGAAGACACTCCAATCGGTAGCTCTGCAAACAAATAAATATTCTCCATGTACTTCGTGTCTCTAGTCCTCCAGGGACACTGCATACTTCACAGTCCATTTAGCCACGTCCACATGCAGTTGTTCATAGAATGGGCCTCGTGCCAGCTGCCCATCCTCAAGTATTTTCTACAGCCTTCCAAGGGAGGCTTCGGTGTGGCCAGACCCATCGTGCCTGTTGCTTCTCACTTCCACCACCTTCCTCCTAATGATCTGCTCTTGGCATCGTAACCAGCTGGTTTCTCCAGGCTTGCCCCCAGCTGTGCACCTGCAGAGCTTGCCCCGACAGGCCCCCCAAGAACAGGCCCCCAGTGTAGCCCAGACCGAGAGATCATCTTTATTATAAGTATTCTAAAGTTTTAGTGACCACAGCGGTTTGTGAATAACTTTTCACCGGGCCTACCATGCCCTACCTGGTCCTTGAACTGGATCATTCTTGCCCTCGCTCAAGACCTTCCAACCACACGACCCTACCGGTACCCGACCCTCTCTAACTACAGGTTTCATCCTTCTTTAGGACCTTTGCTCTTCCCTTTTCCTTCAATATCCTACTCTCAGATCTTGATGTAGGAGGTTTCCTATCGTCCTTTATACCCTAAACACCATTTGTTGAAGATAAGGTCTCTTCGCTACTGCGCTCTTTCTCAGCCCCAGTTTTTAATTCCTTCGTGACATGAACATAATTTACAAATATTTATGTGTTTCTTTTTCTATCCCACTTAAAATGAGGGCTCCTTGTGGGGGAAGCCCAGGTCGTCCCCATCAGTGTCTTGATGGAATCCCAACGGTGTCTTCACACAGCATAGGCTCAGTAAACAAGAGGTTCAGTATACTGGAAGGAAAGGACATTTTGTAACCGCACAGTGAAAATTAGGCATCGCTCTTTTTAGAGTTATAAGGTCATGTTGCCCCACCAGTCATCTTCCTGGAGTCCCCTCTTGTCCTAGCTCTTCCCCAACGCCCAGCCCCAGGTAGCCTCCCTCCTGATGTGAAAGGTGACGAGCCACTCACCCACAGTACAGACCCTCGCATTTTCAAAGACCACCCAAACGAGGGGCGCTGCTTCCCCTTTCTTCCAGGCCTCATATCAACCTCAGAATCATTTACCAAGAAGTGGCTTAGCCCATGATAAAAACAGGCCCTTGCATCTCTAATCAGGGAAGTGCACCCCCACTGGATCTTTTTGTTTTGTTCTTAACATTTTATGGAGGTGGAATACATATAACATGGAATTTCCCGTTACGACCATATTTAAGTGTACAATTCAGTGGCATGAAGTGCATTCACGAGGCTGTACAGCCACCAACCACTCTTTAGTTCCAAAATTTTTTGTTACCCCAAACCCCATTTGTTTACTTTAATTTCTTTCAGCAATGTTCTGCAGCTTTTGAGAGTATAAATTTCTCGCCTCTTTGGCTAAACTTATTCTTAAGTATTTTATTCTTTTGGATACCATGGAAATGGGATTGTTCGTTTCCTTTTTGGATTGTTAATTCCCGGCGTATAGAAACACAACCGATTTCTCTATGTAGATTCCGTATGCTGCAACTTTGCTGAGCTCGTTTATTAGCTGTGTAGCTTCCTCGTGGATTCTGTGGGATTTTCTATCTATAAGACCATGTTATCTGCAAATAAGAATAGTTTT
This sequence comes from Ailuropoda melanoleuca, assembly GCF_002007445.2. Lineage (NCBI taxonomy): Eukaryota > Metazoa > Chordata > Mammalia > Carnivora > Ursidae > Ailuropoda > Ailuropoda melanoleuca. The sequence continues at coordinate 34,498,101 of NC_048220.1, forward strand.
ACTCCTATCTTTACCGTTTGAATGCCTTTAATTCTTTTCTTTCCCTGATTAGTCTGACTAGAAATTCCAGCACACTGTTGAATAGCAATGTCAAAAGCAGGCATCTTTGCCTTTTTTCTGACCTTAGGGGGAAATACCTTTTACCAGTGAGTATTGTGTTAGCTGTGAGTTTTTTGTAAAAGCCCTTTATCTTGTTGAAGAAGTATTCTTCTATCCCTGGTTTTTTTAGTGTTTTCATCATGAAGGGTTTTGAATGTTGTCAAATGCCTTTTTCTGGGTCAAATGAGATAATCTTGCACATTTTTCTTTGCTTAGTTCTATTAATGCAATGTGTTATGTTGGCTGGTTTTCTTATGGTGAACCATTCTCACACTCTTGGGATAAATCCTATGTGCTCATTGTGTATAATCTTTTAATATGCTGTTGGACTTGGTTTGCTAGTACGTTATTGAGGATTCTTGCATCTATATTCATAGTGAAAATTGTCCTGTAATTTTCTTCTCTTTTGATGTCTTTAGCTGTTTTGGTATTGGGGTAAAGCTGGGCTCATAGAATAAGTTAGAAAGTGTTCCCTCCCCTTCTGTTTTTGTTTTGTTGTTTTTTTTTTTTTCAGACGAGTTTGAGAAAGATTGGTGTTATTTCTTCTTTAAACATTTGGTAGAATTCACTGCTGAAGTCATCTGGTCCTGGACTTGTCTTTGTTGGAAAGTTTCTTATTATAGATTTTTACTTGTAGATTACTCTCATTATAGGTCTGTTGGGATTTTATATTTCTTCTGAAGTCAGCGTAGTAATTTTTGTTTTTCTAGAGCTTTGTCCATTCATCTAGATGTTATTTGTTGATGTACAGTTGTTCACCATAAGGTTGAAAGTCATGTCCCCACTTTATGATTTTAATGTTTTGCATCTTTTCTCTTTTTTAATGTATGGTTAAACATTTGTCCATCTTGTTCATCTTTTCAAAGAACCAGCAGTTATGTCTGTTGTTTTTCTATTCTCTATTTCATTTGTCTCTTCTCTCATCTTTATTATTTCCTTCCCTCTGCTAGCTTTGGGTTTAGCCTGCTTTTCTTTTTCTAATTCATCAAGGTATGAAGTTAGGTTATTGACTTGGGATATTTCTTCTTTTCTAAGGTAGACGTTTATAGCTATTAAATCCCCTCTGATTACTGACTTCACTGCATCCCCTAAGTTTTAGTATGTTGGGGTTTTTTGTTTATTTATCTTGAGGTATTTTCTAATTCTTGTTGTGATTTTTTTTTGACACAGTGGTTTGTTGAAGAATGTGTTGTTTAATCTCCACATATTTGTGAATTTTCCAGTTTTCCTTCTGTTGTTGATTTCCAGCTTCATCTTGTTGTGGTCAGAGAAGATAATTTGTATGATTTTAATCTTTTTGAAGTGTATTGAGACTGTTTTTGTGCCCTAACATATGGTTTCCTTCCACAGTTTCTTTTATCTTTTTGAGCATGTTTAAGATAGTTGTTTTAAAGTCTCTGTTTGGGGGCTCCTGGGTGGTTCAGTCGGTTAAGTGTCCAACTCTTAGTTTCAGCTCAGGTCGTGATTTTGGGGTTGTGAGATCTAGCCCTGCACTGGGCGGAGTCTGCTGGAGATTCTCTCTTCCTCTCCCTCCGCCCTTCCTGCTCTTGCTCTCTCTCTCTCTCAAGTAAATAAATAAATCTTTTTAAAAAATGAAGTCTGTTTAGTAAATCCAATGTTTGGGCATCCTCAGGGATAATTTCTGTTCCTTTGAATGGGCCTTCTGATTTTGTTGTTGAAAACCTGACATTTAAAAAAAAAGAAAGAAAAAGAAAACCTGACATTTGAGTATTATAATGCAGTACCTCCAGAAATCAGATTCTCTCCTTTTGTAGGGTTTGCTCTTTTTTGATTGTTGAAGGCAGTATTTATCCTTTTTAAAGTAACTTTTACAAACCACTTTTGCAAATACCGTATTCCTTGTCATGTGTCATCCCTGCAGTTCCTGTTATGTTAGCTTGTGTTTAGCTAATATTTTGACAGAGATTTCCTTGAGCACCAGGAGCATTTTTTAAGTTGCTTTTTTTCTTGATTTAGTGTTTCCTTGGTTGTTAAAAAAAAACAAAAAAAACCCCTTTGATTGCTTTCCAGAATTCTGACAGTTTCTGCTTGCTTTTTTGTTTCTGTTGATGGGGAGCTTGGAGCTGCCTACTCTAATATAATGTTCTAGTTCCTCCTAATCTGGTACCCTAAGTTTAAAAATAAAAATTATTTTGCCTCATAGTAAGGGTTAGTATTCCCCCAAAGAAGAATCAGAAAGATCATGAACCTCCAAATAGCACTCTATCTACTCTTTCACATCAAGGTTTTTAAAATGCGAGGATCAATCTTCACAGCTCATTACAGCATTACCATGTTCGTTCATTCATTCATTCATTCATTCATTCATTCATTCATTCATTCATTCAATACATGATGTAAAGTGCCTGCTATGTCAGGAAGTATCTCTGACTTGCTAGTTATTGCTGCCCTTAGAGGGACAAAGTGCTCTGGGAATTACTGATGGCTCCTGAGTGAAGGTCCAAGACAGGCTTTCTGGAAGAGCAAACATTTGATGTGGTTCCTCGTCTAGCCCAGGCCTCTTGACCACAGGACTGGTATTTCCAACTGTTGGCAACCATCTGCCATTTCATTTCTTTTGAAATAATGAAGGCATTTCTATACCCTCAGGATGTACCAGTCCTGAAACGCCCTTATCCTTTGTTTTCTGTGTGGCTACCTGTATTAAACCTAGAAGAACCAGATCTGGAACCAGATCTGACCTGGAAAAGTGGTCAGCAATCCCACTGTGGTCATTTTAGTGATAATGCATGGTCTCCTACTACTCCCTCAATCTTTAAATCCTGCTTTCTGGTTGGGAAAAAACATGCGCAACAAACCCATTGACTTATCTTCTCCTTTACCTTCCACCTGCTCTCTTATTTGGCATTTCATTAAAATGGAAATTCTGTCGTAATTTTTAGCCCAATTAATTGTATTCATAGAGCCATCATTTTCATTTAAAGATGTACTTTAAGTATCCTGCAAACCTGTTAACCTGTGTTTTATCTGGTCTGTTTGTTTTGGTTAAATTGTTTTAAGAGGGGCGCCTGGGTAACTCAGTCTTAATTTTGGCTCAGATCATGATCTCAGGGTTGTGAGATCAAGCCCCATATCCAGCGTGGAGCCTGATTGAGATTCTCTCTCTCCTTCTCCCTCTGCCCTTCCCACCCCCACTCTCTCTCTCAAAAAAAAAAATTTGTTTTAAGAGATGCTAGGGTGTGAGAGAGAATTTGCAAGATATAATTATCCTATGGGCATATATGTATATCCTAAAAAGCTTTATTAAGGGGAAAAGCCCTACAATGCCAATTTCGTGTATGGGAAAATAAAACCTATTATAATATTTTATATATATATATCTATACATATCTTGTTTTTGTATATGTATTTTATATTTATATAATAATATATATTTGACATATATAGTTCTATAAATATAAAAATGTATTTATGCACATCTTACATAAATATGTGTAACTCTCGTAGAATTGCTTTGTTTTTGTTTTTTAACTTTTTCTTGTGGGAAAAGAGGTGAGGGGAGTCATGCCTCAGATGCCTTCTCAACTTGTAAAGATAATCTATGTAGTTATTTACATCTCAGGAGAAAGGGATATAAATGTGACTACCATCACCAGGCCCACAGGTTATTAAGGAAGCTTTCCACTCAACATAGTAGACACCCTGGAGGGTAGAATCTGTTTCCACAGGGCTTATCAACAACCTCTGAAGTCCAAAAGTCTTACAAGACACTTTCTTAGAAATATCAGCTAGAATCTGTGTGTGTGTGTGTGTGTGTGTGTGTGTGTGTGTGTGTATGTTGTTTTTGTTTTGCCTTCATGATGAAGATCTCTTATCTGTAGCCATAAGGGAGAGGGAAAATTCTCTTCCTTTCATCTCGTAGTCATGTAGACTTCTTTCGCCCACCGTTAGGAGGGTCTGTGTGCTTCAAGACTAAGAAATGGAATTGCGTTAGTGAGTATGGAACAGAAAGAGGCAGGCTTGAAAAGCTCTAAACTTATAATAAGGATAAGAAAGAGGTAGAATTATCTTGTGAAAAGACGGAATGTGAGGTGCATAACTATCTGCAATGATGGTTTCTGTATGTTGAACAGTCAATGCTAACACAATCAGCATGGTGACAGTTGATCTTCGACAAACTGTTTAGAATCTGTTAGAGAGCACATGTCCCTTCTCTCCAGTGAGAGCTGTCATCTCCTGTGAATACTTCCTATTGTGACTAGATGAGGCAGTGTGCACAGTGGTTACTGACCAAACAGCTATATGGTTCTTTTAAATGGAATGCTTTAAATACTAACTCGTGTATCCTTTGTAAGCATTGATTCCTTTATATTAAAAAAAAATAGCAATAGTAATGGGACCTCCCTCTTACAACTGATCTGAGGAGAAAGTAAGATAATGTTAGTGAGGCATACTGACCATTAATAATGCTGAAAGCTTATCGTATGACCCCTTGGACTTCTCCTCCAGGTCCCTGCTGCATCAGTGCTTCTCAAACTTAGCATCACACTTCCGCATTTGGGAAGACTTTTTCAGTGTACTGGTGTCTGGGTCCCACCCAAGGTCAGGTACACCGGAGTCCGGGAGTGTGGCCTGGGCTTCGGTATTTGAAACCGTCTATAGGTGATTCTGTATCTGCGGCTAAGGTTGAGATCCATTGCTACGGAATCTAGGGTGTGATTAAATAAAGTAAAAGCACTACAATTTTCCCTTTCTCTTGTTTTCTTATTTCTAAAATGGAGTTGATATCGGTACCCATTTCATAGACTTACTCTGAGTCAATTATTTCATGTAATGTGTCCGCAAAATGATCAGTTATGATATTTCACTTTTCCATTCTATGCCCTGACTCCTAACTTCTTTCTTTCCCGTGTTCCTGCTTTTGTTCCTGTTCATGTCAGATGCCTCTACTTCTTTGCTTCCAGAATATTCTCCCTTTATCCCTCTCTGCTTATCAACAACTTTAAAGTATAAAACGAGAAAGACAGACACATCGCCTAGCTGATCTGCTATTGAGGCAAATGACTGAAATCCTCTTTTACCATCTCCTGAGATTTCCACCTGCTCCAATCCCTTCAGATACTTCTGATGCCACCTCCATGCCTACCAGTCTAGTAGCTGTCTGCTCTGCTCATCCCTGAGAAGCGGGTTCAAAGAGTTCTAACTAACCTTTTCCTTCTCAGTCACATTCATCCCTCCATTCCATTTGCCTTGCCCTCCTTTCCCTCATCTTCTCTTTCTGGCTACTGTTGTTGACTTAGCCATGTCACTGAACTTCTTAAACTTTTTCACCTAAAGCAGAGGAAAGAGAACATGTCGAATGCGAATGCTTCATGGACCAGGGGGAGGGGGTGGGGGGACTCGTGGGGTCTACTGTGCCAGATCACAAATTCTTCTCTGAGTGTCTATTTTATATCTCTAAGTAAAACAGAATTAGGTGATAGAGAAAAAAAAATTCACATGAATTTCTACATTTTAGTTGATTTTAATCTTGACTTTTAATGTTAAAAATATTTTAAAATGTTAATATTTTAAATATTTTTCATGTTATATTTTAAGTAACATTTTATATGTCCATATATGTATATAAATCTTAATATATGTTTATATAAATGTTTTGTTTATATAGTCTATATAAACATATATACATATACAAATATATAAACATATTACACACTAATTTTACATATATTTTAAATACAATATTTTATGTATGTTTATATAAATATGCTTTGTTAATATATGATATATATTATATATAAACATATACATATATAAACATAAAATATTGTATATGTAAAAGTGTTGTATAATATATTATGTATGTTTATGTATTTAGGTTTTATGTAATACTTTAATGTTAAAGAAAAACACTTGGTGAACTGTACTCAAAGGAAAAAAACACAAACTTTAGCTCAACTAATGAAGGAAAAAAGAGGATCCATATCAATAAAATATAAATGAAAGAGGAGACATTACAGCTCCTGTCTGTAGGAGACAGCACAGAAATGTGAAGAGCATAAGAAACTACTATGAACAACTATATACACAACAAACTAGACAACCTAGAAAAAATGGGCTTTTTTTACTAAGAAAAATTCTTAGTAACATACAACCTACCAATTCTGAATCACAAAGAAATTAAAGATCTGAAGTTACCAATTACTAGTAAGGACTTTGAATCCGTAATCAAAAATCTCCCAACAACGAAAAGCCCAGGACAGATAGTTTCACTGGTAAATTTTACCAAACATTTAAAGAAGAATAAACATTGATCCTTCTCAAACTCTGCCACAAAATCGAAGAGGAGGGGACATCCCCAAACTCATTTTATGAGGTTAGCATTACCTTGATACCGAAGACGGAAAAAGACTTGAAAAGAAAAGGAAACTTCAGGACAACATCCCTGATGAATACAGATGCAAAAATTCTCAATAAAATACTAGCAAACCAAATTCAGCAGTACATTAAAAGAAATGTTCACCATGGTCAAGTGGGATATATGCCTGGGGTGCATAGATGGTTCAACATATGCAAATCAATAAATGTGATATATCACAATGATAGAATTGGAAGAGAAAAATCATATAATCTCAAGAGACACAGAAAAAGCATTTGGCAAAAATTCAACATCTGTTCATGATAAAAACTCATAACAAATTAGGTATAGAAGGAACATACCTCAACTTAATAAAGGCCATATATAACAAGCCCACAGGTAACACCATACTCAGTGATGAAATACTGAAAGCTTTTCTTCTAAGATCAGGAACAAGACATGGGTCCCCACTCTCATCTTTCCTATTCAACATAGCCCTGAAGACCTAGCCAGAGCAATCAAGCAACAAAAAGATATAAAAGACATCAAAATTGGAAAGGAAGAAGCAAAATTGCCTATTTGAAGATGACATGATTTTATATATAGAAAATTGTAGAGACTTCACCAAGAAACTGTTAGATCTAACCACTGAATTCAGTAAAATTGCAGGATACAAAATTATCATATAGTAGCATCTCTATATACTGACAATGAATTATCTGAAAAAAAATCAATCAATGCTATTTACAATAGCATCAAAAAACCAATAAAATACTTAGGAATTAATTCAATCAGGGAGGTGAAAAATATCTATACTGAAAACCATAAGACACTGATGAAAGAAATTAAAGATAACACATATAAATGGAAAGGAATCCTGTATTCATGGATGGAAAAATTAATATTGTTAAAATGTCTGTACTACCCGAAGCCATCTATAGATTCTGTACAATCCCTATCAAAATGCCAAGGGGATCTTTACAGAAGTAGAACAAAAAAAAAATCATAATATCTATATGGTACCACCAAAGACCCCAAATAGGAAAGCGATTCTGAGAAAGAACAACAAAGTAGGAAGCATCATATGTCCTTGTTTCAAGCTATACTACAAAGCTAGAGTAGTTAAAACAGTATGGTATTTGCGGAGAACCAGACACATAGACCAATGGAATAGAATCAAGGGCCCAGAAATAAACCCATAGAAATACCATCAATTGATATTGACACGGGAGACAAGAATACTCAATGGAGAAAAGACAGTATCTTCAATAAATGGTGCTGGGAAAATTGGACATTCACATGTAAAAAAAAAAAATGAAACTAGACCCCTATACCTTACAAAAATCAACTCCCCAAAATTAACTCAAAATGGATTAAAGAATTAAATGTAACACCAGAAACCAATAAAACTCCTAGAAGAAAAGGTAGGAACAAAGCTCCTTGACAATGGCCTTGGCAATGATTTTTTGGATATAATACCTAACGCACCAGGACCAAAATAAACAAGTAGGACCGCATCAATAAAAAGACAACTTACGAAATGGGAAAAATGTTTGCAAATCGTGTATCTGATAAAGTGTTATTATCCAAAAATGTATAAAACTCATACAACTCAAAAAAAAACAAAACAAACAAAAAAACACCAAATAATGCAATTGAAAAATGGGTAAAAGACCTGAATAGACATTTTTCCAAAGAGGATATACGAAGGCCAACAGGTACAAAAAGAGGTGCTCCACGTTACTAAACATCGGGGAAACGCAAATCAAAACTGCACACACCTAGTAGAATACCCATCATCAAAAGACAAGAAATACCAAATTTCGTCCAGGATGTGGAGAAAAGGGAACGCTTAAACACTGTTGGTGGAAATGTAAATCGGTGTGACTACTATGGAAAACAGTATGGAGGTTCCTCAAAAAATTAAAACTAGAACTACCCTATGATCCAGGAATTCTCTGGGGATATATCGAAAGGAAACACAAATACTGTGTTGAAGAGATACCAACATCCTATGTTCACTGCAGCATTATTTATAACAGCCAAGACATGGGTGGACGGGTAAAGTTGTGGTATGCACACACACACATAGTAATATTAATACAGCCTTTAAAAAGAGGGAAATCTTGCTATTTGCAACAACACGGATGGACCTGGAGGGTGTCATGCTAAGTGAAATTAGTCAGAATGACAAATGCTACAAGATCTCAATTATTTGTGGAATCAAACCAATCAACGAACTCATGGAGAAAGAGATCACATTTTGGGTAACCAGAGGCAGGGGGGTGGGGTTTGGGTAATTGGATAAAGGAGGTCAAAAGGTACAGACTTTTAGTTATAAGATAAATAAGCAGCAGGAAGCAAAGGACAACATGATGGCTGCAGCTAACACTGTGGTATGATCTAGAGAAAGGTGTTAAGACAGTAAATCCTAGGAGTTCTCATCAAAAGGAAAAACCTTTTTTTTTCCTTTTCTAATCTATGGGACAGTTGATGTTAACTGAACTTGTTGTAATTATTTCACAATATATGAAAATCGGGTCATGATGCTATATACCTTAAACTTATACAGGGCTGCATACCAATTATATCTCAGTAAAACTAGGGGAAAAACAATACATCTAATAAAGATGTTTCTAAGAACACTATGTATAAGCTATATATATTTATTTATATAAATAAATTTTTAAATAAAAATCTTGGGGAAAAGCTGCTTCCAAGAAGCTCTATCAGATTTTATTTACCCCCACGGTTTCATGTCATCATGATTGATACTAGAAACCCTCAGGGATACAAATACCCCATTTTGAGAACAAGACTAAGTGTAGCAGAGCCTTCTTTCTCTCCTTTGTCTTGCTCCCCTCCCCACTCCTCTGAAATGTCCTCTCCTTTTCATTTGCCTCTTCTATCACCTAAACATGCACTCAGGAAAGAACATTCTCCAGTACTTGAAGAAGCCTTACTATTTCCTAATTCCTAGATTTTTTTTAAAAAAATGAATGAATCAATAACTACTTTTTCCTCAGGGAATTTTTTTTTTCATCCAAAGTCATTTGGAAGTATTTTGTTGCAGATTTGTAAAACAGTTGATCTGGGTCTCACACTGTCCTGGGCCTGATGATAATCACCATTTTGAGGTTAAATTTTCTCATTATAATGGAGAAGTCATCAAGAGATGTTGAAAGCTGGATAGTACAGTCAAAGCAAATGTTTTGCATGTATTTGAGAAAGTCACAAGATCCTGCTCATTGCTCCTGAGGTCTATAGTTACCCGTTGTTGAAGGGAACATTCCAGCAGAACTCAGTGTTTCCAGGCTACTCATTAAATCCAAGTAGAATGTCCAAACCTTTCACAGCAGGGCCAGGAGATGACTGGCGAGTAGGTAACCAGGTCAGTAAACCCTCATCCCCACCCACCTCAAAACTATTGTTTCTTCATGGGCTGACATCAAGCTCACAAGCCAAAACCCACAAGCCAAAACCCACGTCTTCCTTGCTGTGGGGAGCAGAGTTGACCTGCTTTATCCTCTGGTGGTTTCTTCCTTATTTGCTCACCTGTTACTCTAATTGGGGTCTCCTGCCACATATTTTTAGATAGGTGTCCATTGGGAAGATGCACTGGCGCTTGTGAGATTTGAGCCAGTGGACAGACAGGAGGTCACTGGCTGTTTGACGTTTGAGGATCCCCACTGGTCCACTAACTGCATCTCTCTCTCCCCACCCCACTCCCACCTGTTCCCCCGGAAGATGTGCCTTCTTCAAGAGCATCTGGAGTCTGTCCAGAAGGAGTTCATCATTTTCAACAGAGAAAAGTAAGTAAGCCCTGGTTCCGCAGCAGCCCAGCAGACGATGGGGTGTTTCTGCCAGACTTACTCACAGAGCCTTAATAGATTTTTTAACATTTATTTCTTTTCACATCAAAAATGATATGTATTCATAATAGAAAAAAATTGGAAAATTCAGAAGCTCCCCCTCCCCCCGTATGAGATTTCAAAAATTGCACTAGTTAAATTAGCTTAGCACCAAGTTTCTGTTTCAGGGAAGGACAGAGGCATGGGACTAAAAACACTTAAAATCAGTGACGTGTTTAAGATGGTTTCCTTGGCTCATGCCACTTTATACATCGTGGGGCTTAATTCTGTCATTTCAAAGCTTAAATTGTTTCTTTTTCTTTCCAACAATAAGCCCTGGTTGTTTGCTTGTTTTTTCTTTTAAGAGTAAAAAGGGACTTTAATAAAAGGCCGGCTAGTCTAGCCTTGGAACAAACCAAAGACCCACAAGAAGAGAACGGCCCGAATAAGGCATGAAGTCCTCCACATCTGCTTGGGACACTTCCTGCCACCTCAGGCCAGGAACTTCCTGCCAACGCAGGCAGGGAATTGCTGACAGTAGTTCTCACCTCTCCACACCTCACACACCTTAGAAAAATGTGTACGAAAGCCTTTGGGAGGAGGCAGCGTGACAGACACGGAGAGTCCCGGGTCTCCTGGGACGGAGTTTCACCACTCGTTAACTGTGTGGCCTTGAGCGAGCCACTTCCCCAGTCTCTGCATCGGGTCATTCATCTACGATGAGAGGGTCACACTAGAGAAGCTCTGCTTTCCCTTTCTATTGGTACCATTCTGTTACTCCACACAGCCTTTATTTTAAAAGGAATATTTAGATGTAGATTTATTTTTCCACTCATTCTAACTACCCTGTGACAAATGGGCAAATGGACACTGACGTGGGCGATGACTGCGTGAGGCTCTTCAGAGCTAGCAAATCTCAGAAAGAGGTCAGAATTCCCCCATCTGATTGAAGAGGGCGCAGGAATTGAACCAGGAAGCAATGAATGGGAGCGGATTCGAAGTAACCAGATTTCTGAGGCTTTCCAGTGGCGTTCGGAGTCAGCACACCCTATCAGCTCGCGTCCGCCAGCAAGAGCCTAGTGAGCACGTCGCTCCCATCCCCCAGACAGTGATGGGAAGCTGGGCAGCTGAAACTGGTGATGATTGGTAAATACTGGCAATATTTACACCATGGAAATGGGCAAATGCTTCAAATCTGGGCTTTTCTTCCCCAGACAAGCCAGCTGTGAAGGAGTTATTAGAATACTGCTCACCTTCTTCTAATAAGTATGCTCCTTGAGAGGGAATTGCTCTCTTATCAGAGACCTGTGTCTGGGGAGGACCGGAAAATACTGTCACATCGGGACCATGTCTACCATGTAGTCCAGTCAAGCTCTCCCTTACGGTACAAGGGTTATAGTCTGAGTAGAATGGAAGCGAATTTGGAAGAGGGTAAAATTTACACTTGGAAACTCCCTTAAATTACACACACTATGGTAGGTATCTTCTCAGCAAAGCCCCAGTGCAGTGAGCCACCTCTCAGTAATGAAACAAATCACCATTTGGGGGTTTGATTTTGTCTTTTATTTTTGGTCTCATTTTTGGCCAGTATCAGGTGAACCAAAATGTGGAACCGATTATACATTCCTTTATAGACTGGAATAACAGAACTACGAGATGCTGCTCGGATCACCGAAACCTTGTCCTTACCGACAGTAAGGCCTTGCCAAGATGGCAGTAAGCAGGCAACAGGGAAGCCCAGACAGAGAAAACAGGCAGAAGGAACAGATCCCACACCTGCCACACCAGACCTCCAAGGAGGCAAGCAGCACTCAGGCAATTAAACGTGGGTAGGAAGCCAATGCTGGATTTTAACTTGACCTCCAGGATTTTCTCCTGAGTTAACAGGCCCAGAATTTCTGGCAGAGCTGTGAACAGTGCCTCTCTGCTGTGAGAGCAACCATATTTTTGTTAAGAATTAAAACCAGCTCTTTCCTTCTGTTTCTTTTTTTTTTTATGGTTCCCACATATTATTTGCCTGAGCTATTTTGCTTTTCTCCAAACACTATAAACTACGCACTGGCCCTGACTCCATCTCTGATTATATATGAAAAGAGCAAGGGGAAGAAGGTGACCCAGTTCTGTTCCAGGCTGGTAACCCCAGGAGTGTCAGAGGCCACTGGCATGTTTCCAACTTGCATCTTTCATGCGTTTTGACTCAAGTCCTGATGCGCTGTAGTCCCCTGGTGCCTCCTCTTGCTGTGACCTTGTGTGTGTCATTGCAGGGAAAGACTTCGAGAAACACTTGCTGCATGGCAGTGGGATCAGAGGCTCTCCGTGGGGAAGGGAGCCAGCTCTCTGCGCCATTTCACATCTGTACAGTGTATAATAGGATAGGAACCCCGTACTATGTCTGTAGTCTGAACCCCTAGTTTTTATTTCCAGTGAGTTGCTGCTGTGCCCGAGGCACCTCTGTGGCCAGTCAGGAACCGTGGACACATCAACTAGAGAGCACAGCCTCCAAGCGTTAAGATGGGTTTTCAGTCCTAAGCAGGTTACAGACCCACCACGTGTTTCCAGTTAGAAATGAAAAAGCATTGCATCTAGAGTGCAGAACAACTGATTATAAGCATCTCCCACCACCACACATTGGAAACATCAGGACAAGTTTTCCAAAAACCAGAAGGATGCCTAAACCTGCACCATGATTGCTAGATGATGGTATCAGATTCTTTGGCTTTATTCTGTAACTTGGGCCAAAAGTTACTATCTAACCGGCTGGAACATGTCTCATCAATTAGATTTGTGACAACCAAGGCTCAGGGCTCAGAATTTTAGAAAACAAGCCGAGTATTGCAGCCCTTTGTCTGGAATTCCTACAATGTTCTTCTGTTTACTCCCTTACCTGTGTGGAGCATCTGAGAAGTCCAAGCAAGACCAGAAGCATCCTGGTTTTGTCACTCTTACACGCAAGCAGGGCCACCCACCCCCTTGCATTCAGTGACCCCTAGTGGGTGGGTGGGCACCCAAGCCCTGCAACCCTGCCCACGCCCCGAACTTCGTGGAAGTCCATACTCTGCTAATGGCTAACACATCTCGAGGGCAGCACTGGTTTGGGCTGGGGTCATGGCCGGGGCAGCCGTGAATGTCCAGCAGCACAAAGCACTGCTAAATGAATTACAGTCACTAATTAGTAGTGAAGCATCTTGGCATAGGAACGTTTTAACCGGAAATGACTAGGCTGTAGATCAGCATAGCTTCGCTAGATTGGATGGGCAGGTACATAGCTCGGGAGAAAGGATGCTAAACGAGCTAGCAGGACACAGTGTCACTGCTTTCGATGATGCAGTCATGCTAAGGCTTTCATTCTCCAGCCGACCGAGGAGGCGTGCAACACATCGTGTTTGTTTCAGCAGCCAGGCGTGCTTGCGTTGTCTACACAACATCCTGTTTCCTCCTGTCTGCCTGTGATTGCTTTCTTACAGGCTCAGTGTGTCTGATGTTAGTCATGAAGTTCAAAATCCAAATTTCAGTGATCTGCGCTGTTGTGAACAGGCAGCCACTGGGTGGGAAACACGTGCTTCTGTTGATATGATGTAAATGTGCCCTGGTGTATTAAAATGTCTTCTGTACACAGTAAGCCACTTGTCCTTCCTTGTCAGCTGTGTCATTGTTTTTCCTACAGGTAGGGCTGTGGGTGCCCAAAGTCACCTGCTCGTACTTCTCTTTCCCACTGTGAGGACCGTCCTCGACCAGGGACAAGCTGGTATGAGAGATGACGTTCTAGAATGATGGAATGCAGCACCATTTAACTGATCCGCAAATACCAAACCCAAAAGCCTGACCCCCTTAGCATTCACACCTTAGGGAGCACAGCCCAGAATTCCAGATTTTGCCCTTCGCTCGGACCTTGTCCGTGACAGCCCATGCCCCTCTTTTTCAGCACTGGGCCTTGCTACTCTTCAGCCTCTTTGTCCTGTCCCATTCCATACACCGGAACAGTAGGTAGATGTTCCAACCCTGGGACAGGAGCGTCCCAGGCAGCTCTGGATCCTTGTAGCTGGAAGCAACTTCCTTTTACACCCACAGACACTTAGCAGCCAGGCCAGCTGGTTCCCTGGGCTTGTCCTGAAGTCAGTAGGCTCTTGTAAGTCATGTGGGCTCTGAAGTCCTAAATCTGAGTGGCCTGTTGTCCAGGCCATGTCAGGTGCCTTGTTTTGTCCCCAGGAGCCAACTGAGCACACGGCAAGATCTAGAACCCTTGATTCTGAAGAGTGCCACCCTTAAGTATGTGATCTCATTTTTGTCAATTCTTTGGCCCTTCCATCCCCCACTTCCTGCTCATGGTTGGTGTCCCTTTTCTGATGGCTTGATGGTAGCAGAGCTGATTCCAGAAGGTTCTTTGAAAGCAGAGAGACATTTCTTATGTCTGTGCAGTACTCTCATCCCCTACCTGGTCAGGTGTGACTCAGCCCCAAACAGCTCTCACCCACAGAGGTGTGAAAGTCACTATGTCTGTTTCACCAACATTTTTTTAAAAACACTGCCTCATCTCTTATAAACCCTACAACCTGAGTTCACTTCAGTTAAGCTTTGCCCATGCCCTTTAAACCCACTCTAATCCTAAGCAGAGCTCAGTTGCTGCCTTGGTCATGAGCTGGGACAGGTATTTCACCAATCCTGAGTTCAAGCTGCAAACAGATTATGGGCCAAACCTTGAACCTCAAACTAAAATGTGCTGAGTGTAGTTTTTGATGTTTTCTAAGGTTCAGTGTTAAAAGCTATCATCACTCTATGCTCCTGTACTGACAGCATTGTTCTACAGAAGTAAGAAGGGTTCATGACACATACAAGCAATTAATAAGAAAATACCATTCTCTGATCCCCATGTCCACCTGTTCCAGCCTACACATAGCCTCTTCACTGAGCAAAACACTCAGGCCCTGCAGGCTTGAGAAAGGTACCACGGCCATCTGCTGGTTTTGCCCATCCAGTATCCAGATCTGGTATCACAAATTGGTTGTTCTGGGTATGATCCAGAGTCCTCAGGGTTCACCTGGATCTGGGGCTGGGCACATGACCAGGTAGGGCTCATTAGCCTCAGTGTCCTAGCCAGGGTGCCTAGTCCTACGGTGAACACAGGTCCCAAGCCAGGCCAACCAAATTGGTCACTTTGGTTGGAACTAGTGAGGGAGCCTCTCTCCTTCCCAAGTTGCTAGGCAGGCAAAATGAAAACCAGGGGATGCCGATGGCCAGTTCTACTCCCACACCCAGCTTTCCAAAGAAGCACTTACTGAAAGCAAGCAGGGCTAAGAGATTAGGAGAAGTCACGTTCTAGACCCAGCTATGCTCCAATCAACCCAATTCTATCCCTGAAGTTCTCATTACACCAGACTTTTAAATACCCTTTTCAAAACAATTTTGTGCATGTGGTAGTCTACCATTTGCAATGGGAAGTATCCCATACGATATGGAAGTGGATCCAGGCGTGTTTCCCCAAAGAGAGTTTACCATAGTAGGTTCACTGGGATGTTAAAAGAGGATATAGGATAGAAGGGTTCAGCAGTCAAAAAAAGTTTGAGAACCTTGAACAGGACAAATTCTGAAAGGCTTAGGAGGTCTCTCATACCTTTTAATTGGATGATAAGACCTTAAATCTGTCAGAGGAGTAGCTTAGTAAATAATCCTTTCCAACACTCCAACACAACTTGGGATCAGTATGTTAAAGAATATACTTTGAGGGACGCCTGGGTGGTTCAGTCAGTTAAGCCTTTGGCTTGGGTCCTGATTCTGAAGTCCTGGGATTGAGCCCCGAGTCGGCTCCCTGCTCAGCAGGGAATCTGCTTCTCCTCTGCCTCAGCCCCCCATCCCCTGCTCGTGCTCTCTTTCTCTGGCTTTCTTTCAAAAAGTAAATAAAATCTTAAAGAAAAAAAGAATGCGGTTTGGAAAAAAAAGAACATACCTTGGAAAATACTTAGTTTGAATTTCCTCAAAGTCCAGGCTTTTAGGGAGAAACAGAATTTCTTTCAGGGGATGACAAAAAACAAACAGATGAAAGAAATCCTCTCAGGATCTGTACTGGACTCAGCCAGACTTTATCTCAAATGGCAATGCGTTTTACATGAGACAATCCTCAGAAAAAACTTCAGTCATTCTAAGTTCCAATAATGGTCATCAAATTCTATGGCCAAAACAAAAACTCAACCTCAACCGAGAAGACAGAAACCCCCCAAATTTCCTCCGGAAACCTCTTGTTTTCATCAAATCTGCCCCCCTCATTAACCACGTCAGTTTTATTGCACAATTTTCATAGTGCAGGTGAAACGGCACATCAAGTACAGAAGAAGGCTGGACGACAACATCCGTAATTTCATAGTTATTTTAATAACCAGGTGTACATTAACAGTCACTTGATGAACTTTTCTTTAATCTCAGCTAAACTCAAAACACAGTTTTCTTCACGGCTCAAACCAAACAGCTCTTCACGTTCCAGAGCTGCCTCACAGCTACCACAGATCACAGGGAGATTTACGGTCTGTTCATATTCACCAGACACAGAACTGAACACCCACACACCGTTTTCCAAAGAGGGAACTTGTATAATGAATGCTGGCTGCCTGGGACAGCCCATGGGTATATCTGGGACTCAAGCTGGAGTCTTCCAGGGGGGAAGGCCTGGGAAGCTTGTGGCTAGAACCAAAGTCAGGGGGGCTCATCCACCCTGTTGGGAAGGGCCTCTCAGGGTGAGTGCAAGTCCAGGCTTAGGATTAAGGCCTTCACAGCAGAGCATGACTCTCCTGGTGTAGGCATGAGGAAAAAGGCCAAAGGGTGACTGGTCTTTGAAGAAAACCCATTTTCAGGATGACTACAACACCGCCATTTTTAGAAAACAGAAAGAGAAGGAACACCTCTACGGGGTTGGCTGATCTAACAATTCCACAAATACCTTCTCAACTACCTAAGATTATGGCCCTCCCAGAGAGAACCCCAGCTGATTGCCATCTGGGTAAGGAATAACGTGAGAAGGTTGGGGGGGTGGGGAGGCAGGGCAGCCTTAGAGAGGGGCCAGGCCAAGAGACGAGAGGGCAAAAGAAAGCTTGGGCAGGAGAGAAAGGTTCAGCAAGCCCTCCCACACGTGGATGAGATACCATGAATTCTGAGAGTGCTGTGACTTGCGTCATGTTCTCTTCCTAAACCCTGTGCATAGGGAGGGCACTTTGCTGTGTCTTATGGAAAAGGACACATTTGAATATAAATTTTAACTTAAGTAACAAAGTCAAGGAAAGGGAGTTTTCTTGCAATTCTTAGGAATCTCTGTGCTTGGGAAGTTACTTATAGTAAGTGAAGAAAGGGAGGCCTTCCCAGATCACGTTGCCCATCATGAAGGCATTAGCGGGCATCCCTACAGCCTGGAAAGCTTGTGTAGGATATGAAGTTCTGGTTGAATGCTTCATTCAGCAGTCCCAGCGCAGTGCAGATGACCAGTCGGGCCATGAAAGATGTATTGTCATGCACAGACAGGTCAGGGAGGGAGGAGCTGGGCTCTAGCTACGTAAAAGGAGCAGATGGTACAGAAGAGGACGCCCCCACTGGTTTCTTGTCTTTTCCTCCACCTGGTGGTTGTGGCTGGTACTGCAACACTTCCTACAGAACAGCCCAGCCACTGAGGTATATAGCATACACGCTTCAGATCTGACAATCTCCCTCTGCCTGTAAAACTGTCATTCTGAGTTCTGCGACAGGCCCCCACATCTTTGAGTTATAAATCAAGAGCTACATGCTCCCCTTAAGTTTCCTTTAAAATAAAGGCACCATGAAAAAGCCTTAAAATTGCAAGATTCCTTATTATGAGGAGAAATGATCATTTTCAAGAACAGAACAGTAATTAGCTGGCTAGGGGGTATCCTCTTCCTTGGCTATTTCCAAATTCCTTTTTAGCCATGCATTGTGCCCTTTCCTCTGGTCTTCAGCTTATTAAAGCTGCTGTCAGAGAGAATGGCTTCTCCTGAGCACCTGAAAGGTGTTTGAGACCTGCTCTTTTTCTTCCAAGTACCTAGTACACAGGGTTAGGGGTCCTAGCAGCTGGATCCCCCAAGCACAGATATTCTGATCCCAGGGTGAATGTACTTTTTCTGCCTCTAGGCCTCTTAGTTCTACAGCTCTTCAGCTGGCTCAGAGAACTTGCTCCAACACTGAATTTTCAGACGTGGCAGGCCAGGGAAATGGACATTGAGCTTCACTTCCGTTCTGGGCCACAGAACACAAGGCTGCCTGTCATGTCCACTCACCTTGGGAGGCTTTAAAAGGAAAGAAAAAGCTCCCCCAGAGGATGTGCTAAAGGAAGAGGAGACAGATGGTTCAGGGCTGAAAAGCAGACCCATGGCCCCAGAATGTGCTCCCCCAGCTCCACAAACGAGCTTTCCTAAATCCTTGCTTGGCTCCCGTCTTAACTGAGATTACCTGTTCAGAGCAAAACTCAGAGAACATCTAAGCACTTTCATTTTCAAACAAAAAATCCTATTCAATCACAGATGTGCCTGGATCTTGAGACAGAAAAAATCGGCCACTAACCTCCAGCAAGAGAAGCCCTTCCTGGGGTCCCAGTTCGGTTGGTCCTAACTTGGGACGCCGGACGCACGCTGCTCTTCCCGGTTCGCAAAGCCGTGCGAATGAGAGGTGATCTCCAACATGTGTTTAGAGGAAGGTGTGTGAGCATGGCTGCCCTCACCCCAAGGGCCTGTGTGTGCTCCCAGCTGTTGCCTTTTAAAGAGCACCAAAAAGGCAGGCAGGACAGAGGAGGAGGGTGGTTTCCTCTCTCCTCTCTTCCTTCCCTGCCCAGGAAAGAGGAGAATTTGAAAGCAACGCTGAGAAAGAGGCCCCACCAAACACTGGCACAATCAAACAGGTGAAAGTAATGGTTGAGTTTTGGTGTTTTAATAAAATGTTCAAAGGAATAAACTCTAGGAGGGGATGTGAGAAAGTCTGGAACCTGAAGACTGCCTGCCTTCTCCACAGACCCCCGGGGACCGTGATGAAGGGACGGCTGCCCCAAGTAGCCATCTTCCGTGGAAATAAACGTGCTTCAACACAATACACAAGCCCCTTATGCTCACCCACCCACCCGCCTCCCTCTCCACGCCCTACCCCAGCACCTCTGAGCCTTCCGCCTCGCTCTGGGCTCCCACCACCCCCTCACCCCAAATAACCGCGTCCCTTTTGTTGATTTTCCTGACATCCCAGCTTTGTCTGTCCCCTTGTCATAAAATGCAGCACTACACACGCTCTCAACACTATATAGCAGACTTTTACCTTAGTAGCCTGTCTGATTGCATGCACATAAATGCGGGGAGGCAGGGTCAAACCAATCAAGGCTATGCATGAACAGAAAACAAAGCAATATTCGTAAAGCTAGGCAAGCGAGTGTAGCATCGGAGAAACATAAGGCTTGAGGCTTATTGATTCTTTAGATCGCAACTGTTTGGATTCGCTTTCCTTCTTAAATATTGGTGTACCATTTTGGCTTCAAAAAAATCTCTTCTTGCTTCTGCCCCTCTCTTTGGGGAGGGGTCGCTTAACTCAGGGACGTGATGTTAGAACGGCCTCCAGGGGGTGCCACGATGCGCTTGCTGGCCGAGCGGACCCCCTCATCCACTTGGGTGCCTGAAGTTGGCAATACATTCCCAGAAAGAGAAAAGGGAGAGCAGGGTGTGGACAAGAGAGAAATTACATTAATTTTCAGAGTGTCAGATGGCAAGTACCTTCCTGGCCTCATCTCCCAAGAAACTTCCATTCCAGTCTGTCAAGCATTCCAGGCATTTCATATCCACCCTCCTGAACACCCGTGCCCGCCAGGAGAAACCAGGTTCTCATCTAGATGCCATCGGACCCTTAGCATCGTAAAAACGATAATAAAAAACAAGGCCGATGATCTGAGAAACAGCTGTTTTACATTCACCGTGCCAAGCAAAGTCTCACGTGGCCCTCAGACACCTCGCCCGACCCTCACCACTATCCTACCACAGGGAGCTACTGTGACTGAGGCTGTGAGAGCTTAGGGAACCTGACCCAGGTCTCACAACCCGGGCCAGTGCTGGTCAGGCCCCTGCAAATCAGCATGGAAGGACGTGCTCGCGTGTGCCTACGTCCATTCACAGGGGAGCTGCCAACACGTTAGGGAGCGGGTCAGACAGGGGCAATTCAAATGGCCAAAAACAGACAAAAATTACGTGTGACAATCATGTGACCTGTGGCAACATCGCCTCAAAACCTGCAGCTTTCTCCTTCTGCCTTCCTCCCCTGACCCTGTCCCCTCGTCTCTTTCTGGCTTCTGCCAGTCCTTGCTCCTCTTCCTTCCCTAAACCTGTTCCTCTTTACCTCTACCTGCCCCTCTGGTTGTCTTGCTTCCCTTCCACTTAAATTGTTCATCGTAGAGATGCAAATCGACATTTACTTTCCCCCCTTTTAAGACTACTGGCTATGGAGCAACTGGGTAATTATTTTCTATCAATATCAGTTCTTAAAGCATAGCTGAGGTGAATGGTACGGCTAGCCCAGGGTAAGTACGCACTCAAGGGCAGCTCGTGCAAGCACCACCATTATTACTAGGAAGGGGGGGGGTGTGGAGAGTAAAAACGCCAGGTTCGAAGAAGCCCCTGCAACATCCGCTCTCTTTTTACCCTGGGCACACAGAGACGGGACAACACCACGCACAGATCCCACAGTCTCACGTGGAAAATCACCACCAATTCCTAATGGGAAGCCTCTCGCCCCCACCCCAGCAGGTGGGATCGCTAAGCAGAACTGGTCATCGTTTAAACCTGACCTTTAACCTCATCGAGCCCTACCCTGCCTTCTCAAGGGGACTTCTTTTTGATTGGGCAAAGCTTCCTGCTGGCTCCCCTCACCGTCTTTCTCAGAAGGTGTTCCAGGCTCAGGTTCGTGCTCAGCTCGGGCTCTTTCTCAGATCACCCGCCAGCTTGGAGTGCTCGCTGCTTCTCCCTTGTCCCCCTCCCCAGCGAGGAGCACCACGTCCCACTCACCGGACAGGCTGAATCCTGACTGATGGAGGTTCCTCACAGGCGGGTTGGGCCGCGTGGGCGAGCCCCGGGTGGAGCCCGCGGGGGTGCCCCCTTTGGGCGTGGTGGTCAGGTCAAACACCGGGCCGTCATACAGGCCCCTCGGGACGGCGTGCAGGTCTGCCATCTGCAGCAGAGAAAGCGCGTCACCCCTGAGTCTGTCAACAGTTAAAGGCTGTGCTAGGTAGCAAGATAAGTCAGGGAATTCAGGGGGTGGTGGGAGCCAACAAATAATAAAATAGGGTAATTTTAAGGAAAGAAGATGCAGACAATAAACGGGGCATGGGGATAGAGTGACAGTGGAAGAGGTCAGTGAAGTCCTCTCTAAATAGGTGAGCTTCCCTCTTACAGAACAAAGGAGGCTGTTGTGGGGCCGGGCAGGAGGGAAGGAGGACGCTGCGAGGGGCAGAGGACCAGGGTAGAAGGCGGCGCTCCCCGCAGAGGAAGCAGGTGGGGGAAATGTTGCAGATGGAAGGACTGCCTGTAGGCCCCGGAGCAGAGGGAGCGGGGAGGGCAGCTGTTTGGGCCAAGGTCATAAGTGCTGGCTGGGTAAGGTCCGGCGGGAGCTCCACCCACACGCTCCTCAGCACGCAGCAGAGTTGGCAAACCACAAAGGGAGCATCCTGCAGTCTGACCCCCTGGCCTCTCGCTGTGGCTGTGAACCTGTCCTGGGACTGGGGAGCCAGCCAGCACCACCCGCCCCACCCTACACCTAGCACGCTCCAGGCTAGGCCTGGTGCCAGGAGCGGGGGGCAGGGGCAGGGGGGGTCACACGAAACACGGTGCCTTCCCCGGAGGGGCCCCCGGTCTATCAGACACAGGCTGCCTGACCACACAAGGCAGCAGTGCGGCCCGCACAGCACCTACGCCCATGTCCTCTCCCCGGCTGCCGGAGGAGGCCGGCAGTACAGGGCGGCTCACGGTAAGACACCGATCACATCTGCCACAGAGCCTGCCCTCACCTCTGGGAGCGACTCAGGTGCAGGCACAGAGGCGACGCTCATGACATCTGCAGGTTCGGACAACTCAGATGGGACCTTGTTTCTAGCTGTGTTCCCCAAAATCCTTGGCCAGTAACTCTAAACCTTCAACATTTCTTTGGGTGCAGAATCTAAGTCGCATTAATGGAAATAAAGACCTAATGTAGATGGTAGGCTTGAGTTCCATTCTCTTCTCTAGTAGGCCACAGCCAGAGTGCGCAGTTAAACTCCATACCACCTAACGTTAGAGGATCACTCAGAAAGAGGTAGGGCCGGGGCAGGGATTTAAAACACTGTCAGAAGGGACACCTGGATGGCCCAGTCAGTTAAGCGTCTGTCTTGGGCTCAGGTTATGATCTCAAGGTCCTGGGATCCAGTACCGAGTCAGGCTCCCTGCTCAGTGGGGAGCCTGCTTCTCCCTCTCCCTCTGCCCCTCCCCCACCCCCGCTCTTGCTCTCTCAAAATCTTTAAAATAGAATAAAACGCTATCATAAGCAGTGCAGGGATATTCAGACTAAAGGACAGATGCGTCTGGAAACATACACGCGCTCTAAGAGACGGTGAACCTCACTCTTCGAGGGCGCCAGGGGCAGAACAGAGCGCGGGTCGACTGCAGGGAGGGACCCTTGCAGCCAGCAGGAAGAAGCCGGTTGTCACAGGCAGAGAGGGCAGCTGCCTCCGCAGACAGCGAGGCTCCCTGCATCCGCTCTCAGAGGCTGGATGTTCACTGGTGGTCTGGGAGTAGGTTGGGTGCTTGGGTACGGAGTTCCCGTGAGTCTGTCTTTAATGGCCACTACAGTGTGTCCCCAGCCCCCCCGCCTCGCCGGCACCATGACTGAAGACTCACACTCCCAGCTGCTGGATGCTGGCCCATCCCATGCACACGGATGACCGTGTGCCTTCCAACAGACAAGGTTGGGACCGGGGTCAAATTCCACCCCATCCCAGTGCTGGTCTAACCCCGCTCTGTGGATCCCTAGCCTTACTGGAAGGCAACCGTGTGGCAGGTGTGAGGGTACTGGGGGCGCTGAAAAAACAGACTTCTGGCCTCACCCCTTAATTATGTAGAGCGCTCAGTTTGTTATATTTAGGTAGATACACGGACACACATATGTGTCCGTGTATCTATCTTTCTACTTTATCTATGAAATCAGGGACATAAACAAGATTTTATGCGAACCATAGAACTAGCTAGAAGGGTTATGAACATTTGCCCTATGGAGCAACAGTGGATGGAAGAAATGAGACTGGGAGGGGTGGGTGTGGGCTGCTAATTCTCACTGTAAGCCTTCAAGAGTTATTTTTTAAAAATATATAAACATTATTTTGAATTATTAAAATTTTAGATTATTTTTAATTGAGAGTACTACAAAAATGGAGGAAAGTTATTTGAGAAAAAAGTTTCCTTGGGCCAAAAAAGTTTCGGAAACCCCCTTTTTATAGTACATTAAATCTGTGCAAGTGTCTCTGGAGAAGAGATCACTGCTGTGAACTTCTCTGGGAGGGTCCAAGGCACACAGACTCCTCCCGATCCCATGGTTACTGTCCCTGGGCCTGAATGGGACACAGTCCCTCCGCCCACCCCCAGGCCCGGCCAGCGTCTCACCTTCCTCCGGGCTTTAATGCGCTTGTAGACGTAGTCAGAGAACGGGCTGCAGGGGATGAAGCGGCCGGCCCCCTGGGTCACGTGCAGGTTGCCATCTTCCAGCATGATCTTGCCCTGGCAGATGACCACCAGAGGAGCCCCACGCAGCTCCAACCCTTCAAAGATGTTATACTCTGCAGCCTAGAGACAGGGATGAGAGGCAAAGCCATGAGTGGGGGCGAAGGATGGGGAGAAGAGGAACACGGTTTTCCTGGGCGTGGGGCCTGCCTTCAGCCTCACTATAACCAACGCACCAGGGAAGCCAGGAAGAGCCTCCAACGCCACCTGAAGCTTTGGGTGGGTATAAGCCTCTGGAGAGAGATGGCTGCTAAGTAGAGACTGGACTTGCCAGCAAAGAGAAGAATCTAAAGATTTTTAGAAAGGCCCTGGTGTGGAAGGACATTTTGCCACTGGCGGTGTTCAAAGAGAAGCTCAGAAACTGTCAGGGATGCTGTGCTTGGCCCTCCTGTAGGCACTGGGTGAGTGGGTGGGCTCCACCACCTTTAGGTCTCCACTAGCCCAAAAGTGAATGATGTGACACAATGTTTGAATGAAGGCCATCCCCACCAAATATGGGATTTCTCTCCACGGCCTTCATTTATTCACCAAGCAGGAGGCATTACTGCAAAGGGTCAAGGACATCCGTTTGGAGTCCAGATGCGTGGGTCTGAATCCTAACTTCACCATTTACTTGCTGGATGAATTACTGAATTTCCCTGCACCTCCATTTCCTCCCCGATAAAATGCGGATGATAACAGTGCCTATAACGGAGATTCAGTGAATGAAAAGCACACTGCCTGAAACATAAATGCTTTAAAAATATGAACTATTTTTACTAACACAGATGAGGCCCTTTCCCTTAGGGACTGGGCTTTAATTATTATCCTTTACACGAAACTCCTCGTGAGGAAGTTGTCTGGGCTGCTGACCAATTTTTTTCATGTTCTCTCTCCTTTTAGGTGCAGGGGGGATCCCTGACCTCCCCACCCTCCTCGGGTAAGGTCAAGCACAGGGCTGGCTTGGGCCAGTGCGGTATGAGAGGAAGGGCCATATACCACTTCTCTTAGGAAACCTTTTCTTAGACAGTACTCCAGGGACCATGACCTGGTCCCCGGCCTCAGCGATCACGGAGGCGGGTGTAGACATGTCACCTCTGTGTTGACTGTGCTGGGAGCAGCCCCCTGCTGACCCATCAAGGAGAGCAGGAGTGAGGAGTAACGTGCTAAGGTGTTACATCACTGAGAATTTGGTAAGGTTTGTGACTGCGACCCATCCTGGTCTAGTTGGCCTGGGACAAGGCACACGTACACATCTTTCCTGGCTGACTTCCACCCGCGCCTTCTCCACGCTGCTCTTCTCCCGCCTGCACGAGCCTTACCGACTGGTGGTTCTTGGCAGAGACAATCTTCACCGCATCCGGATCCCAGATCACCAGGTCGCTGTCAGAACCCACAGATATTCTCCCCTTGCGGGGATACAGGTTGAAGATCTTGGCGGCATTTGTGCTTGTCACAGCCACGAACTGGTTTTCATCCATTTTCCCGGTGGCCTATGGGAATACCAAAAAAACTCAGCGCAGGGCTCCCACGGTCAGAGCACCGTGACCACAGGGACGGGCCTCTGAGGTGATAAGTACAGACCCCACCCACAAGCTGCCCACCTGGCCGCGCTGTCCCGGTTACACGCACAGTGGCTAACCCGCGGCTTCGGGAGGCCGTTACGACTCCTGGAGTGTGCGTTTTCTCTGGATATGTGCATACACTTACTTCTTTGCCCCTCTAATTCCAAAAAGAATTACAGAGTTCCCAGTAAAAACAAATGTGGTTACGAGCTCCTGTTTTAGATATTTGTTTGTATTTGCATGGTTGCGGGATAAGCACAGAAGAGCTTCCCCCAAATGATAATAATGGTTAACCCTGGGTTGTCGAATTATGATTGATTTTTGTTTTCTTTCATGTGTGTGCTTTTCTGAGCTTTCCAAGTGTTCTTTTAATGAGAATGTATCATGTAGAATTAAAAAATATATATATTATTTTTAACAATTCCAGATTGTACTAAGATAACTATATATATACACAAATACTAAGATAACTATATATATTCACAAATATGTAACAGGGTTGAAGAAAAAAACAAAACCTAAGTATGTGAGAGAAGAGACAAAAATATTTATACTTTTCCTCTTTACAAAACAAAAAGCCTGGATTTAGTTTCAAATCTAACTTTGAACTTCCTAGGAGCTAAGATAAGAAGGGAAATAATATGGTGGCTTACACTGTGTAGATGAGTGAGGCATTAGTTCATAAGCAATATATGTGGCTCAGAAATAATTGTCTTTAGGGTTTTTAAAATAAAAGAGAAGGGGGGCGCCTGGCTGGCTCAGTTGGTAGAGCACGCAACTCCTGATCATGGGGTTGTGAGTTCGAGCCCTATGTTGGGTGTAGAGATTACTTAAAAATAAATTCTTTTAAAAATATAATAAAATTAAAAAATAAAAAAGGAAGTGATCAACTTAATGCGTTAATTATTATTTTTACTAAGGCCTTTGGGACAGCCTTCATTTGCATGGCTATTTCTTTTGTCAGCTTCTGTCATGTTATTAAAGAAAATAAAACCAGGCCTATTGTTAGAAGACTTTGGTCAACAATCCCTCGTACAGCCTAGATGACCACACACTCAGTGAAGGGCATCCTTGATGAGCAAGTTGACTTCAGTCTCTTAGGCATACATGTCCCTTGCTTACCATTTCAATGGGTTCTGTCGAGAGACGTTTCAAAAGAAGTGATAACGTTCTCCAGAGAAAGAATTTTAATTCACTATTAAGTACAGTTCATTCATGCCATCAGATGAAGGGTCTGTATGTGTGGCTCCTACTTCTTAACAATCTAGAGGAGGAGGTCTCCTCACAATCTCAAGGCTCATCCCTCTAGAAATGATATTGCTACACCACTTGAGACATATGGTTCCAGAAACATCTCAGCAGGCATGAGGGCTCACCTACAAAGAATCAGTGGCAGGAGGCTCTGATCTGGCCCTGGCCCCCATCCATGACCTTGATCCTTACCACAGCCTTGTCCCAGATGACAGACATCCGCTCTTCCACACCATTGGTGCCCTCAGGGATGGCTGTGAAGTTGTCCTTCCCAATCGCCTTCTGGGCAGTGCTGAAGGTGCAGTGGGCACTCCCAGAGAGCTGCAGGTCTCCACTGGCAAAGGAAAAAAGCTCCATATAAACCAGAGAAGTGGCTTAGAGGCACCACCGGGGACAAGCATCAAGTGTCTAATGGCAGCATTCTGAATTCGAGGACTTGAGTTTAGGATCTTTTCTGTACTTCTTAGCAGCTGTGTGAGCATAAGTGAGTTCTTTCCTTCCCCGGGGCTTACAGTTAGCCCAAATGGAAAACCAGGGGGTTAGATCATCTCTGGGTAACAAAATACAAGAGACCCAAATGAGTGACGGGACTGACCCTACATGTCCTGGTGGCAGGGTCAGCCATCAATGAGCGTCCCTTTCATTTCAGTTAGGTGCTGTTCAAAATTAGGCACATGGGGGCGCCTGGGTGGCACAGCGGTTAAGCGTCTGCCTTCGGCTCAGGGCGTGATCCCGGCGTTATGGGATCGAGCCCCACATCAGGCTCCTCTGCTATGAGCCTGCTTCTTCCTCTCCCACTCCCCCTGCTTGTGTTCCCTGTCTCGCTGGCTGTCTCTATCTCTGTCAAATAAATAAATAAAATCTAAAAAAAACCCAAAACGAAACAAAATTAGGCACATGATCTGACCCTCAGTTGCTTAACCTGTAAAATGGAGATGACAGTCTCTCGCGCATACAGTTGTCGTGAGGATCAATGAGTTCGTGTGTGTAGTCTCGCCACAGGACTTAACACATGCTATATGTTAACTGCTGCTGTCATTATTAATATGGTTACTGTTAGTCATCTGTGAACTATGACAGGAAGAGCCCGTTGCTCTCCGTGTGTTCTCCTCACTGCACATTCTAGTCTGGCTGATGGATGGGCTGCTCCAGTCCTCATCCCACCCTCCCACCCCAGTCCCACGAGGTTTCCACGGGATGCATGCTGCTCGTCATCCCCGCACCAACCTGGCCAGCAAGGAGTTGATGTAGTCAGGAGTGGTTGGGTCAGGGCTCAGAGGTGGAGATGTCACAAAGGCAGCTGCCTTAGCCCAGTTCTTGCTCCAGTAATGGGTTCCATCTGTGCCGAGGCTGGCAGTGATGGGCTCACCAAAGACCACGTTTCCTGCGATGGTAGGAAAGAGGCGATGGGTTTGCATAACGTCTGTGCTGCTCTGGGCCGGGTTCAGGTAATCACGGCCCCGAGCCCTCCTCAAGGCTTGTGGCTCTGAAGTCAGGCAGGCCTGGGGGCAAGTCCATGTGCCCACCTTTTCTAAGCCTCTGCTTTTCTATCTGCTAAACATGAACAATGTCGTATCCCCTAGCTCACAAGAAGCCATTGGTTATAAGGTGCAGCTTTGAGCCCCAATTTGAGGCAAAACAAAAAATGTATATATACTGATTCTAAGATTCATTGACATCTCAGAAATGTTAAAATATGGACTAGGCCTGTCCTGGAATAGATGAAATAAGACCACGTCTACTTCTGAGGATTCTGAAAATGAAAGGATCTGGGGGCCCCTGAGTGGCTCAGTCAGTTAAGCATCTGCCTTCAGCTCAGGTCATGATCCCAGGGTCTTGGGATCCAGCCTCATGTCGGGCTCTCTGCTCAGCGGTAGCCTGCTTCTCCCCGGCCTGCTGCTCCTCCTGCTTGTACTCTCTCTACCTCTGTCAAATAAATAAATAAAATTTTAAAAAGAAAAAAACTTAAAAAAAATGAAAGGATCTGGCACGTACAAAGTGTGTGGTACACACGAGACGCTTGGTGACTGCGATTTCCTTATACTACTGCTACTCCTTCCCACGGCAGACGCCCAAAGCCCCCAGC
This sequence comes from Ailuropoda melanoleuca, assembly GCF_002007445.2. Classification (NCBI taxonomy): domain Eukaryota; kingdom Metazoa; phylum Chordata; class Mammalia; order Carnivora; family Ursidae; genus Ailuropoda; species Ailuropoda melanoleuca. The sequence continues at coordinate 34,527,008 of NC_048220.1, forward strand.
GTGCCTGCATGCCTAGGAGCCGCCAGCTCCTGCTTGTTGCAAGGACATGCTCTGGTTCCACAACGAGGTTCTCACAATCTTTCCATCATGCTTGGTACTCCATAACCTAAAACAAGGAGTGATATCTGCTCTTGGGTACCCAATAACCTGGGACACATCAAAGATGAGGCTCACTTCTTGGACCCTGTGTCTGCAATTCAGGGTTTATATGCGCAAACCAAGCAGCAAGGAGAAGGGATACTGGGAAATAAACTGATCTAAGCTGAGCTTCTTAAAGAAGAAGGGAGAGAGAAAGAGAAGGCAAATGCTGTCTCACAGAAGGTTGTTTGGTACCAAGTTTCTCTACACCAGAATCTTGGGCAAAAGATGCTCCATAAAGCCCTGGACTTCTCTAGCTTCAGTCCTCCACCTTCCACATTCAAGTTCCCCCCATTGTCAAAGTGTAGGAAGGCTCTATGGCCAAAATTATAAATACATCTTGCCTTCCTTCAACTCCAATCTATGGGTTTTGGTTGCCTGGAATTCTTTACCAAAAGAATTCTAAATACGCTCTTGGTTTCACTGTAAGAGTCAAGACTGACTTGTGATGTCTGCCATAGGCAAAAGAAGGAATCGATGGCAATGATAGCCCTGCTCTTTGGGAGGACGGGAAAAAGGATCCACACAAGACTAACGAGAATTTCAAGGGCTCCCTAAAGCAATTTACCCAACTAAATCATATAGGACCACAAAGAAAGAAATGGAGGTCAAGGCAAGCCCCAGGTACTATTAAGCGAAACACGATCTTAGAAGTGGAAGAACTCTGGGGCGCCTGGGTGGCTCAGTTGGTTAAACGTCTGCCTTCAGCTCAGGTCATGATCCCAGGGTCCTGGGATCGAGCCCCACGTTGGGCATCTTGCTCAGTAGGGAGCCTGCTTCTTCCTCTTCCCCCGCTCGTGCTCTCTCTCTCTCTAATAAATAAATAAAATCTCTTTAAAAAAAAAGTGGAAGAACTCTCCCTTCGGACTATTTTTAGATGGAAGAGTAGAATAAGCAAAAATTTTAATAATGGTTGGGTTTGAACACCAGCTCTCCCAGCTGGGAGATTCTGACACATTGTGCTTCAATTTCCTCATCTGAAAAATGGGGATAATGTCTATTTCTCAGGGCTCTCTGACAATTCTACATAACAATAAATTTGAAGTATTTATCTCTGTGTGGGGCATACAGTTGGTCCTTATTAAACTGTGAATCCCTAATATTAATTCTGAGCAGCTGTGCAGAGTTGTTGAAGAATACTTGGTGAGTGAAGACACCGGACTTCAGGTCAGGAGGGAAGAGAGTAAGCCCTGCTATACTCTCTCCCTGCTCTGAGTACTCTTCTTTCCTTCCCTGCGAATGACAGGTCCCGAGATGTTTCCTGGCTTCCGTGTCAGGAGTCAGCGTTTCAGCCCTGAAACAAGGTCTCCCTGCCTCCCAGCCACCCTGGAGACATGGCTGTCCTAGCTCTTCTTGCCAGACAATCACGAGCCAGAAGGCAAAGGGTGAGGCACCTTTCTCCAGGAGTTTAAAAGAAGACCCAGTGTATAGTGGAGGCTCTCTGTCCTTAAGACTCTCGGTCATCCTGAGATGGTTCTGAGGGAGGATGTAGCCATGAGCAGAAGGCATGAGAGTAAGTATGGTAGGTGGTCTTAGGGAGAGGGTGGGAGGGTTCCCCATGCATTTTTCTTGCTCACTTGCTTGCTTTTTTTCTTTTTGCCTTTCTCCAAGAATGGGTAAGGAAGATTGGGCTACTTTCCTGGCTCTCACCCAATGACTCATACCCAGGAGAGCAGCCACCCATGTCACGCTGGGACATTTACGAGCAAAGAAAGAAAATAGCAGGCTTACTGTGAGCGGGGTAAGGCAGGAGATGCCCCAGAATGTACTAGCTACGAAGCCTGCCTAGACAATTAGGAAGAATCCCCTCCCAGAAGAAAAGGGTCCCCTTTGCCAGAAGGGCAAGCAGCTGAACACTCAGCCATCAGAGTCAGGGGAACTATTTTTAGCCACCCAAGCCACCCACATGCGGGTCTTTACAGACCCGCTCAGAGTTTGGTGGATAAGTCCCTTATCTGGGGTCTCCACGACCAGAATGGCCGCCGGCACAGAGTGGTAACGAGTATACACACGGGCCTAGGAAATCCTTTCTCCGGCTAACACAGGGCCCCACACCTCCAGGTTCTCAACCATACGCTGTTCACAAGTGAGCCCATGACTGTGCCACGGAAGACGAGAATAAAAAGCAGAAGAGAAAGCTCTGAAATGAGAGTAAACTTCTGCTTGGTACCGGAGGAGCAAATGAAGCCCAAGTTAACAGACACGGAGGAAAACAGCAGGAGGCAGAAGGCGGTGGGGACAAAGCCCCGGGGTGTGAAGGCCGTGCCACTAATCATGCTTTAGAGACCCATTCAACCCCTTGTCCGAAATCAGCTGTGCTAACCTGTGTGGCTCAGGTGGTGGGACCCCGCCCCTGCTCGCTGCCCTCCACCCTGGCCGATCAATACAGCATCCCCAGAGCAGACACTGGCTCTAGGAGGGGCCCATGACCCAAGCCGAGGCAATCAGAGCCCTCCTGGGCGCTTCTGATGGAGCTGCTGGAAAAGCTCCATCTTTGATGGATGCCCCCCCCATCGAATGCTGAGGACAACGGGTGCCTCTGAGCATTTACTCTTGTCACTGTTCACCCTGAAAATGAAGCCAAAAGAGAGGAAAACAGAGACAAGAAAGGATCAAGAGTGATAGAGCCCCAACATCATTGTTGAAACCCCTTGATCCAGCTATGCCTGAAACACCTTCAACCAATAATTTACTTTTGTTTGTTTAAGTCCATTTGAGTTGGATCTTTGAATTCTGCACCCACTATAATCTTGACTAGTATGTCCATTTATAAAGCTCAGATAAAGTGAACTGACAATGAAGGATCAAAGGGAGGAAGAAAGACTCCTGGGGCACCTGGCTGGCTCAGATGGTTAAGCGTCTGCCTTCGGCTCAGGTCATGATCCCAGGATCCTGGGATCAAGCCCCACGTCTGGCTCCTGGCTCAGGCGGGAGTCTGCTTCTCCCTCTCCCTCTGCCTCTCCCCCTGCTCATGCTCTCTCTTTCTGTATCTCCGTCTCAAATGAATAAAATCTTAAAAAAAAAAAAGAAAGACACCTCAAAGCACTGATTGAAGCTGTGTCATCCCAGACAAACCACTCGCCCTTCCTGAGCCTAGTAAACTCACCCACCAAGTGGGAGAAATGCCAGAGTCCTGCCATCCACACGGGACCCCCTGCACTAACAAGGAGGAAGGGCTTCCCAGAGAGCAAGGCAAGGAGTAAAATAAGCACATTCCCACAGGACAGCCAGAGGGGGGAAGGAGCCACATGGCTGGTGCCGGGCCCTTGGGAGCACCAATCACCTTTTTTCCTGGCTTGCGAGATCAGGTCCGCCGCACTCTTGCTCATGACCTTCGTGACGTAGAGTGGACAGTTGGTTTGGCTCGCAATGGTGATGGCACGGAACACAGCCTCAGCTTCCAGCTGCAAAAAGAAGTCCCGGGAGTCAAGAGAAGCACAAGCCTCTTAGGGGCCACTCCCCTGCCTCTGCAAGCTGAGAATGTAGCAAAGCACAGAGCTGCAAAGCCCAGAGGGTCTGCAGTTAGAGGCCCCCGACCCACCACGTCCCCGCTGTGGTGCTTCACTTGGCATCTCAGAGTCTCGCCCTCACCTTCCTAGGTTGCTTCCCTCCTCTCCCTGTCATGATCCCAGTGGCTTCATGTGATGGAAGCTTTTGCTCCCCAGTCTTCCCAGACAGATTCTCTGGCAAAGCATCCCAACACCAATATGGAAATAATAACCAGAAAAGGTAATTAGACATCAAATCCTTTCCTGCAGAGGTGGTCAGAGGTGGCCATTCCAGCAGGCATTTCTTACACTGATAATTCCCAGGCTTCCAGGGCACTGGGGTGGCTCAGTCAGTTAAGGGGCTGACTCTTGATTTCAGCTCAGATCATGATCTCAGGGTTGTGGGACTGAGCCCCACAGCAGGCTAAGCACACTTAGTGTGACCTCTGCTTGAAATTCTCCCTCTCCTCTCCCTCTGTCCCTTCCCCCACTTGTGCTCTCTCTCTCTCTGTCTCTACAATAAATAAATAAAATCTTTAAAAAGAAAATGAGTCCCAGGCTTCTCAGCAGAGGGTTCTCTTCTTCTCGATTTCTTCCATCCTCTCCAAGGTAGAATCTACATGTTCAAATACGCTAACCAACTTGGTTGGATTTATTCAGTAAGAAATAATGAGTTTCCCCTTACTTTATTAACAAACGGTCTTTAGAGCTCAGGTTCTTTCAAATGGCCTGGGTCTGGGTTCTGGTTCTGCCACAGAGAAGCCGGGCGACCTCGGGTATGGTACATAACCTCCCAAAGCCTCAGTTTCCTGTCTATAAAATGGGGACAGTAATAGGACCTGGCACACAGGGCTGTTGTGAGGATTCTAAGAGTTCATCCTTTAAGGCACCTGACCTGCCCCTGGAACAAGGCAAGTAAGCCTGGCAGGCGGGCTGCTGGTCTTAGTGCTCATCACAGCTCCTGGCCAGTGTGGGAGAGCCTGTGTCACTGCCCAAAGCCCACAGCAGTCCGATTCAGCCCAAAGCAATGATGCTGGCATTCTCCCATTCAATCGGCAACAGTTCCATGTTGGATGGATAGGACATTCTGGTCAGCCTATGCAGCCCAACACTTTAAAAAAATACCAAAAACAGCTTGCAGATGCCCGGTGTTTGCATAACGCAAACCAACCACTGCCCTCGGTGGGTGTGGTTCAGGACACAGACTCTAGAACTTGGCGGGCCCTGCCTGCTGGCATCCCCCAAGCTGCACTTGCTTCCAAGGGGACGAGCCCCTGGAGCCTCTGACCACAGGTAAATATGGCCACCTTCCTGAAGCACCCGGACTTCGGGAGCAAAGCTCAGGTTCAGCTCTCTCTGCACAGGGTGTGCTGAGATGGTAGCAGAGTGTGCTCTGAACCGAAGAGGGGCTGGCCCCCCCTCCGCCCATCCCTCCTTCTTCACACCTGTGCTGCCCACTGCACTCCCCACGGCCTCAGTCTGGCCCCTCGGGTCCCACTCCCTCCCAGCTCTGCGGGCTCTTCAGCACCTTGACAACATGACTATCTTTGGAAGGTGACATCACCCTGCAGCTTCACCCAAAAGGGCTTTCAGGGTTGTCCAGATCTACAGCTGAGAAGCTTTTTACTAAAAAGGAGACGGGAACAGGAGGAGTGGGGTGGGGAGGGGTTGGGAAAACAAACCAAGGAACAAAAATAGACTTCGCTCAGAAATCCCCTGGCTGCCACTACACAAACCCATCTTGCCAGCAAATCTCTGCCGCAACCAGCATTTAGGGAAAGTTTCATAAACGGTGTCGATCACCCTGGCCCGCTCACACCGCGTAAACAGCTTTCCAGTCCTTCACATGGGAGCAGCTAGGGGCTTAACCCCCTGAGCCTTCGCTTCTTCACCCAACAGTAATGCCCAGCACCCCGAGCAGCAGCAAGGACAGCTAAGGTAATTAGCACAGCGCCGGGTATGGGCTAGCGTTCCGTAGAAGGGGCCTGATATTCCAGAGCCAGACCTTTCTGGAATGCTGTGAAATAAGGATAAATGATTTCAACCGGGAACAACAAGGTCATTAGACGCCGAGGAGTGTCAGGAGTGCTGACAGTTCTGCTTCTCCAGCTGGGCACGAGTGACACAACTGTATTCAGCTCGTAAAAATTCCTCGAATGTTCATGATAGGAACATTTGTCTGTGCGTGACCTTTTAATTTTTAAAAGCCTCTAAAAGAGATAGGCCACAGGAATCACTTGTTTCTGGTTCTGCCTTCTGCAGAGTGGGGGGGGCTGGGGTGACAGGGCAGGAGCTGGGCTCAGGCTACTTGCACAGAGGGCCCTGAAGGCACTCCAGGCGCCACTCCCGGGCTGGCCTCCCAAAGCCGGTATGCTGTCAGCCGTGTGGCCAGCCAAGGCCCCGTTCTGCGCCCTGTGCCAGCAGCTAAAGCTGCCGACATCCCAAACACATGCGATCAACCACTAGTTAGCATCTATTCACTCGTCAGCTGGTAAGCAGGCCCTACCCTATTCATCATTCATTTTACACGAGGGAAACGCCCATACCCAGACTTAATCATCACCGTACAACAAATCGATAGACATAATGTCTATGAAACACCCACTCCACCTACTACCCATATGGCTGATATTTTATTTTGCAGGACTCAGAATATAATATGGAATCAGGGAGGAAGCGGAAATGTCTTTGAGATGGACCCTGATTAAGAAAGGATTTAGGTATTTACCTCTCCAACTGAAAAGGTGTGGAAGACCCTCCACCTTGAGTTCTCTTTAGAGAGACAAGGGGTCGCAAGTAAGCATTTCCCTTATGTTGCTTTCTACTTTTCTCTGAGTCCCTTGAGTTGGTCCATCAGATGTGTGGTCTTTGGAAGAAATGTTCCAATACTGCTGCCTGGTACTCACAGACTCTCCCCACCTTTCCTCAAGGTTTGCTCCTACCCCGTGTAAGCACGTGCCTGGGGAAGGCAGGCCAAACACAAACACTCCAAGTGTCAAACGAGCAAAAGGCCATTTACCAGGCTGCTGGGAACTGTAGGAACACGAGTCTCCCGGAAGATGATGGAAAAACAGAGCACCTCCACTGCTGTCCTGCCCCCTCCTCCAGCCCAGTCCCCGGCCGCCCGCAACTCACCTCCTCTGGTCTGCTTAGCACATGGCCTTCTGGGCCAGTGATCCCCATTTCCAACATCCGGGTTTGCTCCTACAGCAAGAAAAGAACCGAGAACAGTTTTGAGATAAGCTCCACTGAGGCGTGGAAAAACTATACTGGTATCTTAATCTGAAGAAAAGTGTCCAAGGGAACAAAAAGAATAAGACGTGTATGTTGAATACATTTGTTAATGCTCCATCTGGAATTATAAAATAGGGTCAAGTCTTTTTTTTTTATTTTTTTTTATTATATTATGTTAATCACCATACAGTACATAAAATAGGGTCAAGTCTTAACTAAGAGGAGAAAAAAACGTTTCAGGGTAGCTTTTTTTTTTTTTTTATTAAAAGGACGGCAGTCACTTAGAGCATCAGAATTTTGTCGCTGTTACACATCAAAAGTCACACCAACTCACTTACTTCTTACAGCTTCCTGCTGTGTTTCGCAAGGTCTAGTCGCCTCCCCCCTACATCAGAATCACCGGGCTTGCTTTTGTAGCCGTGCGGCTGTCTGGCCCTCTCCAAATCAGAATGGAGAGGTGAAATTCTAGGGATCTGTGCTCTAACAAAGCCCTCGGGCTTTCTTGTCGTTTAAATGGATGGCTGCAACAAACGACTCAGAATTTAACCAGACGAAACAATGCCTCCAAACAGCATTACCTGACTTGGTCTTGCGGTCAGATTCTATTTAGTCTGTTTTGTGACAAAATTGCCTACCCCTCACAGCTGATGGCTAAATTCTTCAGACTATGGCCAGCTTTCTGGAAGGAGCAGGTGGCTGGTCAGTGAACACACACGTGGGCTAATTGGGACTGGCAGGACTCCTAAGCCGCCGTGTCTGTAGTTTTGCTGGGCTTCACTCTCCAAGCACTAAGGCCAGTGCCAATGAACCTGGGCGCTGCGCAGGGAGAGACGAGGGAGTGACCTGAACGAAGCCTTGTGGCTCTTTGGAAGTAGGAGATGTGTAGAAAGGAAAGGAGTCCTTCTCTCTGCACAAGAAGAACTATTTTTTGTCATTGTTGTTTTTGTTTTGTTTCTAATAATATAGATCTTTTTAAAGGTATAGGAAGAAAGATGCACACACTCTAAGCAATTGCCAGAAGAGACATGATCACCAGCTTTACAGGATTAGAAAAAAGGCCACAGGCTGATCTTGCAGCAAAGGACCTTCACTTCTCATTCTTACTGTTCCATTTCTCGAAACTTGGACTGAACCCAGTTTCTTCTGAACTCTGGAGAGCTTCCGCTCTGTGTCGTCTCCTGAAGTCACACAAAGGTCGAGGAGTCCAACTACAAAGCCTCTTCTGTCTCATCTGACACTCTCCCATCGATCTCGTCCAAGGGTGCTGGCCCCGCGCACAGGAGGGAGCGCGCTCCAGCCGTGGTCTCCCAGGACATCGGCATCACGTGCCTGAAGCTGACTACCGACCTCCTACATCAGCATCTCTGGGGCCACGAGAATCCCAGGAATCCCCACGCTCTGCAGATGATTTTAATGTGCTGCTTCTGCTGGGAAGTCCCAGCCTAAACGCGCTGGTGTCCCTACAGCTGGAAGGTTAGGAAGGGGACGCAAAGACCCTTCGAAGCCAACTTACCTGGGGGGGTGGGGGGCGTGGGCACCTTGAGGCACTGACCATGGCTGTAATTACATCCCAGTTTGCGGCATGACACAATTTTGGTTTGCTCCAAGAGGAAAGGAACCCTGTTTTTTTCATCTTCCCTCTCCAAGGCTCGGCACATAGTAGGTGCTCAGAACTACTGTGAGATGAACGGCTAAAGAGGTTACCCTCTCGGATGGTCCTGCCGGCTTGAAACTTTTGAATATGTCCACGGCTGGTACCCATGAGCAGATTTCTTCTTGCTCTTTGGTGATTTCTGCATCAAGGCTGAGTACAACAGCTGCCTTCATTTCGACAATGTGATAAAATCTTTCAGCTCAATCTGAATATAATGAATACCCACAAGAAACTCACCCAAATGGAAAAATGCCCTTATTCTTTCCCTGACTGAGAACAGATCCTTGACAAGGTACGGAAGAGAGGGGACGGGGACGGGGGGAACCAGAGACAGTTTGGTGCTAAGGGGCCACCAGAGGAAGCTGGAAAGGGGGCTTAGCACTGGAGTCCGTTTCCCTCCACAGGGGAGGAAGTAGTGGGGAGTTTGGTTTCTAGGGCATCTGGAAGGAGGGCTGGGTCCTCTGGCTGCTGTGCTGAAATACAGAGCAAGAGGGGGAGTGAAGCTCTAACACCATGGGGATGCCTCCTGTGAGCACCGGACCCTCTCTGGAAAATGATTTCATTATCTCTGAGTGTGTGGGGGACGTGGGAGAAGGCTGTCAGGGGCCTGACTAATGAATCTCCTTGGTCAGCAAGAGGAAACGACACATTTAGCTCACCTCCTCCGCTCATGAGATAACACCCAGTGTCTGAAATCCTAGCAGCTGGAGCCCTGCGCTGCGGGGACGCGCTGTCTCTCTGGGGGGCCTGCAGTGGGACTGCTGGGGCAACAGGCCCAGGACGGGCCAACTCTGGAGAATACCCAGAAGCCACACCACCTCAGAGCTAAGATTTTCTTCTCCCAGTTACTGGCTGGGATCCTTGGGCCGGTGACCCCATCCTTCTGAGCCCAATGTTCTCCTCTACAAAACAGGGCAGATGGTAGCCATCTCTGAAGGGCCAGGGGAAGACTGAGAACACACTAGAGCACGTACCAGAGCCTGGCACACGGCTGGAAGTGCTCACAGCATGGTACCTGCTCTTTGATGTTCACAGGTCTGAGACAAGGGTCAGCCTCATGGTTCCCACACCCTGCTGACCACATTCACCAAGTCCTGCACAACCTCTAAAATGAAGGCTCAGCCCAAGGACTAGCAAGCTATGGAGTGTGTCTGTTTTGGTTCCCCTCAGTAAACTCATGCCTGGCACAAAGAGCTCAGGAAATACTCTCTGAAAGAATGAATAATGGTTTTAGCTGTGAATGTTATTATATGGACCAAGAGAGCTCCCACTCTTCTAGCAGCCTCCTCCTAGTAGAGGCCAATCTTGAATGCTTCTGAGGTAAAGAAGACGCTGGCTAAGACACCTCTGCGCAGCCAGCCCATTAAGTGACCCAGGAGATGGAGAGAGTGCCTTCTGCTTCCTCATAAACGATCACTTTGGGTCTTGGGGCCTCGCTTTCCTCACTCTTGCCTCAGGTTTCTCAGTACAACTTCTAGGAAACCAGTGGGGTGTCTGATCCCCACAAGACCCGCGTTCTTTATTACCTAAAGCCATGAGCTCCGCAGTCCTGGATCAGATTTCTGAGAAGCGCAGCCTGAGGGTTCTTCCCTAAGACAGAGACTGTCACGTAGCTTGGACTCACTTTTCAAAGAGAATCAGCAACACTCTCAAACTAAATGGCCCAATTTGAAAACCTCTTCCGGGATGCCTGTTCTGATCCCCTCGGATGGTCAGACAGTCCCCCTTTTCGCAGCACCCTTGGCTTTCTCCCTTGCTTCCCTTCATTGCCTCCTCCTAGCCTGAGACGTTCTTTAGGGGAGGTGCTGTTTTTAGCAGAGGGCTCGGGACCAAGGCTCACGCCCATGAAGAGCTCATGCAATACTGCAGGAACAAGGAGAGAGACGGGCCGGAGACCCAAGCCCGTGCAGAGAGCACACCCAGGGCTGCGCGGCGTTACCTGGGCAATGATATCCCCATTCTCTGCGTGGACTTGCGCAATGGCTCCCAGCTCACCCAGACAGGTGAAGATCTCGTAAAGCTGAAAGAGAAAGGAGTTGCTGTCAGCTTCACCAACCACTGAGGCTTTCAACAACTTCACACAGGGGTCCATCCCTAGGGCCACACGTAAAACAAATGAGGAAAACCAGAGAAAATCAGTGATTAGGGCAAGAAACACAGACTAAAACATGCACGACCAGAAAGTGTGAGTCCACAGGAACTCTAGGAAACTGTCTCTATGAAGAACATGTCATGTCTCCCCAGCCGACAGGGTAAATGTACAACAAAGTGCTATCGAGCCATCTATGCTGCCTCCAGCACACGTTTTTAATGGTCCTTCTCGACAAGTGCTCCTAAGAGCTGCTACAGCCTGGCCAGAAACTCGAAGGAAAGCTGGCACCCCTATTCCCTAACCCTTCAAGGTAGACCTCCCCCCCACCTCCTACCCAGGAGGGATGGGAATTCATTCCTTGTATTTCCTCTGAAAATGTGAGATTCATCTCAAACCAACACATGCCATGAGAATGTCTCAGGGAAAGTCAGAGACAAGCTATTCGCCCAAACAGCAGAAGGCCCTCTTAATCCTGCGAGGCAGAGCACTTCATACTTCTGCTGAACTCCTGTGGGGTTTAGGGCTGGTGTGGCAGCTGGAGATTTCAGCATGCCCTTCCTCTTGTCCTTCTGAGAAAGCTGCTGCCAGTGGAAATTCTAGCTCCTGGACTGCCTTGCCATGGGCACCCTGCCTGCTACCTTATTTAAAATGTAGTGTGGACTGCGAGGGCCTTAAGAAGCACTCTGGCCCAGCAGTCTCCCACAGAGACCACAGTGACTCACGCTCCAAGAGCCAAGGTCATCGGCAACAATGGGAAACCCATCCAGCTACCCCAAACCACACAGCAATGGCTTGTTACCTCTGTGTTGGACACTTGATACAAATCCTTATAGGCCATGTAAACCATGAAGGAGTTAACCCCTGCAAGAGAGGGAAGGGAGGGAAAACAGGAAGAAAAAACCATTAGCACATCACATCCACTCTCCTTCCTTTGCTCCCGTCGCCCGTGGGGTCCAAGTGCATTACAGGCGCCCGTCCAATATAAAGCAGTTGCTTCCCATTCTCCATTCTTGCCTCCCGTGCAGAAGCGGCAATGCCGACGTGGTGTCACAGCAGAAGAAGCTCTGCTACGCCTCTGTCTTGCCTCCCCGTACCCCCGTCCCCCAGCCCAGGGAGTCAGTAAGCTTTGCTACTCCTCGAGGCAGGATACAGCACCGAGAATCGGGGGCAGCAGCACCTACTAGCTCAGTGAGCTTGGAAAACCTCACCTCTCCGTCTCCTCACCTGTAAAATGGAAAAACGACCACAGCCTATTTCGTAAGGCAGTTGGAAGCGTTCAGTGAGACAACAGACACCGAAGGCTCAGCACCAGACCTGCCACCATATCTGAGCTTCATTAATGCAGCTCCTGGGATGGGTTTATTTCGCCACCTTAGGAATGCCCGCTCCACACTAGAGCCTGTGCGGGGGGCTGCATCGAGGATGGAAACCACATCCTCGGGGAACTAACGGAGCTAAGGGGCAGAAGTCAAGGTGCACCGTGTGCTTAAATATCTAAGCTGTAAGGGCTATAATGAAAGCGCTATTTAATTTTTCACTCCCAAATAGGCTATTAATGTAGTAATTTATATAAATAGGTGGGGCTGGGGAACAAACAGAGAGTCATTTTGAGGAAAGGAGGATAATTTTGGTCTCCAACCATTAGGGCCATCTCAGCCCACAGTGTTCCAGGCCAAAAGGTGGTTGTAATGTGAGAACTTCCCTACCCAGAGTGGTTCAGCTCCGGGCAGCTTTTCCCAACACTACCCTTCCCATAAGCCTCTGCATCATCTGCGGAATGACCCGGGCTCCTTGGAAGGGAAGTGGGTGTTAAAACTGTTCCATTTTCTACCCCAGTTGAGATGCATGGTGTGAAAGGAATCACAAGACAGGAGGGGGGTTGCAATCTCATATCCTGGATCAGGAAGGTCTGGGCAGAGCTCGTCGGGTGAGGAGGGACATGGACCCTGGGAGCCCATCCTCTCCCCTGCAACCCAGAGCTCACTCTTTCCACTGCGCTCTGGCATTCGCATCTAGGCAGCTCACTGAGAACAGTATTATTAAGTTAGTGTTATAACAATGCTTCTTATTACATTAGTATTAGACTATGATTGTAATGAAATTAGTGTAAAGCTATTACTATAACAACACTATCGAGCACCCTGTGGCATTTATCCTGTAGCTCTTCACTGGCCTGCTTCCTCTGGACTTGCACGCTCAGCAGAGACCATTGCTTACATGTCCCTAAATCCCCCAGGTGACGTTATGATGCTGAGCACACTGTGTGTCTATTTGTGTGTATGAGGGGGTAGTGCGTGTACGTGAAATATCTGATGATCGAAAGGTAGAAGGAAGTAGAGAACAGAAGAATCTAAGACGACCAGGGAAACCCAAATCATGTACCCACTGGGAGGACACACACATTTCCATGTCCTAAGCTCCTAGCCTGAGTACGAACACATCTTCGCTCCCACAAGTGCCATAGCCTTTCCTGAGTATAACACTGTTTGAGAACCATAATGGTTTGATCTTTAGAGCACAAGTTACAAAGGTTAAAAACTCCTAATCTCACATTGAGTAGCTGTGTGACCTTCTAGAAGATGCTAACCTCTCCTGGCCTCAGTTTCTTCCTCTAATGGGCAGTGTTGCATGGAGGTGAAGAGTACAGACTTTGGGTATATTTAACGCTAACTAGCCCCATGATCCTGGGCACTTATTCTGAGCCTCAGGCTCTCCATCTGCGAACTGAGAGAATCATGCCTATTCTGGGGCTCTCATAAGGAGGGAGATGGCGTACACCAAGACAAAGTGCCTGGAACGCAGCGGTACCCTCACCTAGCACTCACGCTCAAGCGTCCAGGCTCCGAGCAACAAGGGAGGAGGGCGCACGGGGCTCACCTTTGTCCTTGATGAGGTTCTGCACCTCCTGCTTGACGCTGTCGTTCCAGTGGGTGATGTCCACGTGCAAGGCATAGTCGCAGCAGCTCTTGCCATCCGCCCACTCTCGCCACTTCTCATAAGCCTCCGTCAGGCTGGCCTCGGGCTCGGGCACCACGTGGTCAACTGAAAGACAGAGGCCCCAGATGGGTAAGTCACTGACACAGCCGCTGCTCCCCTCTGCACAGGCCTGCTCCTGCTTGCTTAGCTACGGCTGCAAAGCCTCTACTTCCTGAGCAGAGCGTTAGAAAGTGTTCCCTGGCAGTTTCCAGACCGCTGATCATTTAACTTTCACTTACCCATGTTGCTCTTGGACAAGCTACTAGCTTCTCTAAACGTCAGTTTTTTCATCCTTGAGATTGGGGCTCAGAGGGGTAGAGGGTAGAATGTCATAGTTCCTTCCTTCTAACTTTGTTGTATGATTAAATGGCAAAACGCATGAAAAGTATCTCACCTGATGCCTGGCACATAGTAAGTGCTCAATAATGTCAATGAGTACCTACTATGTGCCATTTATTACCAGAATTATGGGAAGTCACTGCTAGTGAAGCGACTCAGACTCCCTTTTAAGGGTGGAAAGAGGATAATTAAAGCGATGCCAGGTAACAGGGCAGTGACATCCTTGTGTTTACTGCCACAGGAAAGAGCCAGTGTCACGAACCTGATGCTCAGCCCACAGATCTTATTTCCATGTAAACTTTTTGTCGAGAATATGTTTTCTTGGGGCGCCTGGGTGGCTCAGTCAGTTAAGTGTCCGACTCTTGGTTTTGGCTCAAGTCACGATCTTGGGGTCCTGAGATCGAGCCCTGCAGTAAGCTCAACGCGTAGTCTGCTTGTCCCTCTCCCTCTGCTCCTCCCCCTGCTCTCTCTCTCTCGAATAAATAAAATCTTAAAAAAAAAAAAAAAGAATATGTTTTCTTTTGAGACCCAAATCTACTTCCACAGTACTTGCAACGTGGACAACACTGTTTAATATAATGACATTTACAGTTGAGGAGGGTAAGACAAGAGTGCCACTCCCGTAGCTCCCTTGGGCAGTTGTGGGGAAGTGCAAATTGGTACAACTTTCCTAAGAAAAATTCTGAAATACACATAACAATTCTTGATATTTTTCATACCTTAACGCAATGATTATTCCCATGCCGAAGAATTATTTCCAAGGAAATCAACATGCCATTTGCAAAATGTGGGTGCCAAAGATGTTTGCCACTGCAAACATTATTTATGTTTATTTAAGTGACAAACTGGAAACCATCAAAATCTTCAACAATAGAGAAGTTTAACTAAATGATAAATACAGCTTCGTAGAATGGAGAAGCAGGCACCCATTTTAAATGCTGTAGTGGAATAAAAAGAAATGAATGGAAAGACATCCCTGCCAGGATTTTTTACTGAAATGATACACTAAAACACCACTAAGACACAGTATGTCTATAATGATCCTGTTTCTGCTTCATGGGAAGGAAACTATAGCCAAACCGTAACAGTGATGTGGGCTTTATGGGTTTTCTTTTCTTGCTGCATATCCAGGGTCTTAATTTATCTACAAAGGACATGTACAGCTTTGGATTTCTTGGTATGGTTTTCTCTCATCACGTACAACTCTGACCCCCCTCCAGTTCCTTCCCTAACCTAGAAGACCAAGCACAATACACACTCCCCGGACACTGAACAGGTCCAGCTGCTGGCCGGGAAGGCGGAAAGCCAAGCCAAGATCACTCACTTCCTCAGCCTCCTACCCCAGGCAGCCCAGTGTGCTTCTCAGAAAACAGACGCAAGGAGTTGCATCACTGACATATGGACCTACATCAGGGCTTCTGTGGGCAGGCGGCTGCTAAGAAGTCAGCTGGCTTCCTTCCTTTAGCTGGAGAAAAGCTTCAGTCTCCCTGAATTGCACCTTTTATGGCCTTAATGCAGTTTTCCCGGGCTTCCACACCCAGCTTGCTGGAGCTCAACCTTGCAGGGCTCCCGTCAAAAGGAGCCCAAGGACAATGAGCAACTCCACAGCTCAGGCTGTTCCGTGTCCTTGGATGGGTGCAGACGGTGGTAAAATAAACAGTGCTCTTGCTGACCAAGTTTAGGCCCAGGACTGGGATGGGACCCAATTCCTTGGGATTCCTTTGGGACAGAAAGGACTGCCCTGGAATGTTATCTGTTCCATAATCCAATGGCACGCAACTCCCTAGGTTTCTCTGGAATTGCAAAAGTTCTGGAGAAAGAAAAGAAAAGAAAAGAAAAGAAAAGAAAAGAAAAGAAAAGAAAAGAAAAGAAAAGAAAAGAAAAAAGAAAGGAAGGAAGGAAAGAAGGAAGGAAGGAAGGAAGAAAGAAAGGAAGAAAGGAAGGAAGGAAAGAAGGAAGGAAGGAAGGAAGGAAGGAAGGAAGGAAGGAAGGAAGGAAGAAAGGAAGAAAAAGAAAGAAAACAGAAACAAAAAACAAAGGAAACCACCACCACTTGCCCCATCTTCAGACAGGAATTGATCAAGAGCCAGGGCAGACCAGATAACAGGAAATGCCACTGAAGCCCACGAGTTCCTCAAACACGGCAGGTCCCCGTTATCTTTCCCTCGCGGGGACGCTGAGCCCCGTTCACAGCGCTCTGCCCGCACACTCTGTCCCCGCCTGCCCCAGGCCCGAGCTGGAAGCACTGAAATAACATAGGGCCCTTCTCCACACTTTTCCCAGTGTCTGGCCCAGAGATGATTGCCGATTCCCCACCCACGGTATACCCAGCCCCTGCTCTGACACGGACAAGAGAGGACATCTATTTTCCTGGCCTCGTGAATCTCCTCTAGGCAATTTCAGGGAGCTGCCAGGGTCCTCCCTACCCCCTGCTTTCCTCAGGTCCCATCAGGCAGAAGGTCTGTACGCTGAACTGAGAGACGTGTATAAGCTACCGCCAGAGAGCACAGGGGTTGTGATGTCAGTGAAACAGTCACTTGTTGGGACCAGGAGCATGTAGGGTCGGGCGACTCACTGATCATGGTGGTGCCCCCTGCTAAGGCAGCCTTCGTCCCTTGGAAGAAGTCATCCACTGTGGTCATTCCCTTGTATGGCATCTGGAAGTGAGTGTGGACATCGATGCCTCCAGGGATCACCATCTTCCCATTGGCCTCGATGGTCTTCACTCCTCCAGGGACAATCAGATTGTCTCCGATTTGCCTGGTGAGACAGGGAAGCAACTGGTCACTTAAAAGAGCGACTTTGAAGACAAACATAGAACTGTAAGGATTTTAGACGAGGCAACTTGTATTTATCAGAATGGCCTTTGCAAGTGATTAGCAAGCTTAACAATCTAGAAGCAAATAACGACAGGAGTACACCCAGAAAACAACTTCATAGGTGCAAAACGAGCTGATCTGTTGCTTGGTGGAACAGTGTGCATGTGTCCTGGCTTAGTGCTGCAACCCCACGGGTTGGACAGTGTCTACAATATAGGGTGTGCAAGAAATATTTTTTTAAGAATAGGTGTTTTTGGTATCCCTTTCATTTTGTTCTTTATCTGAGTGAAGGGTGGAAAGTAACATTTGGAAAAGGATTAAGAGAATGTAAAATAATGAAGCATTAGGAGAGACTGAAGAAGTAATGAATCATTTAAAGAATACGTATGTGAACTTGGCTATCCTCTTCAGCGAGTCCATCTGTGTTCCTGACAAGAGGAATCTGTTGGGGTCATTTTGTACGTCAGTCCTCACTCCCAATTCCACCCTTCCCTGATAACTTATCTGTCAGTCACAGCCAAAGGCAGATTCAAAGAAGGAAGCCAAAGACACAGACGCCCAGCTGGTGGGCGTCTCAGCAGAAGCGTCAAGCCAAGGAAGGTGATGGTGACAACCTCTACCAGACACACCTTCGCCCAGGAAACTTCGGTGTATCCCCAGGAGGAAGAAAGGGGGACTTGGGTGGGGAGGAAGCTGATGAGTACTCCAGAGACATACTACCTACACCAGGCAAGTGACAAAGACAACTACTCCTGGCCAAATGTCACCTCCTAGACTGCCTGATGTTGCTTGGTTTATAGGTGACTTCACACCCTTGGTTTAAATGGCCAGTTAATTCTAGGGAGACTTAAGATTCACAAGCCTCGACATTATTATTAAACACGTCCTACGTTGGGGAGACCTGTACCCCACTACCAGTGGCAGGAACATGTACCCCTTTTGTCCACAGCCAGCCGAGACAGACACCCTCTCGGGACAGTAAGAAGGCCACCACTGGCCTTCCAAAATCTAAGTTCTGCAACTAAAATAAAGTATTCCTGACATCTCCAAGAGTTCCACTTCACCACATCCCCACTGGGCCATTCCAGAGCCACCACAATTCAAAACACGCTGTGGAAAAAAATGCGGCCTCTGATTGTACCTCCATTTGAGTCCAGATACTGGCCACGATGTTCCCATTTTCCTCCCTTCCTGATCTTCCTCTGAGGCAAACTGAGAACCAAGGGCATGAAGAGTTAGTTACCCAGCGTGTGTGTGTGTGTGTGTGTGTGTGTGTGTGTGTGTGTGTGTCTGCTTGGGTGCTTCCGCCAGTTCTGAAAACGAGTGGAATACCATGTCTGAAACAGAAATACCTTCCCCCTTTTTCCTCCACGGAGCCACTCAAGGTCATATGAATCCTTGAAGGCTTGGCTTCCATCTCCCCTCCTTGGTCAAATCCCGACTGACAGCCAGGTCTAATAATTAAGAGTAGAGATCTGCCCTGCATGCAGACTATGTGGGTTCACAATCCTGGCTCCACTAGTTACTAGCTTTACGACCTTGGCCAAGTTGCTTAACCTCACTGGTCTTAATTTCTTCCTCTGTAAAATAAAAATGTCATGCAGATTGTTAGTAGGTGTTAAGCCCACGGAACACTGCTAGGCACAGGAAAATTCAGCAAGCATCAGCTATGATGCTAATCCCACACAGCACCCTCCTTCCCCCTGAACCTCATCTACTCTACTACCTTAACCCTCGTTGCTGCTAGTACCTGGTCATGTTATGCCCCCCGAAAAGACTGTAAGGTCCTGGGGGAAGATGTGGGTCCCAATGACAGCCACCATAGCATATGACGTAGCATGGGTTCCATGCTTTAGCCCACCACCTTCCACACTGCAGACACTCCACAAACAGTCACAGATAGACAAACAGCTCTGTGACAACTGGAGGGAATTATTTCTGTTTTTACGCTCTGCGATTTCAGAATGTTTTTGAAGAAAATGTCAGGATTGGATGAAGATCTACCCTTCTCTCTAACACCAACACACACATCCAAAGGTTACATCTCTTCCATAACACCCTTGGCAAGTGGCCTTCTAGTCTATTCTAATAGAGATGGCAAAAGGGCTTTACGTAGTCAACTCTGGTCGTAGATGCCTGACTCGCTGTGGGAAGACGGATTCTGGGCCTGTATTTCAGGCTCAACTGTGAAAAGTGCTGTGATCAATTAGTGATGCCCGTCATGAGCTCTGAAATGAGGAAGGCATATTAGGTGCTACTTTTTTTTCCATCTCTGAAAATCTCTAAATGAGGGAACTTGCTATCTCCAAAGACAGCCAACTATATACAATAATTGTTTAGTAAGAGAAAAATATAAGATCAACTGGGGCTTATCTTTCAAAGAACTTCTTGTTTCACACTGGTTAGCTTGCCTACTGTTTCCATATCTCTTATTCCTAATATGAAAAAGTGTTTATGTAGGTAAGGCGACTAAGCAGGATATCTTCATTCTTGCATGTTTATTTATCCATTCACTCACTCGTTCAATGAACTTGATTAATATGCTGATCGCTAGTAAGTTACTTCCTCCCTGTGTTCCTCTTTCTTCTCATCTGAGAAAAAGGGTAGTAATAGTACTTGCTTTGTGGGATTGCTGGCAGGTTAAATGGAATGAGGCATGTAAAACATTTAATGGCACCTGGCACACGCTACCTTGTCACTAAAAGGTAGCTCTTATAACAGTGTCTCCGTGCTAAGTACTGAGTTAAGTGCTCAGATATGGAGATGAACAGGACAGGGTGCTTGCTGTCAACGTGCCTAACAGTGTCAGCACCGCTGGGACTGAGAAAGGCACGAGAAGGGAAACCAGCCTAGACATGGGGGCTGACAAGGAATAACCACCTACAGAAAGTTATGCCTAAGCCAAGTCTTCAAAGAGAAGTAACAGAGCCACGATGGCCAGAATCTTACACGAGCCAATGAGTTTAACAAATGTAAAAATAAAACAGAACAAGACCAGGGACGGCTAATAAGATGGACTGGATACACTGATCTTATACAATATCTTTTCAGCATGAGGGCATAGCTCACTCTCTGTGATGAAAGGCTATGTGTAGACCAAATCCTCTTTTACAGGTTACAGGTAGGGAGCCCACACAAAAAGGGAACCCGGCTACGCTGCTTACGGACACCCAGTAACACATCCCTGCAGTATCCATTTGAAAATCTTGTCTGAGATGTATGTCCCATCCGTGCTCAGCCCACCTAGGTTCTACCTAAGTCAAGGCTCAGTTCAAATGCCTTCCCCAGCCCCACCCCATCCTCTGAAGGGATCTCCTTTCTGTGCATTTATCTTCACTTGAACTCCTTTGACACCCACAGCACAAAGCCTTTTATTTTTAAGGTGCTGTCATTTTATGCACATTTTTTTCAATAAATTAGAGGACAAGAGTCACATCTTCCACTTCTCTAAGATGCACAGAGAGCCCATCAATACAGTTTGCACAAAGGGGCCCGCAGCATCATTTGGTTGCTCAAATTCAGATTTCTCATTTCATTCACAAGATTCATATAAATTAAGGCTAGCTCCCATTTTAAGGGATTACGTGTATCCAGAACAAAAGGTTAAAATAAAGATTCACTTTGGGGCTCCTGGGATGCTCAGTGAGTTGAGTGTCCAACTCTTGGTTTCAGCTCAGGTCATGATCTCAGGGTCATGAGAAGGAGCCCTACCTCGGAGCCCTACATCGGGCTTCACTCTCAGCAGGGAGTGCACTTGAGGAGTGCACTTGAGGATTCTGGCCCGCTTCCTCGGCCCCTCCCCCATGCGCTCTCCCTTTCCTTCTCTCAAATAAATAAATCTTTAAAAAAAAATACAGACTCATTTTTAAGAAGAAGAAATAAAACACAGAGAATCAAAGGCCTAGGAAGCAAAAGAGAAGCAAGCTTCTTCCTGAACCTCTAATGAAGAGAGGAAGCACAAAAAGATAAAGGTAAGTTTCTACATACTTACTTTATCAAGCCATCTTCCATGTAAATATCAGCATAGAAGGACTGATCATCGTTGACAATTCTACCGCCCTTGATAAGAAGACGGTCACTCTAGAAAAGAAGGCAAATATAAGTCATTCTCATAGCTAGGAATTCGGAGAAGAGTGGTCTGCCAAGGTTTTCCCAGTTCATTGTTCTAGAGGTATAGAAGGAACACATTTACTTAAGACAACTGTGTGCTCAATGCACTAGTGTTTGAACTGGGTGTATTTGTTGGGGATATAGCCTTTCATGTTTGCCCCAAATTCAAATTATTCTACAGTTTCACCTCTTGCTTCTGGAACCTACCATAGCCACTCAGAAATGTCACTACCTGAGGGAAGACACTCTTTGTATTATCTTTCCTGGCTCAGTAAGCAGTAAATATTGAAAGTGGTGTATAATATATGCCTGAGTGCCCAGCATCCTATTGGCGCTTAGCAGTGATTCTCAAAAACAGAACTTGGGATCATACAATGAAACAGTATTTGAAAGTCTTTATAATGACATGAGGATCACGTTATGGTTTTTTTTTGTTTTGTTTTTTTAAATTTTTTATTGCATTATGTT
Organism: Ailuropoda melanoleuca; assembly: GCF_002007445.2. Lineage (NCBI taxonomy): Eukaryota > Metazoa > Chordata > Mammalia > Carnivora > Ursidae > Ailuropoda > Ailuropoda melanoleuca. Next base: position 34,548,326 of record NC_048220.1, read on the forward strand.
AGTCACCATACAGTACATCACCAGTTTTTGATGTAGTGTTCCATGATTTATTGTTTGCGTATAACACCCAGTGCACCATGCAATACGTGCCCTCCTTAATACCCATCACTGGCCTATCCCAATCCCCCACCTCCCTTCCACTCTGAAGCCCTCAGTACGTTATGTTTAAAATTTAGGATACTTATACAGGTACGAACACGTGCACACAAGGTTGTGGAATGTGTAGGAAAAGCAGTGAATAGAAAAAAGACAAAATACCTATAGTATTCTATAGTATTTAACCAGGTTGGAGAAATAGTGCAGGATTTGTATTTGCTTCATTAAACTCTCACATTTTCTGAAATGTTTTTTGTCTTTATTATGAAAAAAAATTGCCTTTCTTATAACTAAAGTCTTTTTTAAAATTATAGCTTCGATAAAGTTTGGATAAGTGATCCAACTAGAAATAATGCCCATACACTCTAAGGTTATTAAGAAAATATAGGGGCACCTGGGTGGCTCAGTCGGTTAAGCATCTGCCTTCAGGTCCGTTCATGATCCTGGGATCCTGGGATCAGGCCCAGTGTCGGGCTCCTGGCTAATGTGCAGCCCGCTTCTCTATCTCCCTCTGTCCTCCCCTCCACTAGTGCTCTCTCTCTCTCGTGCTGTCTCTCTCTCTCTCAAATAAATAAAATCTTAAAAAAATATATATAAATATATAGTTCATATATTTCAGGAGGAACCAATCAGAGTCAGTTTTCAGTATCACAGATTTCATTAAAAGAACGACTGGAGTTTGGACTGTAGCATGAAGGGTAAATGCCGCTTTGCTGGACTCCTGAGGAAGAAGAGAAATCTCAGCAGCGTGGCTGAGTGGAACAGCTTGAAAAGAGAATGGTATGTTGCATTTTGTTAAGAATTCAAATTATAGACTTCAACTCCACCCGCCCGCCCATCCATCCATCCATCCATCCACCCATCCATCCATCCATTGTTCATCTATCCACTCATCCAGCAAGTAATTATTCGATATGTATGACTAAATACATAGAGAGGATCCAGTTGTTAATGAGTCATACCATGCCCCTGCTTTCATGAAACCAAAAGGGGATATGCGGCAATAAAGAAAAAAGAAACTCAACAAAACAAATAAAACAACGTAAAATTGTATCAAGCGTAACAATGTATAGGGGAGTGGGCTTGTTTAACCAGAGGTGGAAACAGGCCTTGCGGGGAAGATCAAGTAGATGGGGCAGGGATGGAGAGCTGCAGGCAGAGGGAGAAGCATGAGCAGAAGCCCTGTGGTAGAAATAAGTTTTGTTTCTTTGAAAACCTGAAAAAGATCAGGTTCGAAATGGAGAGCTTAGGGATCAAGGAGGAAAGCGGCAGAGAGGAAGGTGGCGAGGAGGGCAACTGGCTTTCAAAAAGGACATCAGTTTAACAGGGGAGGAAGACCACAAACAGGCTGACATCTGGCTTCGGAAATAAAAGGGTGTGAACAAGGCCAGAAACAGAGAATTGAGGTGAGGCATCCACATGGGATACAGCAAAGTGCCACTGAGTTCCTCCCACTTCCCAGGGATTAGGTGGGACCAGGAGATTTCATCACACCATACTGTCAGGGGAGAGGCTCTGAACGAGATACAGATCAAAGAGGCACCCAGGAAAACACCCACAGACGCCAGGAGAAAGATGTGCAGGTGACATCAAATGTGAATTCCCGCCACACCTGATCCCCAAGCCCCTCCCGACCTGCCCTTAGTCCAAAGGTCCGCCCTCATTTCCACCATGTATGGCCTCGTGTTTCACACCACGGCAAAGTAAAAAACGTGTAGTCATTGTCACGTTGCAGCTCTGTGGCCACTAAGCCTTTGCAACAAAGTTCCCTCTGCCTTCTCCCAGGTTCGACTGGCTTCTGACGACCACCCTCTCCTTTGCCAAGCCTCCAGTCGAAGGGTTTCTCCTGTAGAATGCATTACCTGACTTGCCAGCAAATTCCACCTGCTCTCCTCGCCATTTAGTTCAAACAGCTCTATTGTTCTACAACAGCCGCTTTCCCGTTCCTGTCTCCTGCCTAGAGCAAAAACTCCTTTGGTCTTGGGACTCTGTGTCTTTTGATCCTGTTACCTTCATTCCTGGAGCCCACCCTAGACAGCTGTCAAGTACTGGTAAAACAAATGGGTGAAGGGTGGGACACAGGAGGCTGTATCATGTCATTATGATGGAAAGACCAGCCGAGTCACAAAATTGTGATGTGGCCAGATAATTGGACTACTGTTTTAACAGTAGCTGCAAAATTATATGAGGCAGTCCCGGGGCTGTGCTTCCCAAACTAGGGTGCACATTAGAAGAATATGGATTCCCACCAAATCTGTATTTTATAAACTCCACAAATGGCTCTCATGCAGCCATCAGCCAGCCCAGAGCCAAGTCAGAGACCAGCACCAGAAACCAGGCTTCGGTGTGTCCTGGGCACAGTTCCGTGTGTCTACGAAGGCAGCAGAAGCATCTCCAAGAGAAGCTCCATAATAGTCTTGGTAACTATACGGTGTCCCTCTAATAGCTCAATGCTCTTCTTACGTTCTTTATCTTCCTAGCAAAGAACTGAAGTAAACTGCTTTTTGGAAAGGGGCCAGCTACCACCTGTAGTGAGCCCAGGTATGAAATACGACCACTCTCCTGCCTGCGGAACATCCCGCCTAGGGAACGACTGGCATGATCATTACTTCCCTCAACAAGCATCAGATGTCAGCAGAGGGGCAAAAGCTATCTCAGGCCCATGGTACATACTAAGAGGTGGGCCAAGTGGAATTAACATCACTGAGATGGCATCATTGGAAACTCTTCACATGCTAATTAAATACACCTTCTCTGGCTCAATAGTCAGGAATCTGAATAGATAAAGATGAATTACAGGCCTGGCATAAGTTTCAGAGATAGGAGTAACAAGACTCTTGTTCTATGGACTACTACAGTATTAATATTATTTCTTTTCATCACGCAGACCAGAGATACCCAAACCTCAATTCACAGAGCCCCAACACATACTGTCTCTGGAGGTCCCCGGCTTGTCCTCTATCTTTTATTAAAGGGACTCATAAAACTACTTCATTAATTTTAACTCTTTCCATGCACGTGGGATCCACTACAAAGGGGCGCCTAGGCAAACTGTCCTCAGACACAGGAAAGTCTGAAAGGCAGGCCTTGGGTTTGGCCTTGAAGAACAGCAGAACTACTGACCACCCCCAGGTTACATAAAACCAAACCTTACTGGTTACAAAATATGCTTGCCTGTGAGTTTACAGACCAGGCCTATAGACGAACACACGCTAGGGTTGAAAACCCACAAGACAAACAGATCTGCCATCTATGATTAAAAGTCATCCTCCAAGATGTTAGAAAGGCCTGGTGAATGGGGCCCTGCAGGGCTCTTCAATTTCCTTTCCCAGCCGCTGACCGTGTCCAGGAGCTGATACCCGAAGATGTGAAATGGTCTAGTCTGGACATCAAGCAAGGCTTCTCATGTGATGATATATAGATATATAGATGTGATGGTATTTCTAGAGCACACTGGGATCATGTAGAACCCCAAAAAAGCTATTCAGAGCCTAAAATAACCAAGGACCCCCACTGCCTTGGGGCCTGCCCTGCTGCCAAGGCTGAGTGTGGTGAGGTCCTGCAGGCCAGTGGGGTGCCGGGCATAGCAGCAGGCCAGGTTGGGTCTGGCTGGCTTCTCCCACGGCTGGGAGAATCAGGGGGACCCCTTAACGAGGTGTGTGATCTTGAGTTAGGACTTAACCCTCAGAACTTCAGTTTTTATTAGCTCAGAGTGGATAATAATACCTAGCTCACTTCACAGTGTGGCTGCCAGGAATAAACGAGGGAGGAAAGTGTGTGTGTGTGTGTGTGTGTGTGGGTGGGTGTGGGTGTGGGTGCACGCGCGCGGGTGCGCGCACACACGCATATCAAATAACTAACACACAGTAAACAATCTTAAATATTCGTTATATTGATTCCATTCAAATTATTTACAGCACTTCAAAATGTTTTTAAAAGCCTTAAATTAAGTATATTGGAGAGAGACTGTCCCCATTTTCCAAGTGAGGAGATACGCACAGGGCAAGCATCTTTCTCGTAAGTGACAGAGCTGATTAGTTTCAATTGGAATCGAATCCAGGACTCCTACCTCTGGGCACTGGACAGATTTCCACCTGAGGCCACTGAAGCACTGATCCTTAAACCTCACGACAAGGGACTCTTTCTGACAGGGCTCTCTTTACCGTTTGCTGCTGAATCTGACTGTTCCAGGGCTCAAACTGATGACCAGTTCTCTGCGGCAGGTAACTTAAGGAATCCAGTAACCCTGAAGATGCGACTTATAAAAGCAGTGCATCAACCTGCCCCTTATGGCCTGAGCGTGTTCATGCAGCTTATAAAGGGACCTAATTTACAATCCAGGGTAGAACCAGCCCTTCAAGCCTCACTAATATATGGTAATGATTAGAAAAATCAATCATAAAAAAAATGTGGAGTTTATCAGAAAAAGGGAGAGAAGAGAGACAAAAAGAAAGGAAAAGAGTAGAGAGAGAGAGAGCAAGGGAAAGAGGAAGGAAGGGGGAGAGGGAGGAAAAAACAAACTCTGTAAGGAGGGATGTGGTTAAGAATGGCTGGATTCGGGGTGTCTGGATGGCTCAGTTGGTTAAGCATCCGACTCTTGATCTCAGGGTCATGAGTTTGAGCCCTGCATTGATTGGGCTTTACACTGGGTGTGGAGCCAAAAGAGAGAGAAAGAGAGAGAGAAAGGAAGGAAGAAAGGAAGAAAGAAGGAAAGAAAGGCTAGATTCAAACTAGAAGAGAGAATAAAAGAACAGAATCTTGAACTCAAGCCTACTGGAGATGTGGGTTCCCATTTTAGTTTTCCTCGTCTAGTCTTCAACTTAAAAGAACTTAAATCACCACTTCTGTCTATCTGAGGTAATGAGAATATGCCTCCCAGAGAAACCAGAGCCCTCTGTGGACTTCTTCCCAGTGAATAAAGTCAGCCTGAGAACAGTACTTAAGACACATCTGTTCTATACTCTGCCGACATTCCAGCAGCTCAGAATAAAAACTATAATCCTAGGAACAGAAAAGGAGGATATAAAATGAAGAATGTCTTCCAAAATCAAATGTTTTGTTACCTACGTTCAAATCACAAAGCACAGACTCTGACCTTCGGTGGGGACTCAAGATCCTTTTAAAGTCCAGATGAAGGTGCAGCTGGTTATTTAAAATAAATTCCCATCTGGGTAATTAGATTTAACCCCCTAAAAACATTCCCACTCTGAAGAATACATTAGGATGGAAAGACCACATGGATGATCTTGGGGGTCTTCTTCCCACAAAGTAGCATCATTTAAAGAAGAGAGAGAAAGGGCTTTCTAAGATAGTCCGGCTGACCCGACACAGTATTTGGGAAAAGGTACTGAGTAGGCTCCACGGGACCAGGGTTCCCATCCCGGCTCTGCTGTTAAGCGCGAAGCTTCCAGTGAGACACACAGACTTGAGCTTATGCTCTCGCACCAACGCTACCCGTGCCTACATAAGTGACTTCGCTTCTCCGGGCTTCAGTTACCTCCAAGGGGACAATGCTACCCTTCTCTGAGGGTGCTGGTGAGGATTATGCAGATACCATGTGTAAAGGGCTGAGCTCTGTTTGGCTCTGTGTAAATGCTGACGACATGCGAGCTACCATCTTTATCAGAGCTGGCCGCTGTAAAGCTGCCCGCTCACAAATACTCAGGAAGAACTAAACTAGCACTTTATTAATCAAAATAGAACAGACCTTGCCATAAAGGGACTGGCGGAGACGCCAGGCCCCACTCAACCCTCGGCAACTGTTCTCAGCTCCTGCCACGAGCAGCCAAGCTCAGCCAAGACTTCTCCTTTTAAACCCACCCCCCAGAGGGCAAGATCCCATGGCGCCTCCAGGTCATTCTTCCTCTGGAAGAGGAGATAACAATTCACTTGCTCTCTCCCAGCAGGAATGGAGAGTGGGAGGCAAGGTCTTAAGCCTGGCCCCAAACCCACTCTCCCTATGCCATGTATGGATCTGTTTCTAGGACCCTCAGTGACAAACAGGCTGTTGAGACAGACAGAAAGACAAAGATCTGGGAGAAGAGAGACCTCTTGAAGAGCAGTGCAGTTTCTCAGCTCTGAGTCTGCACTGAAACTGAGCAGTTAGTTTCATAACCTTGGCTATTCCATACCTCTGAAATGCTATGGACGAGTCTCAAAAACATTGTTTCTCGCATCATCCAAACATACTGAAGACCAGGTGTGCTAGAGGAAGGTTAACCTGGGGCACACCCTTCAACACAGAGCCCACTAAGCAGAATTGGTAACAATGGGAAGCACCATTTTCCGCTTTCTTTCTTATGTGTAGTTTGGCCCTGGAGGGGCAGAACCCAAAGCAGAAAAGGAGGAAAGAGGCGCTGACACAGAGGAAACGGTAGCCGCGGGCGGTATTAACAGGAGCAGGGTGGACACTCAGTCTTCTGAACTAGAACATCAAAGGCAGCTGTGTGCATTCTTCCCTCCCCAGAACCATGTTAACCATTTTAGAGATGTGATTATCAGGGGGCCAGACAAGGTATGCAGCCTGCCCTGGGTCAGAATGGAGTGGGGGATGAACTGTGGATGGCATCTTAATCCCAGCCCCCTGATAACGGTCTCTCAATCTTCAGCAGGGTTCCAGACATGCATCCGCACAAGTGGATACGCAGGGTAGGAACGAGAGGACGGGGAGGGGAGGTGCACAGGAGCCACGAAGCCATTCCAGTCGCAAGCAGGAAGGTCGGCTGGGCCGATGAAGCCCAAACCTCAGACACTTGTGCACCATTTTCATGGCAGTTGATATAACCTGTAGAAACTGTACTGTCATTTGCACGGTATTATCCTTACATAAATGTATTTTCCACTGTCTTACTCCTATAAATTCTAAGCCACTATCACTTACCAAAAATAGACAGCCAACCTAGGAATGAATACTATAAAAACTCACTGCATTTTGGGGACATTCCGCTGCCTTCAAAAAAGGTTCCAAAGGAGGAGCTCAGATCTGCTACCTTGGTTAAAAAATGAAGTTACCAAGTGTCAGGGAGGTGTCCGATTCAGACCAGCACTACGCTGAGCCTTCTTCCTTGAGCTATTCAGCAGGTTAGAAAAAGAATTAGAATCTGGACACAACTGTGGGATTCAGTGTTACAGAATGCCCTCTTACAGAACAACCTAAAATGATTCCATGTAGGAATGCCACCCCTGCTCTTCATCAGGGACCACCGTGGGCCGACGTGGGCCAATGTGGGTCCACACCGGCTTGTCAGAAGCAAGAGCAGGGTCCAAAGCAGAGCCACAGGGAGATTACTGGGGTTCATGAAGAAACAAGCTCACATTTAGCTGGACTCTGGGAGGGAAAGACAGAGAGGTTGCTGTCCGGGATGGAAACCAGGCCTGATAGCAGTTTGCAGAACCTTGCAAGAGTTTAGGGAGAGACCAAGGGAGTGTGGGAGCCAGACCTGCTTTTGCAGGTCTGGGGTGGTACTGGGCAGGTGACTTGATCTATCTCTGGGCCTCAGTTTCCTTAGCTGGGCAGAGTTCGATTAATCCTCGGCTTCCTTGGCTTTCGTTCTCTAAAAAGGCCTGCTTCTGTATCTATAAAGTATAGATCATAAAGTGAGGATTAACTGTCAGGCAGGGACTGTAAGTAAGTGGTGGACATCTCGCTACTGCTGCTGCTATAATACACACAGACAATTAGAGCCAAATCCAAATCACAGGGCACTACTGTGATACAGAAAATGTGCTGCTCAGGACCAGAATGTGAAGCAGACTACAGACTAAACAACAGTCAGTGCTTTAAAGAACTAATTCACGGCCATCTTTGGTGTGACTTTGGGTGACGGTTTTGTATCTGGTTTATGACCTTTTTATTTTTGTTCGTTTGCTCCTTTTTAGGCCTCAAGTCTACGAAGTAACGGGTGAAAGTGCTCTGCACACAGGCAGACTAGAAAACTAGGTCCAGCTTTGTTCAAATACGATCCCATGTCCCTTTAGCTCAACAGCCTGTGCGAAAGCCAAATGCCTACTTCATCAGGAAGGAGTGCATGAAATTTCAACCCAGGCCTTGATTCTAGGGATAAATGGGCTTAATAATTCGTTCATCTGTGATTACTGCCCATCAGCTGTAGGTTTGGAGCGTGTAGGAAAAGTAAGCTATGAACACAAACAGCAATAGGAAGTCAAGAGAAAGGATCAAACTATCGACATAAAATGATCAGTGGTTGCCAGTGGTTTGGGGAGGTAGGGAACGAGGGGGGTGGTGAGTAGGTGAACAGATGGTGCCCCTCAGGGTTTGGGGGGCAGTGAAACTACGCCATAAGATACTATAATTGTGGACACAGCACATTATGTGTTTGTCAAAACCACAGAACTGCACAAGAGTGAAACTTCATGTAAAACTATCACTTCTGTTAACATATCAATACTGGTTCATCAGTTGTAAAAAATGTACCACACTAATGCCATATGCTGATAATGGGACACTTTGGGGTGGTGGGGGATGGAGGGAGTTTATGAGAGTGCTCTGTGCTTTCTACTCAATTTTCCTGTAAACCTCAAAGTACTCTAAAAAGCAAAGTCTGTCAATGAAAAGAGAGAGAAAGAGAAAGGGAGAAAAATCCTCTGTCCAGTAGAAATCAAAGGAGGGTCCACTGAGGCCTTATCAAGGTAGGTCTTGGGAAAATGGCTGATCTGGACACCTGGGTACGGCCGAAGAGAGAATTCTGATCAGAGTAGGGGAACAATAATTTATTTTTTTTAAGATTTATTTATTTTATTTCAGAGACAGAGAACTGGTGGGGGGAGGGGGAGAATGGGGCAGAAGGAGAGGGAGAGAGAATCTCAAGCAGACTCCCTGCTAAGCACAGAGCCCAACAGGGGGCTCGATCTCATGACCCTAAAATCATAACCTGAGCCAAAATCAAGAGTTGGACGCTCGGGGCGCCTGGGTGGCACAGCGGTTAAGCGTCTGCCTTCGGCTCAGGGCGTGATCCCGGCGTTATGGGATCGAGCCCCACATCAGGCTCCTCTGCTATGAGCCTGCTTCTTCCTCTCCCACTCCCCCTGCTTGTGTTCCCTCTCTCGCTGGCTGTCTCTATCTCTGTCAAATAAATAAATAAAATCTTAAAAAAAAAAAAAAAGAGTTGGACGCTCAACTGACTGAGCCACCCAGGAACCCCAAGGAACAATAATTTATAACTAGCATTTACTGAAACCTTCTTATGTGCTAGAAAGTCTTCAAAGAGATCAATGAATTGTCAGTGAAATGTTGCTGTTCTCCTCACTGAATTGATGAAGACAGGAAAGCTTGGAGAGATTGGCTCATGGTCCAACAGCACATAACCAGTCAGTAGGAGAACTAACTGCATCAACTCAAGAAATGCATTTCAGGGGGCAACTGTGATGTTGGGCAGAGTCCCTGATGCCTAGGATCTGGAATGGGGGACGCTCAAGAGATGGCCGGCTGAAGAATTTGACCTTCATTCTGTGAATGCTGGGGAGCTCTAGAAGGATTTTGAGAAAATGAATGAAATACAGTCTCCAAGTAGAAGAGAAAATTAAGCTGACAGAATAACCATGCTGGAGATAAAGGAAGGAACTAGTTAGAAAGCCATAGCTAGTGGCTAGAGAAAAGAAAAAAGAAAAGAAACAGCTTGTACCATTCAGGGTACCAGGAAAGTGAGTTAATAACTGGGTTATTAAAGAGAGTGTAACAAAGGGATTCTTTGACAAAGTGTGGGCAGGCTTTGTGCCCACCCACAGCAGGGAACCACCCCAACACCAGGCCTGAAGCAGACAGGGGAGAGAGAAGTCACCAAGCTGAAGAGGGCACTGTGAGCACAGCTCTGCCTGACCTCGGAGGTGTGACCTGCAGGAGAACCATGCAGCCCCTCCTCAGTGACCCCGCAGGAAGGAATCAGGAGGGCGAGATACTCTGACCTCAGCTGTGCACCTTCCTTCCAATCTTCTAGTTGCACTGAAGGAACTGAATCCAAGTAGGAGCCCAAGGGCAAAGGGCCTACAGATGCAGGCGAGAGAGAGCCCCACGGCATGCAGCAGAGCAGAAAAAGTGGAGAGGTAACTGGAGAGGCAAGCTGAAAGTATCCTGCCCAGTCCCTGAATATCCAACCGTGAGACATGATGTCATACACCTCAATACAGCCATACAATGGTTAGTCATACACCTATTTTTTTCAACAAGTTAAATCTGTATCTTGACTATCAAATAAGCCACAGATCAATGTGCAAAATATGATTCTACTGTTGCAAAAGCAAATGTGTGTGTATACATATATATATATATATATATATATATATATTATAGGTAAATGTGTTTGTTATGTTTTTGTGTGAGCAGGAGAAAGGTCTGGATGGATGTAAACCAAATTATTAACATTGGATATGGTAGGGGGAAAGGATGAAGATGGAAGGGGTATGGAAAACTTACTTTTTCCTTTCTGTTTCTGCACTATTTACTTATATTATGTCACTAGTTGCACAAAGCATATGCCATTTATAACTTTTACAAGGGGCTTAATAAAGAAAATTACAAAGAGGAAAAAGACTAAGGTGATGGCTATGGCCCAGGTGAGAGCAAGAATACGGATTAGAAAATGCGAGGCATGATGCGGAGGAAAGCCAGAATCAACTCAGCGGCTGCAGGGGAAGGAAAAATGATGTGTCTAAGTTGACTGAAGTTTCAAGGCAAAGTGGCCAGGAAGGACTCATGAATACAAATGGAGAAAGGAAAAGAGAAGAACAAAGTTGAGGTGCAAGAGTATCAATAATAATTTTGAGGTGCTGGTCAACCACACAGCCATGAAGCCAACAGCTAGACATGGGAGCCTGTGATTTAGGAGGATGGGCAGGTGTTAATGGATGGACTTGAGTTAATGCCATTGCGAACCTGGCCATGCCAAGTGAAAGGCAAGAAAGGAGAGTAGACTCTTGGAATGGGGGTCAGGAGCCCCAGATCCTGGTCTTAGCTCTGTGACCCTGAGCAAGGCACTTGGCCTTTCTGGGCTACTGTCCAATGAGCGGTACTCACTTCCTCTTTTAGAAGTAGACTCCTCTTTGATCATTTCAGACTGGCAGCTGGCTTTGACAGAGCCTTTAGAATGACAGGGAAGCCTAGTGAATTCCCACCCGATTGCCTGTCAGAAACAAGAAACTCTTTCACTGAATCTGAAAGCTGGCCAATTGCAATTCCCAGGGGAGGAATGCGGACTTGGGCCTTGGAATGTGTGAGCGGCACCTTCAAATGACAGGCAACTGCTCCCCAGCTATTTGCAGAGGCCACAGGGATGCTTCTCCAAGTCTGACCTTATACTTTTAAAATTGGCGGGGCTGCCTGGGGATTGTGGTTATAAGCACATAACCACTGGCTTATGCAACTTCCCAAAACTGGTCCGGTGGCGGATGTGTTAAGAGAGCTACAGCTGGGATGTTCCAGCTCACACTACGTTGCTGTGGAAAGGGCCCTTGAAGAGAGATCATGGGAGGAAGGGGCTGTTTCCAAGACCAGAGATGTCCCCCAGTTTGTTCGGCCTTGGAGCCCAGACGTCAGAGATTGGGTCCATACAGGAGCGCAGAGAGGAGCCGCATCATTCACTCTGTAGCTAAGGAACGCAAGCGGTGAATCCGTGCCAGACAGAATGGAGGAAAGAGGAAAGGGCTTTGTAGCACAATCCTCACTGTGAAATGGCGAAAATGATATCCACCCCAAAGGACTAAAGTGAGGAGTAAGCCCAAATTGCGGTGCATAGTAGATGATCAATAAATGCAGGTTTCTTTACAGGTTGGGACACAAATCTCAGGTCAGTGCTTCTCACCTGGATGCTTACCTGCTCTCTCCTCTATCCCTGAAAAGTAGCTTGACATTTCATTTCTTTTTAGTGTGTGTGTGTGTGTGTGTGTGTGTGTGTGTTTGTGTATACAAACTACCTTCTTGCAAGAACCCAAACGCTTTCCAAGGAATATGGGGAGCTGAGAGGATGGACCAGCTCACTCTTTTTTCTGGCCCTTTCTTGACACAATTAGCAGACAGTGGTAATGACCAATTCTCTTGCTCATTCTGTTATCTGTCTAGAAACCTGCAAACCCGTAGCTCTGTTTTCATTTGATAGACAGGTGGTTATAAAAGCAGTGGCTATTTTTTGACTCTTGGGCCCCAAACTTCTCCAAGTAATATGGACAGAGAAAAGTGCAGATGCTCAGAGAACAAGGACTTCAAGAGGTCAGGCGGACTTTGAATGAAGTGAACCCTTGAAATAAATACAATTGAGCCTCCGTTTAAAAATTATCAGAACTCAAAAATGAGATTGGCAGGCAGTTAATCCTACAACAAAGGGTTTCTTCACACAACAGGCACCCCCTAAGATGTATTTCAGACTGCCTTCCATTTGCAAGCATCACACCGAAATCACAGGACTGTATGCCCCAGGCCTGAAGGCCTGCAGGCTTCCTCCCTACCTGCAAAGCCTTGACGTCGCTTCCCCGCCTCATAAGCACTATTTCACATTCTATGATTCTAACACTAGCAGAATAATCTTTTGATACAGTTCCCAATTTTTTTTTATGACAGTCTCTGCTCAGAAATGTTTCAAACAGTGCTCTGAGGACTGATGTTTAGAGTTGCAAATGTTGGATGCATACCCAAGCAAGACGTGCACTGTGACATGCATTCAATTGTGTCTAAAACACAGCAAGCAAGTTATAACCATTGCAGGTCTCTTCCCTTCAGCTCAGAGGGAGCAGGTGTCTGTCCACGTGTTACCACTTTTGCCACTGTTCTCAAATCTTTTCACCTTCATCCGCTGCTCCGTTCATTCGAGGTGAGACTGAGCCAGGCCTGGGTGCGAGAGTGCAGAAGGACACAGAAGTGGTCCCTGTCACCATGGAGCAGACAGATCAGTAGCCTTTTGATAACCCTGCTTCCTTGACACCTGTTCTCCCCAAACCACTGACCCCAAGGAAAGCACATTAGCCTCAAGTAAAGGAGCAGGGAGCCTTTTCACTCCCTGATTTATTTATCCCTTCATTCTGTCATTTAATGTTTATAAACGCCTCCTGTTCACAGAGTAGGGATACAGCATGAACAAAATACATTCCTTGACATTGTACTGTCGTGGTTGGAAAAGCAAAGAACAAGTAAGCTAACTAAATGAGTAGTGTACTTGCAACAGTGATAAGGGGAATTCAGACCGAGGGCAAGGGGATAGCAGAGGCTTGGAAGCGTCCGGGACTGTGTCTGAGGGGGTTTTCAAAGAAGATATGTCTAAGAAGCTGTCTGCTGAACGGAACTCTGAACAATCTGAGGGAGCAATCCAAGTCAAGAACAGCTCTTAGGAAAGACCACTGCCCACTCCCGGGGAGCAGCAAGCACAGCAGCCCTGAGCTGCAGACGAAGATGTCCCAGGAAGCACGGGAGCAGAGGCCAGCTGCCGCCAGTCACCCAGGAAGGAGCAGCAGCCGGGCTGGGCGTCCAGAAAGGAGGACAGTCAAGGCCAGGCCACGTGGAATCTGGAGAGAGTCACAGTCTGTTTTATTCCAAGTGCAACAGATGTTTGAGCTGGGGGAGCGACTTGATCCGATTTACATTTTTAAAGGATCACCCTGGTGATGCCCAGAGAATGACCTAAGTGTAGGCAAAGTGGGAGCACGGAGTTCAGTTGGGGGTTACGGTAAGACCAGGGAGGCTTGAGCTAGGGCGGTGGCAAGTGATGAGAAATAGTAACCAGGGGTTGGATGGAGATTCAATTCTAAAGGCAGACCCAACAAAGTTGCATGGCTCATCTACAGGTGAGCTGAGCCTTACCCCCAGTGTCTGCTGAAAACAAACTCTATTCACCTCTTAACTTAATTGTGCCTTCTTACTAACAAAGTCCGAGAACTTGTATTTCCCGTATGATAAGCTTTGGGTTTACCAGCAGCTCAAATTAATTTCATTTTTTCTTCTCTTTTTTTAGGTGACTGCATATTTATCAGGCCTTCCTGTTGAAAATACTTCTAAAATATGTCGTTTTAAAACTCTGGCATAGATAATTTCCACATCCATTCATGTTACAGATGTATGGGTCTGGATTCCTGCTTGAACCGATACGATCCAGCGTACGTAAGTGATTCCCCTGCGATGGGTCGGAGTTCTTCGGGGCCTGGGGTCCATCATTCCAAACCTTAATTCTTCACTATGGATAGCTGTCCATTTCAACAGGTGAAGGGAAGACTTTGTAGTGAAATTCAAACAGCTTATCCTTTAAAATGTCCCTGATCTCTGTATTTTTCCTAAAATCAGGGGCCAAATATGTCCTATCCAATCCATTAAGTGGATTCCGAGGCATTGAGACTCTGGGGTACATTTTTTTTCTTCCTAACTTTAAACAACTAAATGACCCTGGTGACTCTACAGCTTGGATTAACTTCCTGCCCGGGAAGTAGCTCCGTGTACTAAGTGAGGGCTTCAAGTCAGACAAGGAGGTGAACTGGGAGCTTCCTCCACCAGTTAGTTATTAACTATGTGACTTGAGATAAGCTACCCTCCTGAATCTGTTTCTTCATCTGTAAAGTGGAGCTATAAATAATTATAATCTAGACATAAGGATGAAACGAGATGTCATAGATAAAATTATGATGAAAAACCAGTCAGTATGGCTCTGACAAGGCATCATTTCTTACATTATTTATGTGGGTTTCCCTTTTCTGTTCATTGAGAACTTCTCAAGTTTGAAGATTTGAATCTTTAAAAGTCTTTGTCCTTAACATCCCCCTGTGTCATTCTGCCAGGGCTGCCATAACACGGTACCACAGACAGAGTGTCTTAAAAACAAATACTTATTTTCTCATAGTTCTGGAAACTGGAAGTTCAAGATCAAGGTGTCGGCAGGGTTGGTTTCCCCCGACGCCTCTCTCCTTGACTTGCTGATGGCCTTCTCCTCCCTGTGTCTTCAAATGGTCTTGTTCTGTGACTGTGTCCTAATCTCTTCTTCTAGAGCCAGTCATAATGGATTAGGGCCCACCCTCCTGACCTTAGTTACCTCAACCATGTCCGGAAAGGCCCTATGGCCAAATCCAGTCACATTCTGAGGTACCCTGGGTTAGGACCTCACCACACAAACTTTGAGGAGACAAAATTCAGCCAGTAACAGATCCTCAAATTCCCCTGCCTCAGAAGAAAAGGGGGTGATAAAAGTACTGAACTAGAGTAAGGGAAACAATTTCTACACTTCTCTTTTTCCTTAATTATTTTGCTGTGTGACCTTTGGCAAATTATTTTCCGTCTTCCGCCCATATTTTCTTAATCATTAAAATGAGGGGGTTGGAATAATGGATCCTTTATTTCTCTTCCTGCCCTTAACCGAGCAAAGCTAAGTTTTTCCCATAATTTCTCACATCAAAAAGGGTCTGAGATAGAGCGCGCCACGAAGCAACTGAAATAAAAACAAAACAAAACATACCTTCTTTGTGGAATCAACCCAGGATGAAGTCTCTAGAAGCAGAGGATTAGATCCAATTGCTTTAAAACCTTCTAAGTTGTTTATGCCCTTTCTCTCTGTCAGGCCATAATTTAAACCAATTTAGTTGGATAAACCAGAAACCCCAAGCTGAATTTATCAATATCCCCAAACAAAGTAATCTCATCAAGATTTGGGGCACAAATTGGCTTTGAGGGAAAGAGTATATGATTTCAAATAAAGGTCTCCTTGAAAGAATTAAGGGGAAAAAAGTTTTAAAAACAAACATACATACACACAGAGAATGTAAAATTAAAACCAGCTTCCAAGCTCATAGGTTAAGCTATTAAGGAGAAGGGAGAAAGAGCTGGGCATGTTTCCTCTCCAGCTGTGTAACTTCAGGTCCCAGGACTCTGTGTACCTCTACAAATGTCAACAGCCTCGGAGAGTCAGACAGGCAAGCAAGGGCGGATGTGAGAAAACCAATGTGCTCACTCAAGAGCAGAAGACGAGAGAGGGAAGGCAGAGCCCTCCATGGAAAACAGCCCAACTACCAAAGCAATCAGAGCAATGAAAAGAATACAGGACGAATATGAAAGACAGTGGGTTTCAAATCTCTAGTCTGGCAGTCTTGAGCTGAGCAACTCAGGGCAAGTTACTCAACCTCTCATCCTGGAATAGCTTTTAATTTAACTTCACTAAAAAACAGCAACTGAAAACAAATGCATCATTTCATGTTTGTTAATACCATGATCGTAGAAACAAACCAAAAAATTCAATCAAAGTGGGATTAATTTAATCAGATCCCCAAGCACTGGGGTAATATGTGGGTTTTTAAAATTATGTTATGGAAGAATATCTGAAACATGGAAAGATGTCATAATATATTGTGGAATGGAAAGCAGGACATAAAACAGCATGAACACTACAGGTACCATTTTTATAAATGGCATATATGGTCTTAAGAAAAAGCTCAAAATGGGTGTATACATAAAATTTACAATGGCTGTCTGATTAATTTCACTATAGCTTATTTGTATTGTCCTCATTGTGTTTATTTTGGTAAATTTTTCTGTAACCCTCACGCTGTTTTTCGTATTGGGGAAAAAAATTCCTACTTAATTTTAAAATCTCAGTGCCCTACAATAAACCAGACAGAAGAAGCCCTAATTCATTCAGACCCACTTGCGTCTCCGCCTCCATTTCTTCACCTGTAAGGGAAATCTAGACTAAAATACTCTCTCTAAGGGAATTCTGACTCTATCAATCTCACAGAGCTTGCATTTAATCAAAACCTTGGCAGAATCTTGCTTTGGATTTATTGAGAAGCTGGGGAATGTCCTGTGGGGTATGGAATGAGAAGGAGGCATTCAAATCCACATTAAGAAGAAACCCCCATTGGTATTTTTGTTAATTCAATGCAAAATAGACTTCTTTGCTAAAAGTGGTGCCCCCCCACCCCGGCAAGTTGCCCTGGGCTGTGCCATTGTGTGGTGCTGCCTCGGACATGCTGGGAAGTGAGTCTGCCTGTAATGGGAAGGCTGGAGAGCTTCTGGAACCAGGCAGTGCTCGTGCAGAGGAGGGCACCAAAGGGCTGTTCTCTGTACCTCCCACAACCTCAACTACACAAGGTTCACAGGAAACAGGTGCAGGGAAGGCCTTCACCCTGGACCTGAATTAAGTGAATTCCAATTTGAACGGGTGTCTCATGACCTTGGAGGTGGGAGAAGATAAAAGAAGGTAGAATTTAAGATAGCTCCACCTAGCAGTTGAGAATGTGCGCTGAGCCAGTTCGAATTTTGGTTCCACCACAGAAGGCTTGCATGATCTTAGGCAAATTTTCTGATCTAAGTTTTCTCCTCAATGAAATAGGAAGACTGAGTTGGAAATCCATTTACCTAACTGAAGAGTTCTGAGCATTACATGAGATAATGAATAAAAAGCACTTAACACAGGATACAATAAAAATTTGTTATTGTTAGTAATTAGTAGTAGTAGTAGTTGTTGTTGTCATAAAGTAATTTCCCATCTGTGTTCCAGATTAGATGCTCCAGGGACAAGCATTGCATTGCTAGGTCCAGAGCCAATGGTCAATACTTGTTCTACAATCAAAAAAGAGCCAAATGCTGTTATTATACTTGATTATGTTATATATGATGTTTTCTAATACATCAAGTATTTCACGTGCTTTCTGACCTGAGATGTTAGGTTCCATGAATAGACTTTACTTCTTCACTTTGCCTTCTCTTATTAATGCTCCTTTTAAAAGGATCTAGTGACAACTATTACCTAAAGATTACTGAGACCACAAACCACATGGTTTACAGCCAGTGATGAACTTGATAAAATGTGCTGGGAGTTTAATCATCTTCACCAATCAAAGCAAAAAATGAACTTCAGAATAAATGCTAATAACAGGAATAGCTCCAAATATAAGCCCAGAGAAAGCTGACAGATGCGGTGGAATGAGGGACTAAAAATCTCTGAGTAAACACACACACACAAGCATGAAAACACTCCATCAAAATGGCCAACCCTAATAGGGAAGCAAAAAAAGACCTTTGGGCTGCTCCTTCACCAAGCTTTCTAAAAGGCGGGGTTTTCTGTACAATGCAGATTGCCCTATCTAACTGCTAATAACTAATAACTCCAAAGGCTTGTGGTTTCTATGCAAAGGCAGAAAGGCCTCAATTCAGATCTATGTTGGATCCTGGTTCAAAAAGTCATGGGGACGATTCTCTCTATTTGAAAGGAGGCATAAAGGTCTCTTTCTTTTCAATCATTTCCTGGAAGAGAAACAATGGGTCGGTTTGCAAGCAAGGAGTAGCCAGGTAGGCTCTGAAACAGGCTGAGAATGGGGTCAGATGCAGAATTTGGAAGAAGGGAAGCAAGGGAGGTCTAAGAAGAGAGAAGGACAAACAAGGGCCGGGCTCCGTCGGCCCCGGTCAGGTCCCAGAGTACAGCTGACCCTGCTCGTTCTACGGGTGTGCTGTCCTGTTTCCCTTGGCTCAGTGAGCCTCTGCTGATTTCTTAGAGCCAAGCCTGGTCTCTTAAAAGTTAATATTCAAGAATGTTGCCAGTGAAAGGAAGGATGACGTACAAGCATAAATGTATGCACGTTCTGATCATCTTCTGGCTTGAAATCATTCCTGCAACGTAAGTGTTAAATGTACCCATTCGTTCAACAAATATTTACAGAGGGCTTAATATGTGCCAACCAAAGACTGAGTGCTGTAGACTCAGTGGTAACAAAACCAAAACCATCCCTACCTCATGGGGTGCCCATGGCATTATTTGGCTTTTGGGGGTGGGTTATTTCCATTGGATGGCAGCCACCTCACTTAAAATATTGGCAAGAGCAACTGAAAAGAGCTTGCTGGAGCATATATAGACTTAGAGCTGTTTTCTGTTGGTCCACCTAGTTGCTTGACCGGTGTAGATTTGGGGCAACTTGTCAGCTTCGTGCCCTTATTGATGGTAGCCTTATCCAAAAGAGAAACTATTATGTGCCAGCAAAGGAATCACGGTCTCATTTGAAGAACACTCATTTGAATTAATACTAAAGTTCTGCTAAGAAAAAGACATCATTATTCCATTTCTCTCCTGTACAGAATCTATTGACCACATCTATCCTCTGAATGAGAAAAAGGGGGGATTTTAAGTGTAAAAGGCAACCAAAGACCCTTAGACCCAGCACAGATCTGGGCTGGTCCCACCAATTTTAAGCCAACAAGGACTACTCTGACTTTCTTCTCACTGCATTGTCTTCCCTCACGGAAAGGGCTTATGACTCTTCTCTAAATTTGGAACACAGTGACGAGGGCTGACCATGATCTCAAGAAAAAAGAGAGGACAAAATAAAGGCTCATAGGGTCATGTGCACTGGCAGGGACCTTGGGGATCATTTAGCTCAATGCCCTCATTTGACTGATGCAGAATTCAGAGGGATAATAAGGGTTTGCCCAAAGTCACACGTAAATTAGAGGCAAGGGCAGGCCTGAACCACAACATGCTGATACTCCATCCAGGGCTGTCTCTCCCTGTGTCAAAAAAACCGGAGGGCTCCTTTGCTGTACTAGCCAGAAGAACTTTTCTCTTAAAAAAAATTAAATCTCACTTTATCCTGCATATTTCATTGTCCAGGGCTTCCCAGGAAAAAAGAGACTAATTAAGCCATGAGAAATGTGTCCTTGAATTCCAGATGTCCCAAATAGGCTCCTGGACCATTCTAAAGTGGAGCTCCCCCATCTGGCTCAGAGTGCTGGGCGTGTCCTATATTTCTCTGGCGGAATGGGGAGCTTGGCTCCTTCCAAGTCTGGGAAGCAGACAGGCACAGAGAGTGAAGGGGCCTTGGGCCCAGACTGTACGTATGCAAGGCAGGAAAATAGCATCTGCTTTTCCACCGTCCACTCATACATGCATCTGGGCAAAAGCCAGAAGCTAATTCAGACGGATGGCGAAGTAATGCATGAACCACTATTAGGACATACACTCGGTAGTTGTTCCAGGGGTGATGTGACAGGTTTGGCCAGATCATCCCCACTCCTTCCACCCTGATAACACTGACCCGCATTTGTGAGCTGACAGGTGCAGACAGCTGGAGGTGACGGGGATGGGGAAAACCACCTGTGGATAGGGAATGACTGCTTTCCTGTCTATGAAACGAACTCACCTCTGGACGGATCAATCCCAGGATCTTGCTTTTTCAACTGTATGACTTTAGTCAAGTTACTCAAACTCTGGGAGCCTCTATCCAGAGCACAAAAATGGTGGTTAATCCCTGCAGCTACAGGAGATGCTATGAGTCAAGTGAGGGAATCCACACAGCCACTCAAACGGTAGCTCAACAGCTCCATTAGGCTTAGTCCCATCTTTCTAACCACCAAGATCCCTACAATCTAATTAACAGAGGAAAGTTCCTCAAGAGAAGTTGTTGGGGTTTTTTTTTTTTAAGATTTTATTTATTTATTTGTTTATTTATTAGAAAGAGAGCAAGCACGTGCAAGTAGGGGTTGGAGCACAGGGAGAGGGACAAGCAGACTCCGTGCTGAGCGTAGAGCCAGAGGTGGGGCTCGATCCCAGGGACAAGCAGACTCCGTGCTGAGCGTAGAGCCAGAGGTGGGGCTCGATCCCAGGCCCCTGAGATCATGACCTGAGCTGGAAATCAAGGGTCAGAAGCTTAACTGATAGAGCCACCCAGGCAGCCCAAGAGAAGTTGTTTTTGTAAGTACACTCCACATAGAGACTAAGGCCAAACAAAGAGCCCAAACTGAAGGGCTCATCCTATTCGACCACACAGTATTTTTGGTCTATTTCATATACTGAAATACCCATAGACTGAGTCTGAGGAACGAGAAATTTCACAACAGAAGAGTGTGAAAATAGAAAATAGCTTATTTCTCTGGGTTGTCCAGGGTCTTTCTCATTTGTTTCTGAGTGGCCTATAGAAAATGAGAGAAAAGGTAAAATGGAGCACTCATTTGAGGAGGGAGTAACTGGGGAGCCCTTCAGGCTTCCTATCAACATTCATCACAGGAGGCGATGACATATTCAAATTTCCAGTCCCCTTATGATTAGGAGCACTGATTTAATCAAAGAGGGGCAGATTTATATCCTAGGGAGACGTTCCTACTGCTGTAAACATTTTGTAACTTTTCAAATGTAATAAGCAAAAGCAAATTATCCTATGAAACGTGTCAACAGGTAAAGAACAGCGGAACCATTAGGACATAAAGGGGTTTTTTTTGTTCTTTTTTAAATTCGGTGGTTTTTTTTTTTCCCAACTGAGGAGAAAGGGCAGAGGAAAAGCTACTGAACAGGGAGTCATAAAGAACGTGCCAGAAAGGGTGTTCATAACCTGTGTCACTTTAGTCTACAAACTAATTAGGATTGAAAAACAATATAGTGCAACTAAATAAGAAAAACATCCTTTATTCAGCTTAAGAGAAAGTCTCTATATCAAAGACCAGAGACAGTCTAATGGCCTCTATTAGATTGTCAGAAATGAATGAGAAGCCTAATTTTTAGGAACATTGTGACATAACTTAAGCAAGAAAAAATAACAAGAGCTTCTATAGAACACTGTATTAATTTTTGTTTTTAAAAACTTGCATTCAAAAAATAGTTTCCTAAGTAGCCACTTTCTATCCCAGACTTTTATCATGTCTTCCCCTTCATGAATTTCCACATTCCAGAGTAGTTGAGATTTTATAAATAAATCAGCATTTACTATTTTGAAGATATCGGGGCTCAGAGACCACGTTCAGGGTCACTCTCCTCATTGGGACCTTTCAACAGCCCAGGGAGATAAGCAGGAAGATTTTCATTTATAAGCTGACAGTTCTACCACATAGGCTGGAATTCTCTGAGAAAATCTATTCCTCTAGAATTCCCCCAAATGCCCAGCCAGCTCCATCATAGCTACTAATAGGCAGAGCTCTTTATACACCTGAGGCATTTTGCTGGTGTTTCAGAAAGAGGAATAACCCAGAGGCGCCTGGGTGGCTCAGTCAGTTGAGTTTTCCACTCTTGGTTTCGGCTCAGGTCATCATCTCAAGGTTGTGAGATCGAGCCGTGTTGGGCTCCATGCTCAGTTCAGAGTCTGCTCGGGATTCTCTCTCTTTCTCTACGCCCCTCAAACACATTTTAAAAATCGTTTTTTCTTTAAAGATTTTATTTATTGGAGAGAGAGAGAGACAGAGATAGTGAGAAAGAACAGGATCAGGGAGGAGAGGGAGAAAACAGACACCCTGCTCGCCAATGCGGGACTCAATCCCAGGACCCTGGGATCATGACCTGGACCAAAGGCAGACGCTTAACCGACTGAGCCACCCAGGCGTCCCAATTAAAAAAAAAAAAAAGAGGGGCGCCTGGGTGGCACAGCGGTTAAGCATCTGCCTTCGGCTCAGGGCGTGATCCCAGCGTTCTGGGATCGAGCCCCACATCNCCACCACATAACTTGTCAAAATATAAAGTAACAAATGAACACCCCAGGCAGGGCAGGGGCTGAGATTTCCATGATCAGATATCTAAGATGCTTTCCATTCCTAACTTTCCCTCCGTCTTTTACTCTGGAATTTCCCTACCAAGATGCCTTACACAGATAAAGCCAACTGTGGGTGACTTCTTTTCTTTTGGGAACGCTAGTCCCAAGTGACTAGTCCCAGTCCCAAGTGGCACCTCTTGAAGCAAGAAGAAGGCACAGAGGCAGGGGCAGGGTTGCACTCACACCTCCTCCAGGTTCTCCGCTGGTTCCAGGCCCCCAGCTCAGCTGCTGCACTTCATAAGGCCCCTTCCCTTCCCCTCAGGAATAAAAACTTCCCATGGCACTCACAAAGATCATGATCCCACCCATCGAACCAGACCACAGCATCCTGACTATGCTCCCGGGTAAGAACTCTCCGGGTTGTGTTCCTGCCTGAGGATGTGTATTCTGGGAATTCCCAAACATCACACACACACAACCCAACCCCCAATGCGGCCAAGATGCATTATCTGCAAGATAATATTTACGGAAATCCAATTACGGTTTGCAAAAAGCCAATTCTCTGTGATGCGCCTCCCCTCCCAGAGGGAATTCTGGAACTCTTTATCCACACCTTCCAGATCTCTGCTGCACGTGCCTCTGGGAGGCGGCAGCTGCACCAGGACCGCTGAGGCTGTGAAGCCAGAGAAGCCTGAGCTGACTTCCGGCTTTGCCCCCAAATTCTCGCTGGGTAACTCTGGATAACTAACTTCACCTATCTGTGCTTCAGTTTCCTTAAAATGGGTTTTTGCAGAGGCTCTGACAAGAGAATACATATAAAGCATTGGAACCTGACTGTGAGATCCGTCCCAGTCCTGCGGTCAGCTTCAAGCGGTAACTCCCCACCGCGGAACTGATAGGCTAGCTACCCTCCCCCAAAGTTATTTACACTTACTGAATATAAGAAGTAAGAGATGCCATGTTAAGGGATCTGTTGACAGTGGCAGGCAAAATACGCCTCCCAGATGCTACCAGGACTACTTAGGGGGTGCGGAGTCTTTCCTCTATACCATTTGCCTTACTAACACCAAGTAACAGTGATGGTAGAAGCAGAAACACCAAAAAGAATGTGGTGGTGAAGGGCATGCACTTTGACTTCAAGCAGGTGGGCAGGTTTGAGTCCTGCCTCTAACACCCACACAGTCTCTGATCCTGGGCAAAGGCTTTTGATTTTCTAAGGGTTTTGGGGTTTTTTTGATTCTTTGGGGGGTTTTTTTGTTTGGTGTTTTTTGGGGGATCTATAAAATGAGAATAACTATAGTACCTTTTAGACAGTGTTGAGTCAAGGATCAAAAGGAGACAATGGAGGTAAGGCACACAGAACAATAACAGACAAAATAAACACTCAATAGGTATGAGCTCTTATTAGGAACAATTTTTAATTCATTTATTGATTTAACTGATAACCAGGAGGCATCTATGTGCTAGGGACCATGCTAGACAGTGGAGACAGAGGTGATGGCAGCACAAGGTCCCTGCTGTGATTGGCTGAACCAGACTAAACTGCCAGCCTGACATTTAGAAGCAAGGGCTGGTATAGAGGTAGACCAGACAGGTCATGCACGTGGATAACCTGAGAAGAACAATAAGATGGGAGGCCTGAGCCACTCACAGAGAAAGCTCCAGCCAATTCTACCAAGGACAGAGAAACCCCTCTCTCCTAGAAACCAATAAACACAGGTATAAGAAGGCTTTGATCTCAGGAGGGCAGCAAAAATAGGTGGCAGGAAAAACAAAAACAATCAAAGCCTTACTGGGGGTAGGGGTGGGGGGGCAAATTGTGGCAGAGGGTGGTGTCTGGGGAGGCAATGGGTATCCAGCAAGAAAGACTGCCCCCATCGGTCCTCAGATTCTAGTGACATTTTAGCTACTGGGTGGGGCAGCCTTCACAGAAAGGAATACAGAGAGGCTAGAAAACTTAATTCAAATTCCATAATCTTGCCATTTAAAAAAAATATGCTAGAATTGACAGTAGGGGATATATGTCACATTTAGATCTTTAATGACATTTTCTCATGTATGTATATGTGCCCATATTTTAATGTTTTTAATTATATCCAGGAAGAGTATCTCAACCCTTACAGTGTATAGATAACTAGAATCATCTAAAGACATACAAACATGCAAAAATAACCAAATCTAAAACAGAATGACTGTTTACAGAAATACAACACAAAGCCTGAGGAAAATCTACAAATGGATTCCTTGCCTCCGAAGCCCAATACCCCCCACCTCCTGCTATGCTCCTCTTCTCCCCCACCCCACCCCAGACCCCTTGCAACAATGTGAATACAAGGTAGTCTGGCTTGAAGAAATTCACAACCACTGTCCATTCTCGTCGCAGCTGCTGGAGAGACACATCCCCAGCTTGAAGATGCGGCTATGCAGCACCACACCCCATGCACGGAGAGAAAGGATGGAAGCCGCGCAGAAAATGAAGGAGGCACCCCAGGGAAGAGCATCCAAACAAGAACAAAAGGGAACCCCTTGCAAACCTGGACCTAGGATTAGGGCACAGCCACATTTATGGGGGCTTCGAAGGCAAGTTATCAATCAGGGCTAAATTTCTGTAGCTCTCCTGAAAGGTGGCCTAGTGATACCTATGAGAATGGGCGTGGCCCTCGGTGCCACAGCACAGGCTGAGTCCATAAGAAGAACCTTGCGGTCTGGACTAGAAAGAAAAAAAATAACCTTTTCTCTGCTTATCCCCAACAGGAGAACTGGCAAATGTATAGCGGAGGTAAGGCAAGGGGCATTTGAGCAGCATGCTTCATGCACGGAACAGCATGAGAGCTGGGGTTCATCAGGAGAGCTGGGGTTCATCCCTCCTCACTGAGGGAAAATATCAAAATTGAGCTTTTGTCCCAGTCTTTTTTTTTAAATATCTTCCACAGCTGTCTGCAAAGACAACTGGCACTGAGAAAACCACCGTGCATTGTAAAAGATCCACAATGTTTCTTCAATAATGTGAAGTCAATGATATCACGCAGTGATAAAGGAGGGTATGTGTACACCCGACACCTTTACCTGGCAAAAGGATCCCTACCCATCCCGACCTCTCTTTCTCCTAAGCAGTGTTGTTTATTCCCTAAGACCAGGTGGACCGCAGGTAGGGGTGGGGTGCACTTGTGTGGGGTGAAGCTCAGGTGCATGAAAAAGATAGCCTGCTTCAATAAAAACAAAACCACTTGAGAATAAAGTGCACTAGAGCCAAGAACAGCTTCCCCCTGCCTACAGAGGTAAGGTCCTGCATTGGCAGTCTCAAGCACACAGGGCGTTCCAAACATAGTGGAGCAAGTGCAAACAGACTCATGCCCACAGCAAAATCTGGTGGATCCCTGGCAAATGAACTATAGTAGCAGGTACAGCTCTGCCCTAGGGCAGCTGCAGAGCCTCCCAGGGGCCAGTTGATCACTTCCTTTGTTTGCCTTGCAAAGATGGAGTAGCCACCCATTCCCCCACTATACACACACACACACTACACACACACACCCCATTCACTACAAAGCACAACCATACTGCTTCATGCGAAACTAACAAATGTCAGTGTTTTTTGTTATTGTTGTTTTGCTCCCTACGACCCCCCCCTTTTTTTGGTAATGCCCATCCCAGGTTGTCGTATGCCCCTTCCATTCAGGGGCTTCATTTCAGCGCATTCCACAGAAACGCCCAGCTGGGGCGCGGTATTTTGCCGCTGAGAGCTGGCTCTAGCGAAGATGCGGCTTCTGTACCTGATAATGGCACGTCCCCTTTCCACCCCGCCCTAGGCGCTCGCCCAGGGCATTTGACACCCGCCAGCCGCGGGTGGCTCGGTTTTGCACACAATGGCAGTCGGACATGTAAGGCTCACTCACTGTAAGGCACACAGGGTGCGCCTACTACCCCAAACTAAAATTTGCTCTTCAAACTCAGTCTTTTCTAGGTATGAGGGGGGAAAATGACCTGAAAAACGAAAAATCCATGGTGGGGGGGGGGAGTTGGTCATTGCCTCTACAGCCACAATAGTTGTCTAGTCCGGAATATGACGTACCGAAATATGAACGGGGTGAATGCAGGCGAGAAGGGGACAAGGTGAAGACCGAAGGTCCAGACACGCCGCCACCCTCGCGGCGCGGGAGGCAGAGACATGGGGTTGGAGCTAGGAGAGGGGCGCGGTCGTGCCACCAGGCACCCCTGCGGAAAGGTGTCATCTCTCCATACCCCGCCTCGCCAAAAGGAACCTAAAACAAAAATCACACCCCGCCTAGGGCAGCGCACACTGACACCCCGGGCGGCCCGGGGGGCCAGGGAGGGCCCGAGCCCTGCGTTATTTGGAAACTACCGACTGGTGGGAAATCAGAGGATTATGTATCCTTCTGATACATAATCCAAAGTTCTCCGCGCCACTATGGGTTTCCTCTTTGTTTTGTTTTCCCCCAAACGCCAGGGTCGCTCCGTCTGGGTGGCGCCCGGCGCGCCGGCTGGGCTGACCGCCGCTCTCCACCCCCGGACCCCGGGTCCCCGTCCCTCCCCGGGGACCGGACCAGGGTAGCCGGCGGGATCCAAGGCGCCCCGCCCGCGGCGCAGCGAGCAGCGAGCGAGCGAGAGACGCAGGCGGCCGCGCCCGGCGCCCCACTCACCGTGATCCGCGGGATGTTCTTCTTGCCTTGGTAGGACATGGTGGCGGCGGTGCCTGCAGCAGCTGCCTCCCTCCCTCCTTCTTCTGCTCCTGCTCCTGCCTGCCCGCGCCTTCCTCAGCGCGCAGCGCCGGAGATCAGGTGGAGCGAATGGTGCGCTGGCCACAGCCGCCGCCTCCTCTCGCCTCCGCCCCCCTCCCGGGCTCCCGCGGCGGCTGCCAGAGACAATAGTAAATCTCCCCAGTCCCCCCTTTCACCCGACCCCCCCGCCACACACACCCTCCTCCACTCGCGTTCACGCCCGGTTTTTTTTTTTTTTTTCTTTCTTTCTTTTGCCGTGCCAGCTGGGACCCCGTAAGACCAGAATGGCTGCTCCGCGACTCCTCCCTCTTCTCTCTTATCCCTATTGATTTTCCTCTTTGCATCTGCCTCACCCACTTTTTCTTTTTCTTCCTTTTTTTGTGACTTAGGAGTGCGGCGGAGCCAGCCGGCTCACAGCCACCAGGGGGCGCGAGGGACTTTTCGGGGCGGGGATGCTGCAGTCCCGGGTGGAGGAAGAAGAGCGCGAGCGTCGCCCCTGCCCTCGCGGGCCGAGCCCCGGGAAGCACCAACGCGGTCAGCGGCCAGCCCCTGGTCGGGTTTCCCACCCTCCCGACCCTCATTTCGGACCGGAGAAGGCTCCCGACTTCCCTCCCGGGGCCCGCGCTCCTCCGATTCGGCGCGGGCTGCAGGCGGCGGCGCCGTCTTTGTTACAGCGAAGGGCGGCACGCCGCCTCTGCCGGCCGCTGCGGGTGTAAACCCGCCGCCGAAGCCCGGAGAAAACCTAGACCTGCTCACACCTGGTGCAGCCCCGCCGGCCCGCGGCTCTCCTGAGATCCTGGCACTACGTGTCGGAAAATGTAAAGCAACCACTCGCTCTCACGGGGCTGCAAGGGACTCCGCGTCAGTTACCAGCAACTGTTCTCCGTATTTTAAAAACAGTCTCAAAATAATATGTTGTAGAGGAACTCCACTGCCTGGCTCTCAGAATAGGCGAAAGTGCATTAATGCTGCTCTGAGTCAAGAGTAGAAAACACCTGTGGTTGAAAGCACCCCCCACCCCCGTCACATTGCTGGTGTGCAGACAAGGATGCGTGAGGGACACTACTGTTGCTTCCCCTGGGCTGTGAACAGTGTGCGCTGCTGAAAATCCCGAGTTTACTTTAGGCAGAGCTGACGGACAAAAGTCGGTATGTCATTGGGAGCAAAGACACGGCCTTTTAGTGCTGAAATATATTGTCCTTCAGCTCCTCGCTAAAATTAAATGGCCAAGGAAGACATATTTGGAGGGGCTTTTATGCGTGGGGGCTACCTGGTGGTCCTGGTGGTCCTTTCCTTGAAAATGATTCCAAACATATCATTTAAAGAACAAAAATGGCTCGCTTTGCAAAAACGGTAAAACCCTTTCAAGACAAGTCTCATACCATCCCACTCCCCAATTGTCACTGCTAATGGCCTACTGAATATTCTGCAGATGTCACTATGCACAACTAGGTCTGTGTGAAGAATCTTAAATTCACATTTCTACATGGCAGGCCACTGACCACAGTTCTGGCCATCTTTTCATTAAATTGCAGGCCTTCTCTGCAGTAGAGGAACTATATAAAGCATCCACCAGAATAGGAACAGAATACTCCAGCCTGGGCTTTCCAAAAACCTAAAATGAACCACCCTGGGCACATAATCCCCAAGGGGAGACTAAGCTCCCTGAATTCAAGACTCCTTCCTCTCGAGTTAACCCAAGCCTCTGGTTATGCATGGGTAAGTGGACTGAATGCAGTCTTCACAGGAAAAGTCCCCAGCCACCTCCACTTTAGTTCTGTGATACCCTGGCTAGAAGGATGAATGCCAGGCAAAGTCACTCCCTGTGCTCTTTTGGCAAAGCCTGAGCAGGGTTTAGGGCCAAAGTCACGCCCAAAACATTTTGCTTTGTTCTTATGCTGAGACCACTAGCCAAGAGTTGTGAAATTACAAAGCATTCTGGGGATTGGCATGCAAATGAGCAGGATTATATTTAGAACAGGGTAAAAAGAGAATTAACTACATACTATGAAACCCTGCAGAGCTCTCTCTGTATCTTTCCCAAAGATGTGTCCCAAACTTGCTGGAAGGGATCTTGCAAGTTCTTAAGAAAAGCAAAAATATGTAGGGGATATTGACTATCCTAAAGAAATACCACTGCGATTTTTTCTTTTTTAATACTAGAGGTTTCTTTCCCTTTCTTGCAACCTATTTCTGTCCTCTGTTCCTGTCATTATAATCCAGAACACTCTCTACTAAAATAGATTTATACCATGTTTTTGGTCACTTGTGTGTGTGTGTGTGTGTGTGTGTGTGTGTGTGTTGTTTCAAATTAGAAGACCTGGGGTTAAACTCTTTGAGGTCAGGTCTGCATGCTAGAAGCCATGGAGAATAGGACTTGTGATGTGTTTCTCCGGATCAGACTCCAGTGACAAGCCGTGCACAGGAATGCATAATAACCAGCTAATCGGTTCAAGCTGTTGCCACAATCAGAAATGTACAACAGACACTATTTTTTTCCCTCTTTTGTCCCCTCAATCATCTTTTTCTTTCTTAAATCAAAAGAAAGTGTCCAACATGAGTTTGAAGGAAAAAGCCTTCCTTGGCTGGGCCTTTCTTTGAATACAGGATGCCTCTGTGTCTGGCCAAGAGAGTGAGGAGTGAAACCAGTGTGGATGTTTTCTACAGTAGAATGACTCTGATGGTTTTCCTTGGATACACAGCAGTGCTTGGCTTTAGGTATCCCAGGAAACTATGAGAGAGGGAAAAGGAGACATAGAGAGACTTAATTTATGGTCCCAAAGTAACTTACTATTGGCCACCAAACCTACCACATTGGTAGACTTGCACACCTCAGTCAAAGCTACTTCGTTCTAGTTGCTCAGGCCAAAGGCATGGCACCAACCTTGACTCTTCTCCTTCAGTCCATCCACTTTGCACTCCATATCCAAACTTTCAGGAAACGTTGTTGCTTCTCTTAACTATATCCAGATCGATGAAGTTAATTCATATACTGAGATCCACAAAATGGAGGCGGCTCCAGTCCCCGGGACCATGTCACAAATCTAAACCTAAGTCAGCCTCCACTTACCAGAAACCTAACAAGGGTGAATCACAATCCTCCAACGCAGCTTGGCTAGCTTACTTTACCCTAAAGTATTAGGGTATTATAAGTATTACAAGGAAATCCCTGGCCAACCATGCCCTATTTCCACGCTGCTTCTTCTCTCTGTAAAACTCACTCTTGCCCAAAATCCCTCAGAAAGTGTGTTCTACTGCTCATGAGGCACGGTATCCCCCCAATCTATGGACTGTCTTCCCTTGAATAAAGGACAGCAAACTCATTACGAAGTTGTACTCTGCATGCCGTTGGACAATAATACGACCTCATAATCTGCAAAACTTCTTCCTGTGCCTAGCACCCTCACGTCTCACGTGGACTGCTGCAGTAACCCCCTCACTGGGTCTCTCCATCCTTCATTTGTTCTCACAATACTCACACGATATTTATGTTGTGTTTACGACACACTATTACTTTTCCAGGTGCTAGTGTTACAGAGCTGAATAACAATAGTAACGTCCCAGATCTCATGAAGTTTACCTTATACCCTTACTCAAAAATAAGGCACTTGGTGCCCTTCCATGCCTGTGTTAGCTTTATGGTGCTTTTCACCATATGCATAGTAATTGATCATTAAGTATTATCCTTCTCCCCGTCATTGGAATGTAAGCTTCGTGAGGGCAGGGAATATGTTGGTTTTATTTACAGGTATATCCTTCGTGTGTGAAACAGGACTCTGCCCATAGAAATTGCTCAATAATTATTAGGTGAGTGACTATGTGAATTTTAAAATTGTGTCTGAAGAAAAAGTAAATACATGGGAACAAGAATGTTCCTATGATTAAAGGGCATGTGATAAAATCTAGATTTAAGAGTATCTATTTTGGGGGTGCCTTGATGGCTCAGTTGGTTAAGCCTCTACCTTCGGCTCAGGTCATGATCCTGGAGTCCTGGGATGAGCCTGCAATGGGCTCCCTGCTCAGCGGGGAGTCTGCTTCTTCCCGTTCCTCTGCCCCTCCCCCTGCTTGTGAACTCTCTCTCTCAAATAAATAAATAAAATATTAAAAACAAAAAAAAGAATATCTATTTTTGCTTCTCCAAGGCTTCTTAGAGTTTCCTGATTTCAGATTTCACAGCAGGTGCATTCAGGCTGGTGAGGAAATCCCTTTGCTAATATGATACAGTCACAAAATTCTAAGGCAACATATGGGCCAAAGAACGACTCAGTAGAATAGATTTGGTACCTGAGCACTAATTAGAGAGCTGTGACTTTGAGAGGAGCTGCCATCAAAGTGTAAGAGAACATTGAAAGCCTTGTGTTAATTTAAATAATTAAAAAACAATTGATATTGGGTTTCGAGGGAAAAATAGGGACAAAGAATGGTGTGCTGTTTAAGGATCTGGATTTGGAAATAGAGGGACCTTGGTCCATATTTACTTATTTATTTACTTTTATTTATTGAAAACCTACTGTGGGCACCTAGACATTAGGAATTCAAATATTTGAATAAAATAGACAAAATCCATGCCCTCTTGAAGCTTACGTTTTAGGAAAGGGGACAAGTCAAAGGTTAAAAATGATAATACATGGTGTTTAAAATGATGGGAAGTACACTGAGGATAACTAAACCGGGAGTGGGAAGGTGAAAGTCATTCTACTGTCTTGAGTTTGGGCTGGAATTTTACGTAGAGAGGTCACAGAAGGTCAGGTGAGATGACGGTAGCTTGGACCAAGTAGTAACTGTAGAAGCAGCGAGAAATGGTCACGTATTAGATATATCTCAAGGTAAAGCCAACAGTTTTTGCTGATGGAACTCACCAGGGTGTGAGATAAAGAGGAAATGACATTTACACTAAATTTGTTGGCCTGAGCAATTCAAAAGATGAAGACGTGCCTCACTGCAACAGGGAAAAATGTGGGAGGAAAGGGACTGGGGGGAAAGATCAGGAATATATCTGTGGACCTTCCTATTAAATATCGAAGCGAAAGGGTGCCTGGGTGGTTAGTGGTCAGTTAAGCATCTGCCTTTGGCTGGGTCGTGATCTTAGGGTCCTGGGACGGAGGCCGCATCAGGCTCCCTGCTCTGTGGGGAGTCTGCTTCTCCCTCTTCCTCTGCCCCTCCTACTCCCCCCCATGCTTGCACACTCTCTCTCTTTCTCACAAATAAATAAAAAATAAAATCTTTAAAAAAATATCGAAGCGAAATGTTGAGCAGGCAGGCGGATATTTGAGATTGGAAATCTAAGGGATGATCTGGGCCAGAGACACAAATTTGGGAGTTGTCAGCCTCTAGGTATCATTTAATAATACTGGAGGTGATGAGCAAGGAAGTGAGTAGAGACAGAGGGCAGACAGGTCTGAGGTAAGTAAGTGTCCTGAGGGGAAATGAACAACCAGGAAAAGGAGTGGAGACAGAGGTCAGTGAGACAGAAGGTACACCATGGGAGCACGGTGTTCTGAAGGTCAAGAAACTAAATTATTTCAAAGAGGAGAACATATTCACTTTGTTAAATGCTGCTGAAGGTTCAAGGAAGATGAGAAGTGAGAATTAATTAGTACATGAAAACACTGTCAAGGTCGCTGCGGGCCTTCACCAGAGCACCTATAAAATGAGTATATTAACAGCCACCTCACAGTGGTTTTCCTGGGAGCATTTGTTAAATGATTCAAGTCATATTTCCTGAGTACCTACTATGTGTGTATGTACCAGCACAGCCCTAGTGAAGTCGTGGGGGTGAAAACTAATCAGTGTTTCCAAGAGACACTCGAAGTGGAAATTGGAAACATCTGATGTAGACACCTCCTTCAAGGGATTTTGTTGTCCATGGGGACAAGGAAATGGAGCAGAAACAGGCAGAGAAAGCAGAATCTCATGGGAGAGAAGTACGAGCATGGTTGTAGGCCTATGGTGCTGACTCTGTAAGAGAATGTGGACAAGAGCCCTACTGTCCTTGAATGGGCAACACAGGTGACATCTAGTATTCAAATGGAGGGCTTGCCCATAGCAAGGAGCAAAGATGGCTCCTCCACAGGGAAGTGAGGATGGAGCAAGGGATCTTGTATCCTTAAATGAGAAAACAGGGCATAAGTGTATAGGAAGATAAAGGATAGTGAACATATTGAAGATTAAATAAGATTGTTCATGTAAAACTCATAGCCCAAAGCAAGTTAATTAGATGGCAACTATTCCTGCCATTACTTCTACTGTTCTGGTTTTTCAAACTCATTTACGTCAGGGACTATGTCTTATTTATCTTTTCAGTGTCCAGCTCTTTCACAATGCTTGAAATAGAGTAGAATTAATGCAGTATAAAATAAATTGAATAGGGGCCCCTGAGTGGCTCAGTTGATTAAATGCCTGCCTTCAGCTCATGATCCCAGGGTCCTAGGATCGAACCCCACATCAGGCTCCCTGCTCAGTGGGGAGCCTTCTTCTCCCTGTCCCTCTGCCTACCGCTCTGCCTACTTGTGCTCTCTCTTGCTCTCTCTCTTGCACCAAATAAATAAATAAAATCTTTTTTTTAATATAAATAAATAAATAATAAACTGAATAGAGGGAAAATCAAGAATATTCTGTCCTTTTAATCTCCAATATACCTAAAATAAGTGATCAGCCATTTTCATAGTTTTGATCACTGAAAATATGTTCTACTTTTTTAAAAACAAATTTACATTTTGCTATATTAACATGGTGAAACATTTTCCTTGATCTCCATTTGGAGGATAGAGGAAAAAAATAGTTCCAAAACAAATACAGAAAGAGTTCTGAAGGGGCAAAAACCATATCCAAAGCCTTTGTGAAACACACAGGCTCTTCTAATGTTAGCAAATACACATTTAATCACAGAACTGCCCATTAAGTCACTTGGGTCCATATGTTTTATCCACAGTTCAAACAGGGGAAGTCTTAGTCATATGCTTCCAGTATCACAGAATGAAAATCAAGGTGGTGATTCACCTGCTATTATTAGATGATTGTACATTAAAGACACAGAAATAATTGGACAAAGAATTCTACCTTTGATACACATATGCCAAAAAATAAATATTTCAGACATACACAAAACGTTCCTATGGGCTTATTCCAAAATCATACTCGTATCAGCCTGAGCAAGGTGTGCAAACCTACTTCTCCCTGGATAAAGCTTGTCATTCATTTCTTCAACAGAGGATGGTTCCAAAGGCCTCTGGCCTTCATAAGATATGATGGTAGTTCATTTCAAAGCCCCAGGCAGGGCCACTAGGGCTATGGGGTAAGGTTGGGATGGAGGGATAAATTACTGTGTGTTCATCTCCTTTTCTGGCCCAACACATGTTAGACCCACAGGAGAGGTCACATTTGTTACAAGAGCAGTAGGAAACTAAAATAGGTAGTAATCAAAATGAATCAAGGATTGAGGATCAGAAGGCTGAAGGTAGTGCTCCACTAAAATGTCATAATCCCACAGGACGCCTGGGTGACTCAGTTGGTTAAGTGGCCGACTCTTGTTTTTGGCTCAGGTTGTGATCTCATGGTCCTGGGATTGAGACCCGCATCATGCTTCATACTCAGTGGGGAGTCTGCTGAGGCTTCTTCCTCTCCTTCTGCCCCTCCCCACCCCGGCTCACACACACTCTCTTTCTAATACATAAATAAATCTTTTTTTAAATAAGTCATAATACTGTGTCCAATTTCTAGATCTGACCTAGTTTTGAGGTTTGCAAAACATTAACTGAAGGAGAAGTGGGTCATGATGAGGAAAGATCCTGCAACACCATGATGAGTATGATTCCTCTAGTCCTTCCCCAAGGGGTCCTAGCACCAACTATTAATGCCACTGTAAACTAGGAAAGGGGGCTAACTAAGCATCTGGAGGACAGATGGATATAAGTGCCCTGTTGACACTGATACCCGGAGACTTGCATCAGCAGAACTCCTCTGTTAGAGTGAAAGCACGCTGAGGCCAAGTAATAAATGGACTCCTGGTCCAGTTCTGGCTTACCTTTGGACCACTACCTTTACAGATCCACCTACTGGTCATTTTTCAAACCTCTATTAATTAATTGGAATGGGCAAATATGGCAATTAGCACACTTCCACGTTGGTTTCTTAGCCCGTGGGGTAACAGCAATCAAGTTGGGAAGATCAAGGAGAAGGCTCTAAAACTCTTCCCCACCTTTACCCCAAGATGTTAAATCAAGATAGCAAATTTAAAAATTTTTTGCATCCTAAGAGAATGGCCTTAAAGACCAAAATGCTACGGGGCTGGTAATCCCCATTATATTGTCATTTAATTCACTATTCCGGATAGTACAAAAGCCACACAAATCCCAATGCATAACTCAATCAATTAAGAGCCCAAATTGAAAGTGTTGTGATACTCTCCTAGGGCATATTGTCATGGCCTCAAGTACATGGTACACAGCCACTGAACTATCCAAGAAGTTCTTTTCCATCCCTGCCAGAAAAGCAATGCAAAGCAGTTTGCATGCACTTGAGACAGATGACAATTCACATGAAGAGTCTTGACCAGGGCTACGATTGTCCTTCCCTCCATTAAAATACAGTCTGAAAAGATCTAGTCTGGACGTCTTGAAGAACATCCTACTGGTACTCTCTTCGGATGACATCATGCAAAACTGATGAGATGAGTGAGAAGTGACAAGTATGTTGAAGGCTTTGGTAAGACACATGAGCTGTACAGTGTTCACGAAGGACACATGAACTTTAGAGAGTGGAGAAAAAAAGCCCCCACCAAAAAAAAATAAATAAATCTTAAAAAAAAGAAAAGAGGTGAACACATATTCTAGGTATGTATTTGCCTTTGCTGCTTCTAGAGCCTCAATTCGACACTAAGGAGTATTTGATCAATGGCGCGGGTTCCATAACATCACATCGGACTAAGGAGTCTATTTAATAGCAAGCAAGATGCATGAAAGGTCATATGACTGCAAGATCCAGTAGTTCTAGCAAAGACTCTCCACCTAGAAGCTGCCATCCTAAATGTGAAGGAATGATCTACTGAAGGTACAAGTGAAGCACGAATTCAGGGATGATTCCTTGCAAGGATAAGGCAACATCCTCCAGGATGCACTGTCATTTTAAATCAGTGCCCTTTATCAAGCATGTACTGTCCCAAAAAGAAGAATACATGAGTCCAAGAACCAAGGGGAAGAATCAAGAGTGACCCCTTTGACCATCACTCCCAGGGAGCCAAGTGGGAAACACGTGTTTCACTTCCCTGCAACTCTGGGTTGTTTCCTATCTTTTCTCCGAAGGGGAAATGCTCTCCACCAGGGGGCAGAGCAAGAGTCCTACTGAACTCTGTTACTGCTACTACGGAGCACTCCGGTCTCTCTATGTCCAGGGACTAAACAGGCAACGAGGAGAATCAGCAACCTTATAGGACCAGAGTATCAAGAGGAGGTAGGGCTGCTGTTACACAATGGGGGCAGGGAGGAGAATTACGGCGACACCCTTGCAATGCACGTGGGTTCTTTCAGGTACTACCTTGCCCAGTCTTGATAGTAAATAGACAAGTACATCAGCCATAAATGGACAAGGGCATGGTGACCAGGGTCCATCTCCCAACACCAAGTAAACCAGGAGCAGAGAAGATGTAGGAGACCCTCTGAAGCTACACCCAGGCCCCCCTTCCCCGCCTTCAGGATTGAAGGACTCCATCCTCCGGGTGCTCTCAACCTTCAGCAATCAGCCCTCTCTGGAAACCGTCCTTGTCTCAGGTAACCCACCCCCACCCCAAGGGCAGCCTGATCCAGTAAGTGGTTAATGGGAGCAAGTAAGGGCCTGGCCTCCTAGCCACAACAGGGTAACAACTCCAAAGCCTGTCAGGTCAGCTAAAGCCTTGTAGACCACATCACAGCTCAACTTCCCCCACTGTCTAACTGTCCCCTCCCTTCCCTTGCACAGATGTTGATCCCTAATAAACTTCCTACAGGTTATTCTCCAGAATCTGTACCCCAGGAAACTCAATATGCAAAGTGAGGCTGGTAGTAAGTGAATATATACATGGGACGATATTTTTTTACTTAGCCAATATTTTAAAATGTACAGATTTCACACTCAAATTTAGATATCTTTAAAAATTGGAAAACTTGGGGGGTGCCTGGGTGGCTCAGTCACTTGAGCCTCTGACTCTCAGTTTCAGCTCAAGTCATGATCTCAGGTCATGGGATTGAGCCCCATGTTAGGCTCCATACTCAGTGGGGAGTTTGCTTGAGGATTCTCTCCGTCTCCCTCTGCCCCTCCTCTCGCTCTCAAGTTCTCTCTCTCTCTCAAAAAAATAAATACATCTTTTTTAAAAAATTGGAAAACTCAGGCATTCTGGGCTCCCAGATACACATTGGTACCCATCAGCTAGAATCAAATACTGGCTGCCTTCTGGGTAGAACACGTACTCTCCCATTAGCTATGTCTGCTGTTTCCTTTGCCTTGAAGAAAGGTTGGCTTCCGTTTATTTATGCCACCTGCCTGGCATATGGTTACGTGAATTTCTGACACCAGATCATTTGAAGATTCTTGAATTATTTAGGCATTAAAGAGTAGGGGCCTCTGAGTCTCAAAGGTGAGGGTTGTTTTTTTCCAAAGCAGTCTGGTGCCTGTTCAGTATTGAGATAGCAGTGAGTTATCTCCAGGGAACTACCTCCTTCCCCAGCCCACCCCCACTCCACTCCCAGTGCGCCCTAAACCGCAAGATTGAATCCCGGAACCACAGGCCGTGTGCTAAAAGCCTGTGCGAGAACATGACCGGAGCTGCAGAATCTACGGCTAAGTGCAGTCAGTTTCACCCTGGGGCTGAGCGGAAACGCACGTGATTGGATTCAGACCTCTCTCTGCAGAGCACATAAGCTCCCTCCTAGATGAGAGATGTGAGACTCACTCTTGGATGGAGGCTCAGGATAGCAAGCCAGCCCCCAAATGCAAGGTGGCAACGCCAGTTTATATTTTCCAGGTTTCCCCAATCTCTCCAGGAAGGGACTTTGGCTGTATGTCTTTTAGGGTTTTTCCCCCCTCTGGTTTCCTGTATTCAGTTACAGCAAACGCTCCAGGGCTATGGGGCCTCATCAGCCTTTGGCTCCCTATCTTTGCAGAGAAGGAGGAATGGCAGAAACACATGCCTGAGGGTCTAGTCACAGGTTTCTCTGAGCAAATTTCCGAAGGAGCTGTTGAATGAAAAAGAGACTCCTTTTGCGTATCACTGGTATGTCAACAAATGTGTACTTCTTTGTTGGACTGGTCACCTCTACACTCTGATCCCAAGTGAAACCCTGGATTTCTGACTTTAGGACACCCAGTATCAACGAGTGACCTGGCCCCAAGCAGAGTGCTTGGTCAGTTTTCAAGGTCCAGGTAGTCCATTTTTCACTGAAGACAGTGAACATAAGCAGAAGAACCAGAGACTGAAATAGAGAAATACTGTTAGATTTTCTAAATTCATTTCAGATTGGTTGACTTTAGAATTAACAGCGTGCAAAACCTGCTGGGCTTTACTTGCCTCATCTGTAAAATGGGTCAGTACAATAACTGAGTGGATATGCTAACAGAAACATGAGAGAACAGGTCTTATGAAACAGAAAGATGAGTGATTCATTTAAAAGGAGTTGCTGGTTTATATCATTACGCTATGGAGTGATTAAAAGAATAAGTTTTGGAGTTTGTGTAATAGTGAGTGGATGGAAAACGGAGAACCCTTGTCCAAGCCGGCCCACGAGCAGTTCCTAATCTTGCCTCCCTGCTGAAATCATGTACCAAATTAGATAAGGACTTTCTGGACTTACAGCACAGTATACTGAGCATCTTTCCAAAAGATATGCATAATTAACTAATGCATATTTTAACAAGTATCCAAGTCCTCTTTTCATTACTTCATAGCCACAAATAATTTACGATGATCTCCATTTTAAAAACCTCAACACACTGCTGACAGTGTGAGATGAACACATTTTGTTATTGACACTTACCTAGTTTATACATTTCCTGGGGATTCTCTACAGCACAAATGAAAGTAATGTATAAGCAGATGTCAGTAGAACAACAATTCTGTTGTAATGAGGGTTTAACGCTAAAGCCACTGTGGAAAGCCGTTTTCATAAAAGCCCACATATCTCTTACTCAGCCTTAACTAAAATTAAAGTTAAACTAAGGGACCATCTTGTTTCCAAGCAGGGACCCCGGAAATCACTTGTAGAGGTAGTTTTATGGGAAAAGGCTACTGAAATTTTATATGTTTACTATAGCATTTAAGATGAATTTATATATTTACTACAGAATTTAAAGTAAATATAAGAATTTATATTATCTATTTTGTCACCATAACATTGAGTTTCTCTTTAAGTCTCCTAAGTTTTTGTCATGTGGAAAGTTTGTTTTAATAGGATCCAAGGTCTCCTCATTTAAAATCTTGGGACTGTGAAAGGTTCTCACAGGAAACTACTTAATCACAAAGCTTCTTGTGAAAGTTTCTATGCAGATAAAGGTAGAAACTGTTTTTGTCACAGAAGTCTGATATGAGACTCATTAACATTGTGATGATAAATTTACTATAATCTTGCTAATTGACTTTTCATTAACTAGTATAAAAAGATGGTAAAGACTCTTGGGAGTATATTGAATATTGGCAAATCAATCAATGTGATCCACCACATTGACAAAACAAAAGATAAAAATCCCGTGATCATCTCAATAGAGGTAGAAAAATCATGTGACAAAATTCAAACTCTGTACATGATATTTTCTAAACAAAGTGGGTTTAGAGAGAACAAAGCTCAATATAAAAAGGCCATATATGAAAAACCCACAGTTAACATCATATTCAACAGTGAAAAACGAAGAACTTCTCTGCTAAGGTCAGGAACAAGACAAAGATGTCCACTCTCACCACTAATATTCAATATAGTACTGAAGTCCTAGCCACAGCAGTCAAAAAAGAAAAGGCATCCAAATTGGTTAGGAAGAAGTAAAATTGTCCCCATTGATAAATGACATGATAATACACATAGAAAACTCTAAAGACTCCACTAAAAAACTATTAGAAGTAATAGATGAATTCAATAAAGTTGCAGGATAAAAAATTAACACAGAAAACAAGTTGTGTTCTATACACTAATGACAAAGTAGCAGAAAGAAAAATTAAGAAAACAATTCAATTTACAAATGCACCAAAAAGAATAAAATTCCTAGGAATAAGCTTAACCAAGGAGGTAAAAGTCCTATACTCTGAAAACCATAAAACACCAATGAAAGAAACTGAAGAGGACACAAACAAATGGAAAGATATTCCATGCTCATAGACTGGAAGAATCCTGTTAAAAATGCCCATGCTAGGGGCGCCTGGGTGGCGCAGTCGTTAAGCGTCTGCCTTCGGCTCAGGGCGTGATCCCAGCGTTCTGGGATTGAGCCCCACGTCAGGCTCCTCTGCTGGGAGCCTGCTTCTTCCTCTCCCACTCCCCCTGCTTGTGTTCCCTCTCTCTCGCTGGCTGTCTCTCTCTGTCAAATAAATAAATAAAATCTTAAAAAAAAAAATGTCCATACTACCCAAAGCAATGTTCAATGCAATCCCTATCAAAAAACAACAGCATTTTTTCATAGAACCAGAGCAGATAATACTCAAATTGGTGTGGAACCACAAAAGACCCCCGACAGCACAGCACTCTTGAGGAAGAAGAACAAATTAGAGGTATCACAATCCCAGATTTCAAGATATAGTACAAGGCAGCAATAATCAAAACAGTACAATACCAGCACAAACATAAACACATAGATCAGTAGAAAAAACAGAGAATTCAGAAATGAACCCATGCTTATATGGTCGATTAATCTATGACAAAGGAGGCAAGAATATACAATGGGGAGAAGACAGTCTCTTCAATAAACGGTGCTGGGAAAACTGAACAGCAACATTCAAAAGAATGAAACTGGGGGCGCCTGGGTGGCACAGTGGTTAAGCATCTGCCTTCGGCTCAGGGCGTGATCCCGGCATTACGGGATCGAGCCCCACATCAGGCTCCTCCGCTATGAGCCTGCTTCTTCCTCTCCCACTCCCCTTGCTTGTGTTCCCTCTCTTGCTGGCTGTCTCTATCTCTGTCAAATAAATAAATAAAATCTTTAAAAAAAAAAAAAAAGAATGAAACTGGACTGCTCTCTTATACCATAAACAAAAATAAACTCAAAATGGATGAAAGACATAAATGTGAGACCTGACCCCATAAAACTAGAAGAAAACATAGGCAGTAACTTCTATGACACGGGCCTTAGCAACATTTTTCTAGATATGTCTCCTCAGGCAAGGGAAACAAAAGCAAAAATAAACTACTGGAACTAAACGAAAATAAAAAGCTCTTGTACAACAAAGGAAGTCATTGACAAAACAAAAAGGCAGCCTAATAAATGGCGGAAGTCAACCTGCTTGACTGGTGCCTGGGTGGCTGGTTCTCCCCCTATTTAGCAAGAATTCACTGTCACCCTGAGAGTGCCAAAGAAGGAGCCTGGAGAGCCCACCATGGCACTCACAAACGGACTTCCGGAATTGAACTCCGCCAGTCACATCACCAGGTATCTCAGTTCTAGCTCTGTCATGTACTGACTGTGGTAGCCCAGACAAGTTCTCACTTTCACCCTCTGCAAAATGGGGACAACATGGTGAACTTACATGGCATGAGCATCAGGTGAAATAATGGCGAGTACCTGATACTCTGTGAATGCTCCAAGAAACCGGATTAATTAATCAGATTAATTAACATATAGCATGATGTTGTTCAGGGTATAGAGTGTTACTAAGTGATTTCAGTTATTGAGTGAACCCAGGCCAAAGACAGCCAAACAAATATTTTTTCTGAGGTTGTCTCTAGTTTCCTTCAGGTTCTCAAAAGTGTGCACGACCCCCCGAATTAATGCATTCACACCACTGGTAAGATATTGCCTCCCAAACCTCGCCTCTTGGCCAGCCCTGGCCTCTCAGCTTCAGGCTCATACATCCAACTGCACACGGGAAGCCTCCGTCTGAGCGATCCAGGGGCACCCCGCTCCACCCCACTCCCCGTGGTGCACGGCCTGCCTCCCCCTTTGGGAAAAAGGGCTTCTGATCCCAGATGCTACAAGTGCCTCTGGCAGATGGTCTCAGTTGTCAACCATCTTTGAACACTGCTTCAGGTAAGCAGATCCACCTTGCCCGAATGACATTGCCCCAGGGGGTGGTCTACATTGGTACCAGCGGGGAGTTGAGGCCTGACCCTCTTATCCTAACTCGGAGCAGAGCTGAAGTTTCATTCTCTCTTCAGAACTCCCTGCAGGGCTGGCTGAGGTTTCTACTGAGGTTGCAACCTCCTTCACCCAATTCAGCTTCCTTCCCTTCCCCTGGTGTTGATCTCAAGACCATCCCCTAATAAACTTCTGGAATGTTAATCTTTGCCTTATGATCTGTTCTCTAGGGAAACTAAAACACTCAGCATGTCTCAGGTAGGCTCCAGAACCTTCTGTACCTTCTCCAGTGCTTTGTAGCTCAGCTGGTGATACCTCACCTTACCTGATCATCTTAACCAAAAACCTAGGCCTCCATCCTGGGTGCTTTTGTCCTGTCTGCTCCCTCTGCCTGGATCAACCTCAACCAGTTTGAGTCCTTATCATTCAGGTGTCATCGTGAATGTCACCTCCTCACTTACCTGCAGGTTTCCAATCATTCCCCTTCAGACTCAGCATCTGAAATCTAAGATGCTAAATGTCATGCACCATCCCTTCCCCCACCACCACCACTTGGCCTCTGCTCACCTCTGTGGCTTCACCTTTCTTCACTCCTGACTTGCATGTTGGGTCCAAGTAACCCTAGGAACTAGGAGCTCCTTTCTCACATCATGCCGCTCCTTGCCCCCAAGTGCTTGCCTTTGTCAGAACTTTGGCCAGAAACAGTTGTACCTTTTCTTTCTTTTTTTAAGATTTTATTTATCTATCTATCTGAGAGAGAGAGAGCAGGGCTTGGAGGAGAGGGAGAGAGACAAGCAGACTCTGCACTGAGTGCAGAGCCCAACAAGGGGCTCAATCCCGACTCCGAGATCATGACCTGAGCCGAAATCAAGAGTCGGGCATTCGACCAACTGAGCCACCCAGGCGCCACCCCCTTTCTTAAATTGGGAAACCCCAAACAATCCTTAAGACTCAGCTCAGGCTTTGTCTCTTCTAGAAAGCTTTTCCTGACATCTTTTCAGTGTCTCCTGGTGCTTCCCAGAGCTTCTGCCCACCTCCAGTCCTGGGCTTACGGAGTATGTTATGATTATCTGTTTTAATTGGCCATCTTCACCAGGCTCCTTGAGAAGGGATGCGGCTCTGTTTATTCAACATTGCATCCCCAGGGTCCACACAGTGCCTAGCTTACAGATGAAGGCACTCATGAGATGTGTGTTCAGATTGCCTTTGATGGGGGTGCCTGGGTGGCACAGTCAGTTAAGTGTCTGACTCTTGGTTTTGGCTTAGGGTCCTGAGATCAAGCCCCATGTCAGACTCAGCTCAGCATGGAGTCTGCTTGAGATTCTCTCTCCTCCCTCAGCCCCTCCCACTTGGGCTCTCTCTCTCTTTAAAATAAATAAATAAATCTTTTCGGCAAAGAAAGGATTGCCTTGGATGACTACATGCTAACATACATATATACATATGCACACGTACATACACGCACGCATAGACAAACTCAAACCAAATGCAAACCCGACTTGAGAGCAATATCCTGAAGGATATTGGGTTGGTGGGGGTGGCAGAACGTTTCAGATAGGCTCATT
Organism: Ailuropoda melanoleuca; assembly: GCF_002007445.2. Taxonomy (NCBI): domain Eukaryota; kingdom Metazoa; phylum Chordata; class Mammalia; order Carnivora; family Ursidae; genus Ailuropoda; species Ailuropoda melanoleuca. The sequence continues at coordinate 34,592,376 of NC_048220.1, forward strand.
TGCATGTTAACGGGTTATCATTTAGGTTAACGCTTAGTAAAAATACCTTGTTAAAAAATTAAAGATAATAATCGCAGTAAAACAATTTTTTTAAAGAAGAGGGACTGGATTGGAAGGATCCAAGTAGAGGTATCCAGACAGGCTGGAATCAGGATCCATCTGCCATAGTCTTTCACCTTCTGAGTCCTCACGGGCCTGTACCCCCCTTCTATTTACATTAGCTGCATGTTTTCTCTGAACATTTGCTACTCCATCTTTCTTCATTCTAATCACACTGAGAGTGATAAATTTTGTAAAGGGGATCCTTGAAAATAAGGATCTGCTTAATCTGCCTGCTTGCCATATGCTAAGTAAGTGTTCTCAGTCCAGATATTTACATGTATCCGTATTCCCCACCCCTTCTAGCTCTTTCTCAAGCTTCTTGGTCTCTGTCTTTATTTGTACTAGCTTTGTTCTTCTTTTAGATCCTCAAAGAGATCACTCCATGAGCCTACAGCTATCAGCTCAGTCCTACAGCTGAAGCACACGAGACTAGAGAAGGCACATGGTCTGTGCACCCCTAAGCCCACAGTTAATGACACCATCAGCATAGGGCTCTGATCTTCATCCACAGATCTGCCATCCACCAGACGGTGCCTCCCTTCATCCTAGTTATACAGGGGTGGGGCGGGTGGGCTTCCCGCCTGGTCAAAGCTTCAGTAACACTAAGCTGAGTTTCAAATGAAATAAAATGGTGCACAGTATTAGAAACAGAGGAAAGTGCTGAGCCACAAACAATTACTATACTGAGACATAATGATGAGGTATCATTGTGAGAAGAGAAAAAGAGTAAGGAGTCAAGAGACCCAAGCTTTAGCCATGTCTACTTTATTAACAAACTGTTTGACCTCACGCAATTTATCTACCTTCTCTTCATCTCTTTAATAGAGAGTAAGTTCTTTGCTTCCAACCTCTTCAGGCTGAAGATCAAATGAGATCATGGAAATGCCCCTGTTTGAAAAACAAATGCACTCCAAAGGCTATATGAACACCAAGGCTTAGTATTATGTTTCCATCATGTTACACACATATCCGGGACTGATATCCACTCCAAGCCCTGTTTACCATTGTTGCTTTCCAAGTCTGACCTTCCTTTAAGTACCTCTCTGTTTTTCAAATTATGTATTTCTCCAGATGCACATTTCTACTTTTCCAGGCTGATCTCATTTGTTCATTTCCTGTCCATCTTTCTACTCTCTAGGTTGCTCTGTGCTATGTCTCTTCCTCACTAGGGTCTGGACACCACCATATTTACCCTCATCTGCAGATCTAATTACCCGAGTAGGTTTACAAGCTCCTTCCAAGCCATTCATAACAACGCAAAATGAAATGCGCCTGAAGCTGAGCTCAGCAGCATCCTCCTGAAACCCGCTGCATGCCATTTCTCATTCCTGGTGGGGTTTTCAGCCACTTTCGAGGTCATTTTGCAAGGTTCAGAGAAACTCTTCACCCCAACCCAAGACTTGTTTTTGTTTTGCTTTGTTTTGTTAATTATATGGGAACCAGACCTTGTTTCTCCTGCCCATAATAAAATAAATAAAATAAAGTAAAATAAAATCAGTTATACCATACCAACACATGAAGCAGAGAGCTTTATTAAAGCCCAGAGAATAAATTAGGAGGTTCCTAGCCAAAGATCTCCTGTCTCTCATCAATATGAGAATGCTCACTGGGATTCTCTCTCTGTGTTGATCCAGAAATCAAGAAGACCTAAGTTTTCCGAGTGGCATTCCAAATCCTTGTGTTTCTTTCCAGTGGAAACCTGCAGCCAAGTTCCTCCATAAACCTGGGGAATGGGAATGCATAATCACTGAGGCTCTCTACAAAGGAAACGACTTCCCTTTGTTGTTTTTCTCAATAAATTGGCTGACATTAGAGTCCCGTCTTTGCTTCCATTACAACACTTGGCAGTTGCTAAAGAGAAAGGAGTCTGAAGAAAGAAAGAACACAAAGACTAAGCCATGGGTGAATAAACTTGAGAAATGGCTTTGATGACATATTATTGCCAACGATTTTTTTTTCTTCTGAGCTTGGATTTAGTTTTGGGTTTTGTTTTTTGTTCTTTTAAGATTTATTTATTTATTTTAGAGAGCAAGAGGGAAGGCATGAGTTGGGGGGAAGGACAGAGAGAGAAGGAGAGAATCTCAAGCAGGTGCCCCACTGAGCATGGAGTCCAAGGTGGAGTGGGATCTCACGACCCTGAGATCATGACCCTTCACCAGCTGAGCCACCCAGGGACCCCTTGTTTTTCAGTTGAGCTTAGTTAGCATGGAGGGTGGACGGGCTTTGCCTTCTAACTTCTAGAACACATCTCTTCACCTCTTCCTGAGCACTTGTGGCCATGGACTTCACCAGCAGCAGTTTTGCCCTTTACAGTTCAATTCTCATTCAAGCTCTAAGCAGGTGGACATTCACGTTGGACAGAACCGTAGTGTTCTTTCTGAACTATTCTAAAGATATCCACCTTCTTTTAAAAATACATTAAAAATATTTTTAATACCACCACCTTGGAAATGCTAAGTTTTCATTTCCGAATAAAGAGAGAAAATAAAGTGAAAAGCTGGAAGTATCTAAATACCAGAAGTTACTTGCAGTGTTTGAAAAATAGTCTCGCTGACATCAATTTATGGGTGAAAGTGGAAAAGCACAACCTTGGGACACAGACGTGGGTTTCTATCCTGGCTCCATCAAATACTTCCTTCATGAAACTGAGAAATTTTCTGATTCTTTCTGAGTTTGCTTGCTTTTCTACCAGATGGGGATAATACTACTTTCTGTTGTGGAGCAATATTTGGAAGAAATGTGCAGAATGGTAGCTAGTAAATATAGTGTCCGGTGCATAGCAGGCGATCAGTAAATGTCAGCTGCTTCCTTTGTGCTCCCATAGACACCATGGCAGACTCTGTCATCCTTTATTACTATGCATGGCTCACTTTCTCATAACACTATTACCAGGCAGTTATGAACTGCTATGAGGAAAATGTCCTTTCATGAATTTAATAACAAGGATAATGATACTGTGCAGGCAGCACTCTAAATGCTTTTATATGCATTATTCCATTTAATCCTCACAAAGGGAGGTAATTTTCCTTTTCCCATTTACAGAAAAGGATGTGGAAGTTCAGAATGGTTAAATGACATCCTAGTTAGTAAAGGGTGCATGGTTCGATGTGTACCAAACATTATATGTAATGCCTGCCACATAGTAAATTCTTAATAAACATCAGAAACTGCGTGACAGAATAAGATTTTTTTTTAAAGATTTTATTTATTTATTTGACAGAGATAGAGACAGCCAGCGAGAGAGGGAACACAAGCAGGGGGAGTGGGAGAGGAAGAAGCAGGCTCATAGCGGAGGAGCCTGATGTGGGGCTCGATCCTATAACGCCAGGATCACGCCCTGAGCCGAAGGCAGACGCCTAACCACTGTGCCACCCAGGCGCCCCCAGAATAAGATTTTTTATAATACAATTAGATCCCTTCTTGTAATAGCCTTTTTCTTTCTACATACATATTCATATCTACAAACCCATTTCTTTCTACAAGTTACTCCTATAACTTAACATACCATAAAATTCACCATTTAAAGTGTCCAATTCAATGGTTTTTTAGTATATTCACAGAGTCATACAACAATCACCCCAACCTAAGAATGGAATCATTTTTTTGTCACCAGGAAAGTCCTTTATTTTTAAAATCTGAGTTTTCATAGCTTTCTTAGAGGAGAAAATACTATTGGGTCAAAAGTGGTACTTCTGGGGCACCTGGGTGGCTCAGTCATTAAGCGTCTGCCTTCGGCTCAGGGCGTGATCCCAGGGTCCTGGGATCGAGCCCCGAATCAGACTTCTCCACTATGAGCCTGCTTCTTCCTCTCCCACTCCCCCTGCTTGTGTTCCCTCTCTCACTGGCTATCTCTCTCTCTGTCAAATAAATAAAATCTTAAAAAAAAAAAAAAAAGGGGTACTTCTCTCATACACTTTCGGTTGGAATGTAAAATGGCACAACCACTCCAAAAAGTAATTTGGCAGTTTTCTATAAGACTAAACATGCCGTAAGTATTCAACTTACCGACTGCACTTTTGGGGCACTTATCTCAAAGAAATGAAAACTTGTGTTCCCTCAAAAGCTTGTACACAAATGTTTATAGCAGTTCTATTCTAAGAGCCAGAAAGTGGAAAGAACCCACATGTCTTTTAATAGGTGAATGGGTAAATAAAGTCTGGTACGCCCACACGGTTCAACACTACTCTGCAATAAAAAGGGTCAAATCCTGGGTAGACGATAAATGAGGCTGGATCTTAAAGGCATGATGCTTAATGAACAACAACCACTTCACAAAGTGATACACTGTGTGATTCCATTTATACAACATCCTCAAAATGACAAAACTATAGAGATGGAAAACAAATTAGCGGTTGCCAAGGGACAGGAAAGGAGTAGGTGTGACAATAAAGAGGGAGCGTGAGAGAGTTCCTTTGTAGTATGGAACAGTTCTGTATTTTAATTGCAATAGTGGTTATATGGATATGCGTGGGATGAAATCACACAGAACGACACACGCACATAAAATGCATGTAAGAACAGGTGAAACCTGATGAAGGCCGTGGCGCCCAGTTAACATTATTGTACCAATGTTTGTTTCCTTGTTTTGATACTGTACTGCTGATATTTAAGCTGTGACCAGTGGCAAAAGCTGAGGGAAGTGCTCAAAGAACCTCATGTATGAGTTCTGCCACTTCATGGGAGCTTGTCATCATTTCAAAATAAAAAAGCTAAAATAGTGGCATTTCAAAAGGAATGCCAAGATGAGTTTTGAAGAAGTTACCCAAACCTGAAAGCTGGCATATAAATGGTTTTCCTTGTAATTGACACAATGTGATCCTCACTGCCAAAGACTTGATAGAAAGATCGAAATCACAACACAAATTGCTCAAAATGGAAGATTATTCAAGAGAAGGGAAAGAACAATGGGAGAGAACAAGGGAGAGAACAATGAAAACAGAGCTTCAAGGCTACTTTATAAACACAAACTACATTAAAGAAGTGAAAGCTACCAGAGGAAAGGTGGAAAGATCAAAGTCATTAGAAACTACAGAAATAATCCCACATAAAGGATTGTCTTAACATGTCATTATAACGAGGAAGGCGACTCAAACTCTTGAAAACACTGTTAAAAGTAGGTTTGGATGGGGCCCCTGGGTGGCTCAGTCGGTTGAGCATCCGACTCTTGATTTCAGCTCAGGTCGTGATTTCAGGGTTCTGAGTGGGAGCCTCATGCCGGGCTCTGCACTCAGGGAGGAATCTGCTCGAGGATTGTCTCTCCCTCTGCCCCCCCCCTGCTCGGAAGCACGAGCACTCTCTCTCTCTCAAATAAACAAAACTTTTTTTTTTTTTTTTAATGTGATCTCTGGCTCTGGATCAGATGACAGCAATCCTAACTCTGCCTTCTTCTACTAGAAGTTTTCTGATGTCGGGCAAGTTATTCCATCTGTCTCACTTCACGTATCAATAAAGTGGTAGCTCTCACTGATGATCAGAAAGCTTTGTGCTTTCAGTGAAATGATATAAAATGCTCAAAACAGTGCCTGAGATGTAGGAAACACTCAAGGAGCATTAGCTAGTGTTACCACTATTACCATATTTTATTCGATTTCACAATAGCACTGCAGTAGAGGCTGTTTCCATCTTTCCAGGGAATTACGTTATTTGATAGTTAATGGCCCATTTAGGATCACAATTAAGACTGTTTAGAACTAGGACCAGAATTCCTATCCCCTGAGTCCTAACATTTTGAGCTCTCTCTTTAATTATTGCTCTTATAAAAATGTTCTTTAATAAAGGATTTATCCTGGGTTATCCACTGTGTAGGATGACACATTTGCCGAAACTTCAAACATTCCCTTTGCATTTATTGGTCTGCTACAGGAGGTTTACAGATCGTAATATGCACTCTAACTTTTTTATTTTCATTGCATCTCCAGGCTGTACACATCAGTGTCAGTTACGACTGGCAGTCAGCCATGCATAACCCTGTTTGTAAGGGAAACTGGAAAATGGGAGTTTTTCAAGCTGGGCACACTGCCTCCCTCAGCAAAATGAGGGCTGTCTTAGTAAGAAAGGAGACAAATGGTTACTGGTTAGACAAACACCGTAATATACAGGAGGAATGGTCCGAGATGCAGAAGGCCTCTCTGGCAAGAAGGAGAAGCCAAGAGAGAAAAAGAGTTCATGGTGGCTCCCAGGGATGGTGGCCCAGCATAGGCTCTGTAAGTTTCCACATAATTTGGCCCTGGCTGACCTCTCCGGCTTTGACTTTTACCCAACTTATGTCCTCACTATCTATAGGACTTCAGGTTCTTTTTTTTTTTTTTAAAGATTTTATTTATTCATTTGACAGAGAGAGAGGCAGCGAGAGAGAGAACACAAGCAGGGGGAGTGGGAGAGGGAGAAGCAGGCTTCCTGCTGAGCAGGGAGCCAGATGCAGGGCTCCATCCCAGAACACTGGGATCATGACCTGAGCCAAAGGCAGACGCTTAACGACCGAGCCACCCAGGGACCCCATGATTTCAGGTTCTTAAGCATGCTATGCTTTCTCTTTTATAGATCCTCTACTTGGAACACCCCACCCCCACCCCACGCCACAGCTCCTGCCACCACCTCCCAACCACACAAGCGTACGTGTCTAACAGTATACCATACATGCATATTTTGCCAGGCTAACTCAAACGTGCAACGAGGCCATAGGAAGCTACCCCCCGTCCCCCGAGTCTCATTTTAGTCCTGTATCTGTCTCTTAGCTCCTCCGGCCCTTTGTGCATATCCCTGTTGCAAAACCCATCACACTGCGCTCTTAAGTGTTTCTGATCATGGCCAACCCACCTCCCCCCCCACACTTCCCGAACTGTTAGCATCTCAAAGGCAGGAATTCTATTCTAATTGCACAGGTCAAGTCTGTATTTTGCTCATTTTTGGTTCACCAATTATTTTCACAGTATCTGACACCTAATAGGTGTCCAATAAACTAATTAATAAATTCAGCTCTGCATATTTCAGGAGCTTACAAAAAAATAGTGCAGGTGGGCAGTAATAAGAGTCATCATGTGTTAGGAGTTTATGAAATCTGAGGCATGCTGGATTTAGGGCTTTACATGAATTATCTTCTTCCACTTTCCCGACAACCCTATAATACACACACAACAGCCAGGCTCATTTTACAGATGAGGAAATTGAGGCTTAGGGAGGTTATGCGCCTAAGGTCATACAGCTAATCAAATGCTGAGCAGGGATCCGAACCCTGGTTGTTTCTACCGCACAAATGACATCCTTAACTCCGAGCCTACGTTGCTGCAACTCCAGGTGGCTATACATTCTGAGAAGGCCTGCAGCAGGAGGCTCCAGAACACTGAACAGCTGTTTGGTAGTACAAATCTTGCTGACTCACTGAAGGCCATTTTATCTTGTCTGACGAGAGAATGAAGAGAGAGCAGTGAAAGGCCATAGGGGCTTTATTTTGGGACAGAGAGGAAGCAGGATGACAAATGAAGTAAACTGAGAATCCCACATCAGAGCAGCCACAGATCCAATCAAGACAAGCATTTCATCAACACCATTCTGACAATGAGCTAATTAAATATCCCTGGGGAGAGGGTTCCCATCTTGACTCACAAGGGCAAGCAAAGAGTTCTGAAGCCTGTTCTCCACATGGGGCTTAGCAAAGCCAGCTTCCCAGATGGCCGGATAATCCCCGAAGCAAGCATAATACCCCAGCCCCCCTGGAAAACAGGCCAAGGCAGCAGATTATATAGAAAGCAAGCTTAGCATAATAAGAATGATAAAAGCTTACATTTATTGGGCACTTGCAATCAGTCTCCAGCAACTGAGTGGTTATTTCATTCAATCTTCCAAAAGCATCTAACGAGAGAGGACATTATTCCCATTTTACAGACGCAGAACCAAGGGACAGCAGTTGTGCCCGTCACTTGCTGACTGTTTCTCAGCCCCAAATCCATCCTGCCACAGTCCCTACTCTCTAACTTCTACCTGGCTGGGACTCCGCACACCACATGACCCAGGACGCGTAACCAGCTAGTTTCCCATTAAATTCTGCAAACTGAAGGCAGCACATGCACTTGCTGAGAAGTCCAAAGAAAGGGAAAACGAACTTCCTTCCTGCTTCCCTGTTCCTGCAGCCTCACTCCTGGAGGACAGCGGTCTCCAGCCTGCAGCTTCTTCGAGTGCTGCTACCCCCAGTTTCACCACACCCTGTCGACAGCACCAGGAGCAGCCAGCCGGAGGGTCTCAGAAACCTGAACGCAGGCCCTGCAGGGCAGCCCCTCCGCACACCTCCCTTCTGGCAGCCTTATCCCTTTGTTCACTCAGCCTCAGGTCGTCGGTGCTTCTTCTAGCTGCTCTCTCTGGATTGACGTCTATGTTCCTTTTTGTTCTTTCAGCTTCTAACACGTGTGTACTCCACTCTCTGTGCTAAATCCCCTCTCTCTGGAGTACCTAGTACCCTGTCTGTGTTTATGACTCAACCTTGACAGACACAGAGATGTTCAGTACCCTCTCCAGTGTCACACAGTGAGTAAGCAGCACGGCCATTACCAACCTAGGGTTTTCCACTAGGGCTGGAACGGGCAGCTTTATCTGCCGTGGGGAGCGAGGATCACCACAAATCGTCAGTATGGATGTGTTGCAATGAACCAATTTCTTAGTGCTCACATGACAATTACAGTTTTATTAATAATAACAGGTATGTATAATGCTTTAGAGATTGGAGGAGATTTCATAGCCATTACTTCATATGATTCAGAAAGGAAATATATATGCATTTTTGAAGATCTTATTTATTTATTTATTTATCTATCAGAGAAACAGTGCATACAAGCAGGGGGAGTGGGAGAGGAAGAAGCAGACTCCCCGCTGAGCAGAAAGCCCGATGTGGGACTTGATCCCAGGACCCTAGGAGCACGACCTGAGCCGAAGGCAGATGCTTAACCCAGTAAGCCACCCAGGTGTCCCCAGACAGGAAATATATTATAGTTAAGAGTATAACCTTTAGAGTAAGACAGACATGAGTTTAATTTTTGGTTAAAGATTAATTATGTAACAGCTGTGTGAACTATGGCAAGTTGCCGAACCTTGCTGAAACTTTCTTTCCCGACCTATGAAATCTGGTTACTAGAACTATCTACCCCATGTGACTGCTGTGATCATTTAACTAATGTAACATAATATATATAGTATGTCAAGAACTATGCGGAAACTGAGATTTTTATCATACTTACAACCTAACAAGTTAGCCTATTGCTATTTCATGGCTGATGGCAGAAGACAGGAAACTCTTGGGTCAGAGACCAACAACTTCATTATTCATGCCAAAAGCACTAGCCAGAGTGGATTGTTGGTTTTCTTTGATCATGCCCCTCGAGTCTTACAGGATGACACAAAGGGCCTGTTGTGGCTGCCTGCATACAGTGGGTTCCGTTATAGAACATTGTGCTTGGGGGACCTGCTCATTTTCGAGTAAGTGGAAATAAGACTACTCTTTGGGGGAAACATTATCTCATTTTTCAAGCTTGCTCAGTGAAAACATAACCATGAGAAATGATCCAGGTAAAAAGTAGTTAGGGCCTTGCATTTGGGGATAACCACGGGAATATGCAGGGAAACTCAAAGCCCGTGGTAGATTGCCTCTCCCGCAAAATTTACTAAGTACTTAGTAATTACACAGTAAGTGGTTGTTATCACTATGAGTCTCATAAAACCCAACCATAAAAGAATACTTTCCTCAACTTACAGAGGAGGAAACTGGCTCAGAAGAGTAAAATGACTTGCTCGATCATAATAACCTTTGGGGAAGTGGCGATTCTGGGTTCAAAAATCAGAAAGCATGACCCCAAATCCCATTCCCAGTCATCTCCGTTAAGATGCCTTTTGGAAAGATATGTCACACATACCATTAGCCCAGAATTGACAATATAGTTTGCAGGGTTCAGTATCCATTTTCCTAAAATTCTTAAACTTTAGAATGAGAGGGGCCCTAAATGTAATCTATTCTAGTAGGTTCTGAACTGTATTTACCAAGAAGGTAGTTGTTCACCGAGCTTTCTCAGAGGCTATCAAGAGTGGGTGTGGGGGGCGCCTGGGTGGCACAGCGGTTAAGCGTCTACCTTCGGCTCAGGGCGTGATCCCGGCATTATGGGATCGAGCCCCACATCAGGCTCCTCTGCTGTGAGCCTGCTTCTTCCTCTCCCATTCCCCCTGCTTGTGTTCCCTCTCTCTCGCTGGCTGTCTCTATCTCTGTTGAATAAATAAATAAAATCTTTAAAAAAAAAAAAATGGGTGTGGGCACATGAAGGGAAGATAGAGAAAGAACTCTACCCATGAAGGTCTACTTTTATTGGGGTTATGCATAAGATTATTTTTGATTTTTTTTTAAAAAAAAGGGGAGGTATACCAGAGAACAAACTAGTGGTTGCCAGAAGGGAGGTGGTGGGGGAATGGGCGAAATGGGTGAAGGGAAGTGGGAGATACAGGCTTCTAGTTATGGAACGAATAAGCCACAGGGGTAAAGGCACAGCATAGGGAATACAGTCAGTGAAATTGTAGTAGTGTTATTTAGTAACAGATGGTAGCTATACTTGTAACGAGCATCATGTAACACAACAGCATAGCATAGCATAGTATAGACTTGTTCAATCAGTATGTTGTATACCTGAAACTCATGTATAACACTGTGTGTCAACCATATTTCCTTTAAAAAAGGTGGTAGGGAGGTATGTTCCTAGAAAATCTCAAATTTAACTCAACTAAAATTTGAGGGATTCAGGGGTTTTTCTGTTTGTTTTTTAGAATTCAACATTTTAAAGCCTTTATTTGAAAAAAATTTTCAAACTTACATGAACATACAGAGGAAAGCATAACAAACCTCATGTGTTAATGACACAACTTCAACAACTATAAAATTTTGTTTTAAGAATGAAGAAAGTGGGACACCTGGGTGGCTCAGTTGGTTAAGTATCTGCCTTCAGCTCAGGTCATGATCCCAAGGTCCTGGGATCAAGTTCTGCATAAGGCTCCTTGCTCAACAGGGAGCCTGCTTCTCCCTCTGCTTGCCACTCCCCCTGCTTGTGCTTGCTCTCTCTGACAAATAAATAAATAAAATCTTAAAATAAAATAAAATAATAAAAAATAAAAATGAAGAAGCTAAAGCCCAGAAGGTGAAGGGATTTGGCCAAATTTACACAGTGAGTAAGAGAACCATGTCTCTCCCTTGCTCTCATGGCTTTCAGACAAATATTCTCTCCAACAGCATGGAGGTGGCCTCAGATAAGTGTAAGAGCCATTATATTATCAGATGTACTTCTAAAAGCAGACAGTACCACGCCAGTATCAGGAAGCCATGCACTTTAAATTGCCTGGCCAGACATGAGAATGATCTCTCCTATCAGCTAATTCAACACAGCATGGGAAGTCAGAAAAGCTTGGCATCAATCCCTGATACACTATGTGATGAGCTAATTGATGTTCATTCCATTAACTATTTCATTCAAATATTTATTGAGGGTCTATTATATGCCAGAGACTGTGCTAACTGCCAGGATATAACTGTGAAAAAACAGAGTTTGAATAAGTTACTGAAACTTCCCTATTCATCTACTTATTCATTCAAAAATATGTATTGAACATGACTGTGAGTCAATCCCTGTGTTAGAAACTACGTGCACTGTCTTCAAAAAACGTCCAGGCTAGTGGGAAAGAGGCAAAGGAGAATGTATAAAACAGTGTTTAAGTATCAGATACAGGTAGCACACAAGAGCACCTCACCTGACTTAGAGGGCCTTAGAGGGCCTGGGGAAAAGTCCCTGAAAACACTCAAAATGAAGCTGAAATAGGAAGGAAAGCAAGAGAGAGCAGCCCAGTTACCTCATCTGTAAAATGGGAATCATGATATCTCGCCCCTTAAGAGATGCTGTGAATGTACAAAGAAATATTCATGTGAAGGCTCTAGCCTGGCACACAGGGCTGGCATGGCGTTACATGTCACTTCCTGTCTCTATCTCCCTACGCACGCACGAGTGCTGACCAGGACCTGATATCTCTCTGTGGTTAATGATCAGTAAGTCGAGGGCCCACATAGGAAGAAATCTGTCTCCCGCCTCATTAGCACCGGAGTCCAAGCAAGTAAGCAGGCCCAGACCCGGGCCCAGGAAAGGGGCCTGCGCTGCTGGCCACTTCGACTGGCAATTTCACCCTGTGGCAAAGACTGTACCAAAGACGATTTTCCACTTAAAGTGGTTTCCTCCTCACCCCTCCCCCATTGAGTCGTTCCCCGCCCCCCCCACCTGCACCAAGTGATTGATGTCTCACTGAGGGCCTTTTCCCCTTCATAGCCCATCTGGCCTTCCTGCCTCAGCCTGCAGGGAGGGTGTAATCCTGTGTTTGCAGCTTTGCGGACGGTTTCTATGGAAATTATGACAATATTATAGCTATTGTGGAGCCACATCAGAGCTGATTGAATGAGGGGACGGGACGTGAAAGGGGAAATTTGGAATTAAATATCAACAACCTAAGTCCTCAGAGACAATGACTAGCTTTTGTAACGTTCCTATCAACAGTAACAAACAATAACACACGAATTTTGTTCTTGTATGAACAATATGAGGAAGGCTTATTTCTCAAATCCCTCCTGGAGACTACCCAGAAGATAAAAGTCAGGCCCCAAGCGAGTGCTCCCTGGCGATATTCAGCAATGAGAGCGAGGGAAAACTGCACGCAGGGGTCAGAGGACGGAGGGGCAGAACTCGAACACCTGAATGCTGCGAATCTCTGCCCGGGATGCAGTGTGCTTCGTTCACCACTCTCCCAAATCATCACAAGAACTCTGTCCAGAATTGGGAAATAGAAATGCTTATTTAGGGAAAAGGAAGGGTCAGCAGCCATTAACAGTTGCCAAATGTGGAGGCGGTAAAGAAGAAAGTAGCCACAGAACTCTAACCCCACAGAGGATCTCTCGCCAGCACGGCTCCTTACTTTTGCTGAGGTCCATATTTTCTTCCGATTTTCTTCCCTGACAGGTTTAATCTCTCCCACTCTCTTTTTTTTAAGTCAACAACATTTTGAGATTAATTTGAAAAGTCTTCTCTTCTTTGTAAGAGAAAACGTAACGCTTTTACTCAACTTGTGAAGCAATGCTATGTCATTGTAGAAAGGATGGAAAACGTTGCTGAAGGAATAGAAGAAAACACGAGGTATTATCTCCCTGCTCAGAAATACACTGCTGCTAAGATTCTGTTAAATTTCCATGTAATTTTTACTGTGGCTGAGAGTGTGGTTTGGAGGTGTAGACAGAATTCTGGCTCTGCAAGCTGTCTGAGCTCCTGCGGATTAGTCAACTGTCTAAACCTCAGTTTTCCCGCCCAGGGCCTTGCTAAGGCTGAAGGACTAAGTAAACCAGGAACATGTTCTCACGCTATGATTCTTCTATGGCATCATTTTTAATGGCTCTGTAGTATTCTGCCATGTGAACAGTCCATGAATTATTTGCAAAGTCTTGCGACTGAGGTAGTTGTTTTACACATTTACTATTACAAGAGAGTGACTTCTTAGAAATTGCTTCCAGTTTTCCTTTCGTTCCCTACGTGTTATTCAGCAGAGGGGTTTAATTCACTTAATTTACACCATAGACACCGAGCCCGTGCGCTGTCGCCGACACTGAGGAGGAGCAGTGAGAGTGAGGGGCGCGTACTGCCCTTAGAGCTGAGCTAGTGGGGAGAGCGGAGGGGGCGTGGGCTGGGAAACAGGACATCTGGGTCTCAGCTCCCCCTCAACCCCCTCCGATGAACTGTGTAACCGGGGAAAATGACCTAATCTCTCTTTTCTTATCTACAAAATGAGCATAATTACAGAACCTCCCTCCAAGGGTTTTTGTGAACAGACTAAATTAATATATGTAAAGTGCTTTTACAAATGCTTGGCACAGCAGTATTCACAACAGCCAAAAAGTAGCAACCACCGAAATGTACATTTGCTGATGAATGGAAAAACAAAATGTGGAATAGCCTACACCTCAAACCAATGTAGCATTACAGATCAACTATACTTCCATAATAAATTTTCTAAAAGTCTTATTCAGCTATGGCAGGGAAGCTATTCTGTATGATACTGTAACGGCAGATACATGTTACTATACTTTTGGTTGAAAGCCGCAGAATATACACAACCAAGACTGAACCCTAATGTAAACTGTGGACTTAATAACAAAGTATCAATACTGGCCCACTAATGGTAACCAAATACCACACTGATGCAAGATGTCAGTGATAGAGGAAATTGGAGGGTGAGGGTAAGGAGGGTGTGTTGGAAACCTGTGCTTCCTGTTCATTTTCTCTGAAACTAGAACTGCACAAAAAAGTAGTCTCTTAATTAAAAAAACTGTTCAGGAGGGACTTGAAAAAAAAAAGTGGCATATGCATACAATGGAACATTATCCAGCCCTAAAAAAAGAATAAAATACCAATGCACGCTACGACATGATGAACCTTGAAAACATTACACTCAGTGAAAGAAGCCAGACAAAAAAAGGCCACATATTGTATGATTCCATTTCTATGGAATGTCCAGAATAGGCAAATCTATAGAGACGGAGAGCAGATTAGTGCTTGCCAGGGGCTGGAGGAGGGAGAGATGGGGAGTGGCTGCTAACGGGTACAGAGTTTCCTTTTGGGATCATGGAAAAGTTCTGGAACATGATAGTGGTAATGTCTGTACAACAGCGTAAATGGAATTATACTTTAAAATGGTTAATGTCAACTACACTTGAATAAAAGAAGTCAACCATACTTCAAATTTAAAAAATTAAATTCAAAATGGTTAAAATGGTGAATTTTATCTTATGTATATTTTACCACAGTTTAAAAAAACAGTGCCTGGAATATAAAAAGCACTCAAAAATTTTTATTTTTCATCCCTATTCCCATCTTGGGGGATCTCAGTTTTCCTATTTATAAAGTGAGAGGGGAAAATGACCTTTGAAATTGCTCCTAGCTCGGAGATTCCACAGTCTAGTAGGATGAGTCTGCCTTTTGCTGGAGAAATCTTTTCGATGAATAATTTCCCTCCTTCTCCCTCTCCTGACGGGAGGGAGGCCGGCGCCCTTCTTCTGCGCGCTCATCTTGAAGCTGCTATCACCTCTTCCGCAAACTGCTTCAAGTACCTGCCGGATCTGATTGCGGTGACCCTGAAGAGGCTAACGATGGACTCTTAGTGAGCACCTGTTGGGCCCAAGAATGGATGTAGCAACACTCAAGTGGAGAGCCCCCAACTCTCGCTGCACGCCCCGAAGGGAGACAGCCCCCGCTGAATTCCTCAGGGCAAGTCAAGGTTCCTGAGCAGCGAGCACATGTCTTCCAGAAGGCAGTACACACCCTCCCAAGTACACCCTTTCTCTGAAAACTCCTAAGCACACACTTATAAACCCATTATTGCAGCTCTCCCAACTCCCCATTTTTAATCTGTTGACATGTCTTGCGTGTGAGCAATCCTAGCATTCTCCCCGTTCACTTAACAATGTCACGTTCTGTTAACAACTCCAAGAGAACCTATTTTCCACCACTTCCTCTCCCCTTTGCAGCTCCAAGCTGTTGACTGCCTTCACACCTCTCCTTTTTCTCGCAGGGCAGCAAAGCTTTCTTTTCAGCCTGACCTCCTTCTTCCTAATCGTTCGGACTTCCGGTATTTGTTTCTTTCTCACTGTCATTTCCAGGTTAGCCTCTGCGCCCTCCCCCATTCCCCTGTCTTTGTTCTTTATAAAACCTTGCCTCCACTTCATAAATCTGGATTCTCTAAAATATCTTGCAGTGTTCTCCTCTTCATTGTCAGGTATGTATTTGTTTTTAATTTCCTCCTTCAATCTCAGCCATCCCGAAAAGAGGATCAATGTTTCTGAGCCTTCCAAATTGTCCTGCCTAGTTATCACATCTACTTCAAGTTTTCGAATCTTTTCATATTGAAAAGTTGCTGGGGGGGTGCCTGGGTGGCTCAGTGGGTTAAGACTCTGACTATTTCCGCTCAGATCATGATCTCAGGGTTGAGAGAAGGGGGGCGATGGGCTCTGCACTCAGTGCAGAGTCTGCTTGAGGTTCTCTCCTCCCCCCTCCCTCTTCCCCTCCCCCTCCTCTCTCAAAAGAAAGAAAAAGAAAAGAAAAGAAAAGAAAAGAAAGAAAAGAAAAGAAAGAAAAGAAAAGAAAAGAAAAGAAAAGAAAAGAAAAGAGAAGAAAAGTTAAGTTTCTGGGTGCCCCTCTGCCACTCCAATGCACATTGCACATACAAACAACACACGCACACACACACAATCACACACTCACACACATGCACACATACCCAAACACATCCCACACTCCCCTGTGCTCCTCTTATATTCAAGACCAAGAGCTGGCAAACAATTGCCCTTGGGACAAATCCATCCTACCACCTGACTTCCGTAAATAAAGTTTTATTGGCACACAGTCACACCCATTCGTTCACATGTTGTCTATGGATGGCTTTGTTACATAGACTTTGGTAGTTGTGGTGGACACCTTATAGCCCATAAAGCCTGAAATATTTATTATCTGGACCTTTATAGACTCCTGTTGTAGACAATTGAGGGATATCTCATTCCTTATTTACAAACTCTTAGCTGGCAGCATGCATTGCCAGATACTGCCTTCCTTTCAAATCCCCTACAGCCATTTCAAACTCCCTGCACCCCACTCCAGAGTCTCACTTAAACATTCCCTAAGTACCACTGGCTGGCTTCCTGACTCTTGCTTGGTGTGCAGAAGAAAACTCTCTGGAAAGGTTTTCCCTCCCTACCAATTCTGAGATATTACTATTCATCAATTGTAGTTTTATTCCTTCTCACACAGTATCCATTTATCCCACAACTTCTCATTTCAGTGGTTTTATTTATTTCTATCCAAGTGACAGAATGTGAAGATATTAGTAAGAAGAAAACAGCCCCTCCCTAGCTCACTTACAACTCAACATAAGCACTGCATCTTTCCTCTTTGGACATAGGCTAGCTTCTTGAAAATAAACCTCTGCTTTCAGTAGAGTCTGTCTAGAAAAGTGGCGTGTGAGTCCCACACCTCCTGTAGACCTCAATTTGAGCCCTATCTGCCACCATCCTTTGAATATGATCTGCCCTTAGCAGATAGTGAAGGTGCCTTTAAGTCAGGTCAACCTACCAGCAAGCCACAGCATCCACAAAAAAATTACCTTTAGGGCACTTGGGGCATATCATGAAAACTGTCCGAGCCTCTCCACTCTTCCTTCCCTTGCTCCATCTCCTGGCCTCCCTCTAGGCCTCATAGCTTCTAATGTCTTCTGCTTCAGCCACTGTGTTCACCTTTTGGACTGCATCAAATTCAGATTCCCTATTTTGGTTCTGTGAGCCCCGCCCACTCACTCTCCAGAAAGGTTCCCTAGTAGACATTTTATTTTGGATAATCCTCTTCATCAAGCCAGTTCTAGCACTAGACCCCATTCGGCACCAATGCTCAAGCTGCCACCATATAAAAGAACAGCAAAATAGTATATAAAAATCAACCAGACGGTCTTTAGGCTAAAATCTGGACTTTGTCCATTTCCTGTTGTAGGATTACAAGAAGTCAAGGCACCTCTCCAGGATTCGGTTTCTTTTCCAGAGTGTGTAGATATTAATACCTATTTTGTAGAATGATTGTAAGGATTGGAGGTAATAATGCCTTGCAAAAATAAGCACTCTGTAAATGGAGCTTTTCATTAGAACACAGCATGAACCTCATATCTGTGCTCCAAAAGCCAAGGAAAAGTAAAATTCCAGTAAATTATGGTGAGAACTTCTTTGGTAAAGGAAGAGAAGACACTTTTCTCTTCCTACATTTTTATCTCCAGCTAAGATTTAAAATCATCTTCTTCCCATATCTTTTACTTGTCCCCACTTGCCTGGCTCTTGTGGCCCCTTAATCTCATCTGCTGTTGGGCAATGTGGCCCAGGCTACATTCCTCCCTCTCACAGGATTTATGCAGAAGTGTTCCCTGGTTTACCCAGAGTCCTGTCCTTGAAGTGCCACATGGCAAGCAACCATTCCATGCTCAGTAATCCTGCGGCATGAAAACAACCACACCACATGCCACCATTTCTAGGAAGTTTCCACTGACAAACAATAAAGAAATGAATATATACAAAGATTTAGCTAGAAGAAGGTCTATCGTCTCCTTATTTACAATGGCAAAAAAAGGGAAGTAAAAGTGAAACCAAAACTGAAAGCTAAAATATAAATGTCCACTTAAACGAAATTAGCAATTCAGAGTGCCTGGCTGGCTCAGTCTGTAGAGCATGCGACTCTTGATCTCAGGGTTGTGAGTTCGAGCCCCATGTTGGGTGTAGAAATTACTTTAAAAATAAAATTTTAAAAAAAGGAAATTAGTAATTAAATTTGTGATACATCACAACAGAGTACTACATTGCCATTGTGAATTACATTTTGGAAAATCTTTGATGCTCTGTAAAGATGCCATAATAACTTAGGTTTTAAAAAAATAATTTTAGTGTTTCTAGGTCAGCATGTAAGGAGCTAAGAAGTTGCCACTCCACTCTAACAAGTAAAAAGCTGAACAAACTGACAAATCAACAATTCCCCTTAGACTTAGCAGAAAGGTAAAGTCACATGGAAAACCGTTGCCCTCAGAATTGGAGAGACAGGGAGGCAAATAGAGAGCGTCATGACTCACGTGAGCACTAACTCACAAGCGAACAATTCCACAGGCGCCATGGTATGAAACCTAAACTGTGATGGAGCAATGGATGGAGGCTCAGTGTGGACAACCCTGAGAGTTCAAAACTCCAGAGGGGCCCAGTCATGGGAGGCCCTCCCAGTTTTGTGTTCATTACCTCCAAGAGCTCTCCGAGGTCCTCAAAGTAGCTATCAGAAAAAGATCCCCTCCTGCTTTTGGAATGGGAAGAGGTGAAGGAACCATTTTTGAAATACACCAGAACATTCCATTCTTCTTAACAAGGCCCGACTCCAGGATCAACTGTTTTACCAGAGCCTAATTGGCTATCAGAATCTAAGCTACCTGATGGAAAGGGGGAAACACTCAACACCACACCTCTGGCCTTCCACACAAGAGAAGGAAAATACCTAACTCCAGCTCCACTGAGCCTTCCATGTAGAGGAAGGGAAATACACATCTCCATCCCCATCCAGTCATCTTTTTCCACCTAAGGGGTGGCAGAGGAAGAATGAGCATGATGAAGCTCACGGTCCAAGGGCACAGGCTCACCAAAACACTAAGATCTAACCATAGGACTATAGAGTGCTTCCCTTCTGATCCACACTTTACTACTACATCAGTAAAGGTCTATTTATTGGAGTTCCTATTACCCATTTCATTGTATCCACCTTTCAAGAAAATATGACAAGGGATACTAAAAGGGAAAAAACACAGGTTTAAGAGACTAAACAAACATCAAAACCAGTCAGATATGGCAGGGATGTTTGAATTATCAGATGAGGGATTTAGAAAAAAATTGATTAATTTGCTTCAATGGAAAAAGGAGATGACACTCAAGAACAGATAGATAATATAAGCAGAGAGGTGGGAATTCTAACAAAGAATCAAAAAAATACTAGAAATCAAAAACATTGTAATAGAAATGAAATATGCCTTTGAAGGGCTCATTAGTTGACTAGACACAGCTGAAGAAAGAATCTCTGAATTGGAAGCTATAACAACAGAAACTTCCAAAATTGAGCAAAAAAAAAAAAGACAGAAAAATATGGAACACAGTATCAAAGAACTGCGAGACAACTACAAAAAATATAACATATATATAATAGGAATACCAGAAGGAGAAAATAAAACAGAAGCAATATTTAAAGCAACGATGACTGAGAATTAATGTCAGACATCACATCACAGAAGCTCAAGGAACATCAAGCTCAAGGAACATCAAGTACCTCCCCCAAGTACCTCTAGTACTGTAGACTTATTCTACTCACATTTCAGATAATCAGAGATAAAGACAGAATCTTGGAAGATGACAAAGGGAAAAAAAACAAACACCTAACTTAACACCTATAGAGAGGCAAAGATAAAAGTTACTCTGATTTTTTCTCAGAAAACATACAAGCAAGACGGGAATAGACTGAAATATTTAAAGTGTTGAGAGGAAAGAAAAAAAAACAAACCTACAATTCTGACCTTGCAAAATATCCTTCAAAAGTGAAAGAGAACACGTGAAAAGACACTCAACGTCACTAATAATCAAGGAAATGCAAATCAAAACCACAGTGAGACATCACTTACATACCTGTCAGGATGGCTAGAATCAAAAAGATAAAACAAGCATTGGTGAGGATATGGAGAAAAAGGAATCTTCATACATCATTGGTGGGAATGTAAATTGGTGCAGCCACTAATGCTGGCTAGAAAACATACTGAAGACAACATGGAAGTTCCTCAAAAAAATAAAAATAGAAATACCAGCTGATCCAGTAATTCTACTACTGCATATTTACCCAAAGAAAACAAAATGCTAATCTGAAAAGATATGAGCACCCCTATGTTTACTGCAGCATTATTTACAATAGTCAAGATATGGAAGCAACCCGTGTCCATCAGTAGACAAATGAATAAGGAAGACGTGATATATATACAGAATATTACTTGCCAGAAAAAAGAATGAGCTCTTGCCATTTGCAATAACATGGATGGAACTAGAGGGTATTAGAGGGTATAATGCTAAGTGAAATAAGTCAGACCGAGAAAAACAAATGCCATCTGATTTCACTTCCATGTGGAATCTAAGAGACAAATGAACAAAGAAACAAACAAACAGAAAGCATAAACAGACCCATAAATAAAGAGAAAAAACTGATGGTTGCCAGGGGGGGAAAGGGTCGGAGAAGGGGCAAAATGGGTGAGGGGAAGTGGAAGATACAGGCTTCCAGTTATGGAATGAATAAATCATGGGGATAAAAGGTACAGCATAGGGAATATAGTACTGTAATAGTGTGTATAGTGACAGATGGGAGCTACACTTCTGGTGAGCACAGCATAACATACAGTCTTGTGGAATCACTTTGTAGTACCCTTGGAACTGATGTAACATTGTATGTCAACTCTAATTTCAAAAAAGGGAAGGAGAAATAAAGACTTTCTCAGACAAATAAAACTTGAGAGAATTTGTTGGCAGCACATTTGCCTTGCAAGAAATGTTAAAAGTTCTTCAAAAAGAAGAAAAATGATATGGGTCAAAAACTTGAATCTACATTAGAAAAAAGAAAGAGCACTGGAGAAAGGATAAGTGAAGATAATATAAAAACTTAAATTTTTCTTATTCTTAATTGATCTAACATGTAACAGTTTGTTCAAAATTATAATAGCAACAATGCTTTCAATTATATATGTTTATATATGCTTATGTATAAATGAATTGAGTAACAGTAATAATACAAGGGACAGGGCAGGGAAGAATTGGGAATATTTTGTTATTATATGGTACTTGCACTTGGATTAGTCATAAATGGATATTGCAAACTCTAGGACAACCACTAGAAAAAGGAAAAAAGTATAATTGATATGCTAAGAAAGGAGAAAAAGTGGAATCATATAAAATGATCATTTAAAACTACAAAAGGCAGAAAAAGAATGGAAGACAAAATAAGAACAAGGGAAAGGAACAAGTAGAAAACACAAGCAAATACAGTAAATATGAGTCCAACTATATCAATAATCACCTTGAATGTCAATAGTCTAAATGCACAAATTAGAAGACAGAGATTGTCAGAGTGAATCAAAAACATAACCCCATGGGGCACCTGGGTGGCTCAGTCAGGTAAGCATCGCCTTCGGCTCAGGTCATGATCTCAGGTCCCAAGATTGAGCCCTGTGTCAGGCTCCCTGCTCAATGGGGAGTCTGCTTCTCCCTCTCCCTCTCCCTCTGTCCCTCCCCACTACTCATGCTCTTTTTCTCAAATAAATAAATATAGATTGATAGATAGATAGATGATAGATAGATAGATAGATAAACATACAAGAACACACATGAACCCAAAGTAAATGGGTAGAGAAAAACATACTATCTAACACTAATCAAAAGAAAGCAGGAATAGCTATATCAATTTCATAAAGAGCAGACTTCCAAGTAGGAAAGTAATCAGGTATAATTATAAAGGGGTAAGTGCTCCAAGAAGACATAATAATTCTTAGCATATATATGCCTATAAAAAGAGTATCAAAGTATGTGAGGAAGAAATAATAGAACTGCAAGGAGAAACAGATGAATCCACTAGTGTACTTGGAGACTTTAACATCCCTCTATGGAAAATGGGACAGATCCAGCAGACAGAAAATCAATAAGGGCAAAGCTGAACTCAATAGCATTATCAATCAGCTAGATATAACTGATATCCACAGACTACTTCATCTAACAACAGAACACATGTTCTTCTCAAACTCACATAGAACATTCACCAAGACAGACCATATTCTGAGCTATAAAACACACCTTAACAAATTTAAAAGATGAGAAATCATATAATGTCTGCTCTCACACCACAAGAGAATTAAACCATAAATCAGTAACAAAAAAATAGCAGGAAAATCACAAAATAACTTGATTAAACAACACCTTTCAAACAACACATGGGTCATTAAAGAAATCTCAAAAGAAATTTTTCAATATTTTGAGCTAAATAAAAATGAAACACAGCATAACAAAATTTGTGGGATGCAATTAAAGAAGAGATTAGAAGGAAATTTATAACATTCAATGAGTAGATTAAAAAAGAAAAAGAACACTTAAAACCAATAATCTAAGCTTCCATCTTATGAAAGTAGAAAAAGAAGACAAATTAAATCCAAAGTTAGCAGAAGAAAAGAAAGAATAAAAATTAGAACATAAATCAATGAAAGGAAATTAAAAGAAATCAATAAAGGAAATTAAACCAAAAGCTGTTTCTTTGAAAAGATCAAAACTGATAAACATCTAGCCAGAATAACGAAGAAAAAAAAGAGATAAGACCCAAACTGTATAAGAAATGAAGTGGGGCCATCACTACAGATCCCATTGACATTAAAAGGATAACAAAGAATATTATAAAAAACACTATTCCCACAAATTTGATAATCTAGACAAAATGGACTATTTCCTCGAAAGACACAATCTAGTAAAATTCACACAAGAAGAAATAGACAATCTGAATGGGTCTATATCTATTAAAGAAATTGAATCAATAATTAATAACCTTCCTAAACAGCACTAGGCCCAGATGGGATCACTAGTGAACTCTACCAAACCTTTGAAGAAGAAATTAAGCCAACTCTCTACAGTCTCTTCCGGAAAATGGAATCAAAGGGAATACTTAACTCATTCTAGGAGGACACCATTACTCTAATACCAAAACCAGATAGACATTACAAGAAAAGAAAATGAGACAACAGTATCTCTCAAGAACACAGACGTAAAATTTCTTAACAAATATTAACAAATCAAATTCAATAATGTATACAAAGAATTATACACCATGACCAAGTGGGATTTATCCAAGGTACACAAGGCTGGTTCAATACTGGTAAATTAATGTAATCTATCATAACAAGAAGCTAAAGAAAAATAACATGAACAAAATCAACAGATGCAGAAGCATTTGACAAAATCTGGCACCCATGCACGACAAAAATTCTCAGTGAACTAGTAACAGATGAGGACATCCTCAACATCAATTACAAACCTACAGCTAGGGGCGCCTAGGTGGCACAGTCAATTAAGCCTCAAACGTGGTTTCAGCTCAGGCTGTGATCTCAGGATCGTGGAACCAAGCCATAAGCAGGGCTCCATGCTCTCTCTCTAAAATAAATAAATAAATAAATATTAAAAAAAACAAAACAAAACAAAACCCACCAACCTACAGCTAACATCATACTTAATGATGTGAAACTCGAAAAAACTGACACCACTCAACTTTAAGACTTACTATGAAGTTACACTAATCAAGACAATGTGGTATTACGGGTGCCTGGACAGCTCAATCAGGGCACCTGGGTAGCTTCATTGATTAAGCATCTGCCTCTTTTTTTTTTTTTTTAAGATTTTATTTATTTATTTGACAGAGAGAGACAGCCAGCGAGAGAGGGAACACAAGCAGGGGGAGTGGGAGAGGAAGAAGCAGGCTCCCAGCAGAGGAGCCTGATGTGGGGCTCAATCCCAGGACCCTGGGATCAGGCCCTGAGCTGAAGGGAGACACTTAACGACTGAGCCACCCAGGCACCCTAAGCATCTGCCTCTTGATTTCAGCTCAGGCCATGATCTCAGGGTGGTGAGAGAAAGACCCACATCCGGTTCCATGTTCAGCACAGAATCAGCTTGAGATTCCCTCTCTCCCTCTCCCTTTGCCCCCCCCCCATGCCCCTGTGCTAACTAACTAAAATATTTAAAAAAAAAAAAAAAAGGAAGAAGAAGAAGAAGAGCATGCAACTCTTGATCTTGGGGTCGTGAGTTTGAGCCCCACACTGGACATGAAGCCCACTTAAAAAGATAATAAAATAAAAGATAAGACAATGTGGTACTGGCGAAAGAATACACAAGCAGAACAATGGATCAGAATAGAGACCCTAGAAACAGATCCATATGAATATAGTCAACTGATCTTCGACAAAGAAGCAAAAGCAATAGGATGGCGCGAAGGTAGTCTTTTTCAACAAATAATGCTGGAACAATTGAACATCCACATGCAATAAAATGAATGTAGACACAGACTTTAAACCCTTCACAAAAACCAACTCAAATGGATCACAGATCCAAATGTAGAATGCAAAACTATAAAAGTCCTAGAAGATAGAAGAAAACCCAGATGATGGTGGATATGGCAACAACTTACACCACCAAAGGCATACATATGAAAGAAATAATGGATAAGCTGAACTTCATTAAAATTAAAAACTTCCGTTCTAGGGGCGCCTGGGTAGTGCAGTCGTTAAGCGTCTGCCTTCGGCTCAGGGCGTGATCCCCACGTTCTGGGATCTAGCCCCACATCAGGCTCCTCCGCTGGAAGCCTGCTTCTTCCTCTCCCACTCCCCCTGCTGTGTTCCCTCTCTCGCTGGCTGTCTCTCTGTCATATAAATAAATAAAATCTTTAA
The DNA here is from genome assembly GCF_002007445.2 of Ailuropoda melanoleuca. NCBI lineage: Eukaryota > Metazoa > Chordata > Mammalia > Carnivora > Ursidae > Ailuropoda > Ailuropoda melanoleuca. Next base: position 34,617,585 of record NC_048220.1, read on the forward strand.
AAAAAAAAAAACCAAACTTCTGTTCTACAAAAAACAATGTCAATAGAATGAGAAGACAAGCCATAGACTGGGAGAAAATATTTGCAAGAGACACACCTGATATAGTATTGTTATCCAAAATATATTGCAAAGAACTCTTAAAACTCAACAATAAGAAAATGAATAAACCTATTAAAAAATGGGCCAAAGACCTGGACACTTACCAAAGAAGATACATAGATGGCAAGTAAGTATACGAAAAAATGCTCCACATCAAATGTCATCAGATCATTGCAAACTGAAGCATCAGTGAGAAACCACTACACACCTATTATTACAATGGCCAAAATCCAAAACGGTGACAATACCAAACGCAGACAAGGATGTGGAGCAACAGAAACTCTCATTCAATGCTGGCAGGAATGAATACAAAATGGTACGGCTACTTTGGAAGACAGTTTAGATATTCCTTACAAGGCTAAATATACTCTTACCATCCCATCCAGCAACTGCACTACATCTTGGTATTTACATGAGTGAACTGAAAATTTATGTCCACCTAAAAAGCTGCACACAAATGTTTATAGAAGCTTTAGTCACAATTGCCAAAACTCAGAAGCAACCAGAATATACTCCAGTAGGTGAATGGATAAATAAACTGTACATCCAGAAAATGGAATATTATTCAGGGCTCAAAAGAAATGAGCTACCCAGCCATGAAAAGACATGGAGGAACATTAAATGCACGTTACTAAGTGAAAGAAGCCAGTCTGAAAAAGCTGCGTACTGTAGGAGTCCAAATACATGACATTCTGAAAAAGGCAAAAACTGTGGGGACAAGAGAAAGACTGTAGTTGCCAGGGGTTAGAAGGAAGGGAGGGATGAATAGATGGAGCGCTAAGGACTTTCAGGGCAGTGAAAATCCTGTGTGTGATACTCTAACGGTGGATATATGTCCTTAGGCATTTGTCAAAATCCACAGAATGAACAGCACCAAGAATGAGCCCTACCTGTGGACGATGAAGATAGGTCAGTGAGGGTTCCTCAAGGGTAACAAGTGAGCCGCTCTGGTTGGAAGATGTGGATAAGAGAGGAAGCTTCAGAGGTGTGGGGGCAGGAGAATTAAGGGAAATCACCGTACTTTTCACTCATTCTTGCTCTGAACCTAAAACTGCTCTCAGAAATAAAGTTGATGAAATGTATTCAAGTGGTAAACAATAGTTTTAAACAGACAATACTGTATATTCCCGCTTTCATTTTGGAATGAAAAGCACATGTGTCATACCCACAGAGATGTGAGGAACACACCATGGTATTAATGGCAATTTTCTATGGGAGACTATAGGGAAATGCAATTTATGTTTTCCTGTTGTTTATCTGTTTGTTTCATCTTTGTTTCCTCAAAATTAGTTTTTCATTAAGCACCTACATAGCTGATGCTTAATCAGTGTTTTTTGAATAAACGAGTAGAGAAAAAAATAGGGGTTCAAGGGAGATCTGGGGACTCATCATATTTATGGTGACCCTTGCTATCCACGCACAGGCCCAACCCACATATATAAAGAGAGTATACTGAGCACTACCCAACACTTGGTCTGTAGCCTTAGAGCAAGCCTTCAACAGTTTTGAATTTTCTCTCTGAAACAGGTCTGTAAAAACGCATATATCAGGGCACCTGGGTGGCTCAGTGGGTTGTGTCCGACTCTTGATTTTGGCTTAGGTCATGATCTTGGGGTCATGAAATCGAGCCCTGCACCAGGCTCCACACTCAGCAGGGAGTCTGCTTGGGATTCCCTCTCTCCCTTTCCCTCTGCCCCTCTTCCTCCCTCCTCTCTCTCAAATAAATTAATTTTAAATTAATAAATTAATTTTTTAAAAAAAAAAGAGCATAGGGGTGCCCAGGTGGCTCAGCCATTAAGCATCTTGCCCTTGGCTCAGGTCAGGATCCCAGGGTCCCAGCTCTGCAGGGAGCCTGCTTCTCCCTCTCCCTCTGCCTGCCGCTCCCCCTGCTTCTGCGATGTCTCTCTCTCTCTCTCTGTCAAATAAATAAATAAACAAACCTTTTTTTAAAAAAAGAGCATGTATCTCTTACGAACTCAAACCGATAATGAATTCATTTAGGACTATAATATTAGAACAACTGACTTTTAATGGCTTTGATCTAGAAGGTTACAGACTTACAAGCACTTACCCAACTGGGTGGGTAAGACAAGCCACTAAGGTATAAGGACCTATATTTGCATATATAATATTTTACTTTATACTTTTCTCTGTTTTGTAGAATGGTCATAAGGTACTAATACAGTTGACCGTTGAACAATACAGGTCTGAATTGCACTGGTCCATTTACACATGGATTTTTTTTTAAGTAAATACAGCACGGTACTGTACAGATATTTTCTCTTCCTTACAATTTTCTTAATAACATTTTCTTTTCTCTAGCTTACTTTATCGTAAGAATACAGTACATAATACATATGACATACAAAATACGTGTTGAACGACTTTAGGTTATCGGTAAGGCTTCAGGTCAACAGCTGGCTATGAGTTGTTAAGGTTTTAGGGAGTCAAAAGGTACACATGGTTTTTTGACTGCACGGGGGCTGGCACCGTAACCCCTGCATTTTTCAAAGGTCAACTGTCCATAAATTGTACATGTAATTTATATATACGCCCATGTGTGTACGTATACATAGAGACAGACCATGTTCAAAAAACTTTTGCATAGAGGTGCACAATCAAAAAAGCTTATAGACCATGGCTGTGGTGAACACCTGGTCCACCCCCTTCATTTTAGAAAGGAGGACACTAAAGCTGAGAGAGAAAGGAGGTAACTCGCCCAAGTTGTCCAGCTGGTGAAAGGCTGGGTCTCCAAGCTGAGCCTGCTAATGCTTTACCCTGTGGTGTTAGTTTTTGTTTGATTTTTTTATTGTTTGTTTGCCTCATCTCATTGTTTTCTGATGGAGTAGAACTGTTTTTTGAATGCCATATAAGTCCAGGTAAAGAGTACAGGTAAGTTTTAACATTACGTTTTCCTGGAAGTTTTGGGTTTTAAAAAAGTGCTTACACACCTAAATGGACGTCTGCCTTTTCTCAAAAATGGAGGGCTGAGCCGCCCGCATTCCCCACAACCAGACTGCCTACTCCTAGTAAGCTTTATCCACTGGCTCCCAGGAACATTATCTGTAGGAATAACCCCCGGTGGAAATTAGCAAGAGAATCAGCTATAGAAATCACTGACAGAAAAGCCTCCCAGACAGTCCCTTGGCCATTTTAAAACATTACTTACAAGAGCCGTCAGCAAAACCCTGTCTCCATGGGCCATTACTTTGAGGGAACACTGCCAATCTCAGCATTACTTGGAAGGCACATTTTTTATGTCCCTCAAATGCTTACTGTCAAACTAAACCAAAGTTCTGAAAGGTTTCAAACACTTCCAAGTTTGGGTAAGTAAATACAGTCCCAGATTCGAGTGTGGCCTGGGGGCCAGGTAAGCAAGAGCCTTTTTTCCCAGCCTAAGGGCAAACTTCCGTTTGTCAGAGCAGCTTTGTAAAATTCACATGCACTCCGGCATTCTGACGATTTACAGAGGCCTATATAAACCTAGAATTCTATTTCCAGCTGTCTTCCCTTATGCAGGATAAGGAAGAGAACTTCACTTTCTCTGGATCATTTTGAAAACTTTTCACCCAGGACCAAAAAAGCACATGACAAGTGATAAAAAGGTAAGCACCACAGCTCACTTGTTTCAAATGCTCTCCTCCGACACCCAGAACCCCTACTGACTTCACAAAGGAAACATCTTGCACAAAAGTGGCTCACGTGGGAAGCAAGGAACTAGAAATGACCCAGGGCTCCTGAAAGGGAGTTATCAGTAGACCCATGTTATCATAATGTCATTACTTTGTTTCCACTGGATGACAAGAGTCTTTGCAGTATCATTTGCTCTTGGCAGACCATATATCATAATTCTCCTCCCGTTAGTAATTTCTTCACTGCAGGAAAAACTATCTCGAGAAATGGTGAAAAATATTTCCTTTTCATTTAAAATTGCTTTTTTATGCACTTATTGTCAAAAGTTATAAACAAAAATTGTGTGACCCAACCATGGAGGATTTGGGCAGTATAAATGTCTAGCATAAGAAAAATCTAGCTGCATAATTTAACAAAGTGTTTACAGGTAGGTCCAGAACCACAATATAAACATCCAACTCATACTTCAAACTTGACACTTGGCACTCAGAGTATAACTCAGAGACATTTCTTTTTTACTTTTATTCTGCCATGCACTTTTGTCGTGAAATTTCTTTGTCATTTACTCATTTATTAACTAAACTCATTTCCTTAAGGTGGGAGACAATAAGTAGATATGCTATAGACAAAGCATATTGTGAGTTTATTGAGACATGTTTTTAAAATCCCTCTTAATAACTCTGCATTCAACTTGGAAAAATAAGGATCTTGCAGCAACTGTTTTCATAGGCTGAGCAACTGTTCTCCAAGTGTCCTGGATAATGGGTTGGTGGCAAGATGGAGGAAGGTTCTAGAAGCATGACAGAAAGCTCTGTCCTTGCCCTGCATAATAGTAACACGTCTGTAGCAGACACAGTGGTCAGGCTCACTGAATTAAAATAAAGCAGCAGCCTCCCTGTCTGGAAAAAATGGACTCTGGACTCAGAAAAATCAGTTTGAATTGTGGCTCCCCACTTATTATCAATGTGATTTGGGGCTAAATACTTAGAGTCTGTGAGTTTCAATTTCTTTATCTGTAAAATCATGTTCTATGGTATATCTATATCTAGATAGAGACATAGATATCGAGTACACAGAAAGTGCTCAAAAAGAGTACTTATTATCAAATCTGCGGATGGTCCAAAGCTGGGGAGAGGGATGCTATGTCATAGAATTAACATTCAAAATTATCGTGACAGGGGCGCCTGGGTGGCACAGCGGTTGGGCGTCTGCCTTTGGCTCAGGGCGTGATCCCGGCGTTATGGGATCGAGCCCCACATCGGGCTCCTCTGCTGTGAGCCTGCTTCTTCCTCTCCCACTCCCCCTGCTTGTGTTCCCTCACTGGCTGGTTGTCTCTATCTCTGTCAAATAAATAAATAAAATCTTTAAAAAAAATTATCGTGACAGAAAGATGAGCTAAGATGGTGATAAATATTATAGAAGGAATAAAAATTAAATCCCATAGTTAAAGGTTTTTCATTTGTTTGTTTACTTTTGGTTTTAAGTTCAGTTGTACCAGTAGAGAATGGAGACAGCCTGGCTTAATAGCGGCTGACGTGAAAAACTTTCTGAACACTTGAATGACAGAGAATGTACTATGGAGACAATAGCAGCACATGGATACTGACTTATTAGGTGTAATCTTGTACTACAGAAGCATATGTTGTCTATAAATCAAGGAAATGAACTAACCTAATACATTTTGTCATGGCCATATCCCATCTGGAGCACTGTGTTCAGTTCTGGGCACCATTTTTTGAAAGAACATTTATAAAATATAGTATAACTTGAAAAGGATATCAGAAGGGTGAAAGGCTTACATACAGGAAGGCTAAAGAAGCTAGGAACAATAAGGCTAAAAAAGAGAATTTTAAGGAGAATGTGATAATTGCCTTCAAACATAACAGTCATGAAAATCAGAAAGTAATAGTAATTAATATGCATTGAGTACTTATTATGCACAAAGTAGTCACTGTTATCCACCCTTGCAGATGAGAAAGTTGGGGCACAGGGGCCGAGTTACATGCTTCCAGTCACATAATTCGGGTGGGTGGAGCCAGGTCCCATCCCAATAGTCCCGCCTCAAATGGAGGAGAGATACTAAAGCTATATTCTAAATATTTCTTTTTTTTTTTTTTTTTTTTTTAAAGNAGCAGGGGGAGTGGGAGAGGAAGAAGCAGGCTCATAGCAGAGGAGCCTGATGTGGGGCTCGATCCCATAACGCCGGGATCACGCCCTGAGCCGAAGGCAGACGCCCAACCGCTGTGCCACCCAGGCGCCCCTATTCTAAATATTTCTAACCTCTCTCTTATAGGATCGCAGTAAGACTGCACCCTCTCCATTCTTTTGAGGTTGAACACGGATTAATGATTTGCTCTGGCCAGGGAAATGGGAACCTAAGTCATCTTTGCAACTTCAGCGTGGGAGTTCAAGAGTCTATGAGCAACTCACCACATGTTCTTGCCAACATGGGTGCGTCAAGACGAAACTTCTATCAGGCTATCCATCTAAGTCCCTGCTGGGAAATGATGATCAGAGCTGCCCTGCTGACCCTTGCTGGACAGTAGCAGGAGCAAGAAATAAACTGTTGTTTGATTCAGCCACTGAGACATGGGGACTGCTTGTTACTGTGGCAATACCCAGCCTTTGCTGACAGCTAAACAAATCCACGTGCTTCAAGTCATTAAACTATTTCAGAATTTAAAAAAACTTTATTCTTATATTTTAAAAGGTCAGAACTAAGAATAGCTTATAGAAACTACAAGGAGGCAGATTTGGGCTTAATTTAACTTTTTTAAAGTGAAGTTTTCCAAAAATTGCTTCATGAGATGGAGTACTCCCTGAAAACATGGTATTTAAATAGAGGCCAGAAGGGACACCAGGCTGGCTCAGTCGGTAGAGCATGCGACCCTCAATCTCAGGGTCGTCCATTCAAAGCCCCACAATGGGCCTAGAGTTTACTTTAAGAAACGAAAAAATTAAAAAATATATAAAAACGTAAGTAGAGGCCAGATGGTCACTGTGCATCTACGTAGCAAAAAATATGGCTTAATTAAGGAGTTTTAATGTATCAAACATTTATGGTCCACCTCCAATGTGCCAGGCATTTCAGCCACAGTGATAAATCCAAACATACAACCCGTATCCTCAAGGAAATAGGCATCAAGTACAGAAGTAGATAAGGTCTGCTGACTCTTTTAGCAGTGTGATTCAACCAAATTAGAGATAATAACATGGCCTGCATGAAGCTGACAGCAAGCCTGAACTTAGAAATAACCACGTAGCACAAGAAATCCTGCTGATGCTTAAGTTGTATTATTATTTTTCAATTAGGAGCCGAAAGTATAGGGTTTGCAAAAGGAAGAAAAATGAGAGAATTTCTAGGTTTACAGGAGGAACATTTTCCCTTTCTCTAGTTACCATTCTTAAATCTTGCAAACCAGGCATATTATCTGGCTTACATCAGGGGTGTTCCAGCAAAGGGAATAGCACTGACTCACAGCAATTGTTACCGACCTTTTCCATCACTTCTCCCACCCCTTAGAGTCAGGAAGGGAACATTTCAATCCCCATCAGCCCAGACCTAAAGAGAGGCAATAATCTTCCTGTAACACTGTTCTTAAAGTTTAGGAATCAGCCACAGCTTTTCCAAAATATCAGAAGTTTTTCCTAAAAGGATTATAGGAGCAGGGCCTAGAGGAATCCCATATTCTAAGGATAGGAAAATCACAAATTAAATGAGTGATTGCAAGGGACATGGACATTGTTTCCCAATGGCACCCCTACGCAGTACGAAGTTCAGTGCTTTCTTTCCCTAGTGGTATCGATAATTAAAGCTTTGTTTGCTTTTTCAAACTTTCAAAAATCAAGCAGTGCAGAGATATGCTTTCCTTTGACTGGCTGGCTGCATTTGAATGGAAAAACATCTATAACTCGGGTAAGCATTAACTGTAATTGCTCTGGGGCAGACATTTCCATTTCGGGTTATTATTCATATCAGTATTTACACAGAATAATATATGTGGATGGATTTTGCAGCCATTATCTACACAAGAGTGACGTATCTGATTACTATTGTTCCCCAACTCTACAGCATCAGTCTGAACTTTGAATGCTCCAGCCCTGCCCAGACCCTGAATTTTCTGAACTATGGTTCTGATTTTCTATGAAATAAACAAATAGATGAGAGCAAGCTGGATTTCAATGCCATACCTCCAGTCAGTTCTCTGTGGCATGAGTTTCTCAAAAATACACATACAGAACAAATTGGCTTTGGCACATGGAGGAGCAGCAGAGAATTTGCAGCTTGTGCTAGTTTAAAGTGCACCCTTAATACTCGGGCCTGTTTTCAAAAATAAGTGATATTCTTCCAGAGGCAACTGGATCCCTGTGGTACCCAGTCTTGCAACAAACTACATACACAAACGTACACTTCACAAACACAGATGTGAAATGTCGATCTAGGACAGAAGAGAGGCCCTCAGATTAGGGTGTTTAGTTTAGTGGCTCCACACCCAAAAGTTTCAGGGACAGAGCTGATGTTTGAAGAGTGAGAGGGGAGACCGCCCATCCTGTATGTTCATCCGGGGACTATGGAAATGACCCCATTTTCGCAGCGCCAGTTTGCCCTCTGCCCCGGTGACCCGGGTTGAGATTTAATCTAGGGCCAGAGGGTGGCCAAGACAACTGGGCTGGTGGTTACTCAGACGGAGAGAAGTACTAGAAATCACTAAGCCTCCGCGGCGGGCCGGGCTGACACACCCACCCAGACCCGTTGGCCCCGAGGGTGCGGCAGGGAGGCGGG
>NC_048220.1:34626216-34924909 GCF_002007445.2 Ailuropoda melanoleuca
TTCTGCAAAACCTCCTTGCCCGTGGCGCTCCGGATTTCCACGCCGGCGGGCGCGGGCGAGGCGGGCGAGGCGGGCGCGGGCTCCCTGCCCTCCTCCCGGCCTTGGCCCCGGCGCGGGCTGTCCCCCTCGACCCCCGGCCGGCTCCCCGAGCCGCGGCCGCTGCCCTGGCTGCTCCGGGGAGTCTTCGCGCCCCGCTGCCCCACGCTCAGGGCATCGAAATCCAGCGTCTTGCTCTCGAAGGCGCCCTCCACGTTGCAGAACATGCCGCCGTACTTCTGCCGCGGGACCTGGTCAGTGGTGCCCGGCCTGGCCAGGTACACGGGCAGATCGTCCTCGTGGGAGCTGTCCCAGCCCCTCCGGCCCGAGGCCATGGCTCCGGCGCACAGCGGCCCGCGGGTTCGCTCCCTCAGGAGGCGGAAAGGGCAGCCGCCGGCAGCGTGCGCCGAGCCACAGTGACTGGGGCGGGAGGAGGCGCCTGAGCGTTCGCGCCAGAGGCGGCAGTGCAGCTCCGGTTCCTGCCAGTCCCCAGCCAGCCAGCGAGCGCGCGGCGCAGGGCCGGGGCAGCGGCGCGCTCCGCCACGGGACCTGTCGCCCGCCCGCCGCCCCTCGGCGCGCACCCGACCCTAACGCGGCCTCACAGGGTCGCGCGGCCGGGTTGCCCTTCGAAAGTAGAAATCCCAACTTGGCGCGCGCACACACACACACGCACGCATGCACACCCGCCCAACACCCCCCAGAGTCACACTCAAGAACTTGCCTCACGCACACAAGCACACAAACCCGTTTCGCCCACACTGACTTCCGAGGTTGCCTCACGAAGACAAATCTCTCTGCCCCACTCGCGCACACAAACCTAGTTGGCTCAGGTGTGTTCATCTGAAAGCCAAATTCTGATTTACAACAACACACATACACGCCAACTCAGGCTTACCAGACTCACAATCCTAGACTGCTCACCCCTAATCCCAGGTGTGTCTCATTCTCATCTTAGAATTGTCTCACTACTGTCCCCAGTTCTAGAATCTGCCTCACAAACCTGCACTCAAAGATAGACCTCCCGAGTTGGTGGAGAGAGACCCTCTTGCTTCGCTGACAGTCACAAAAGCCTGTCGTTGACTCACAGACCAATCTACACTAAACGACTCCTACCTCACATTTAGCACCCTAGATTGTGCTTTTTGCCCACGCATAGTTAGCCTCACAGTTACTTCACAGGTCACAGACACGCACACACCTAGATCGTGCCTTGTGAAGTACTTCCAAGCCCCCGTCACACGACACGCCCGAGGCTAACCCCTCACGCTCAAGCTCAGGTTTACCTCAGTCAGAACCCTGCACGTGGGCTCACACATAAACTAAGATTTACCTCAAAAACGCCCAACTAAAGCCTTTGCCTTCCGTGCTACCTCAGTTCCACACAGATATCACTTGTGCACGTGCCGGCTCCCACAGCCTCAGTCTCCTCCCCGCGTCCACCCACACACACTCCCACCCAGACTTTGCCAGTAAACCGCACAGTCGGCAAAGGGCAGAGCTTGGTGCCTGCACACACAGCCCAACTCCAGAACCCGCAACGTCCACATTAGACGAGCCCCCTTTCAGAAATTCGCTCCCTCCTGTATTCATCCAGCGAGAATCGCATGCCTACTATGCCTCTTCCCAAGATACTGGAGCGATGGTGTTAAAACAAGGCAGAGGGGGGCCGCCCCCAGCAGGAGTGCAGTCCGCAACCACCCAGCTAGGTAGCAGTCATTCGCCACCCCGCGTGCCACACTACCCTTCCTTTTGTGAACCTCGCCACCGCATCCTAAGCTTCATGAGGTCAGAGATCTGGTCTGTTTAGTTTACCATTAAGTATCTTGAGCCCGGAACATCTGCAGGGACATATGAGAAGCTCCATAAATCCTTTTTGCATAAGTGGGTAATGATAAGAATAATAACAATAGCAACAACAGGGAACATGTATGGAGCTGTTGCTGTGTGCCAGTCCCTACTGTAATTGCATCGCATACAGGAACTCGCTCAATGCTCGGAAGCATATGGCAGGTGTCTTTGTGCACACACCATCTTTGAAGGCATCTGCAATGAATTTGATGAACTGAAACTTGCAAGTCCAATTTTGGAAAGTAACTAGGATATTGGAAAAGGGACTCGATAGCAGGATTGTGACAGTCATGAAAGGTTGGGGGATGGAAGTTGATGTGAACTCAGATCAAAGACAATTGTGTTGATGCAAGTTGTACTTGCCCTCCATCCCCATGAGGAGAAAGATGCTTGCTGAACCACCCGAGCTCCGTCAAATTATTTATGATTTCTTAAGCGGACTTCCTCTGGGACGCTGCTTTTTTAACAAATGCTGGTTGCCCACAGACCCAGAAGTTCACATGAGAAATAGATAATATAAGCTGCCCCTTCCCTCTTTGCTTACATGGGTGATTTCCTTCCTCTTTCCCATTGGTCTCAAACTCTTCTCCATTCATTAATGTATATACAGACTTTTAGGGGGACATTTGCTATGTGTCCAGCACTGTCCTGGGCTCCCTCCTCTGTGGAACATAAATCTAATGGGAGGAAAGAGATGATAAATAAGACCAGACAGGTCAGATAGTCCTAAGATTATAAAGAAAACAAGATTCCCAACTTTTAGATGGGTGGGTCAGGAGAGTCTTGCCCCTCTGACTCCATAAACACCATGGGCACTAGCACTGTCAGCAAGGGCGACAGGAAATAAAGATATTAGCTAACATTTATTAGGAATTTATTCAGTGCCAGGCTCAATGCTAAGGACACTTCATACACTATCTTGATTAATTTGGATTAGTAATATCTTAATTAACAATACAAGTCACATACTATTATTTCTTTTTTACCAGCAAGCAGGCTGAGGCTCTGAGTAAATGCCCAAGTTGTGACAGAACCATAACTAGAAGGAATATATGTGCAGAGAGTGTGAGGTTTCCTTTGAGACGGAACATTCTGAATGTAGATGCGTGCTTGCATGTGCTCGCGTGTGTGGGTGCTTGGGCGTAGATAAGTCCCATTGTTAGAGCTACATTGCCTCATCACGATGTCTATTGCAATGTATAAGCTCCATAATTACATTTGTTGATGAAACATCGCATCTAAAAGTCAACAGCTGCATATACACATATGTGTTTAATTAAGAAAGCAGAGCAGCCTTGAGAAGAAGGCTAAAATGGGAATGGCTGATCTGACTCCAATTCTGCAGCTATGTGGCCTTAGGCCAAGGGTTTTAGTTAACTTCTTCATGTCTTTCTGCTTTCTATTTGCCTCACCCACCTAACAGGATTAGAGGGATTTCATTCCTTGAGTAAGACGTTGTGCTAAGAACTTCACATGCATTGCCTTAATGTTCACAACTACCCGGCACATGGTGTGACTACCATCCGCACATTACCAGGGGAGAAAAGGAAGCCTAGACGAGTTAAATTTCCTGTCCGGAGTATCACACTAGCACTTCAAGCTAGAATTGAAACCGTACTAGTTAGTCCAGAGCCCGTGCTCCTAAAAACCAGCCCAACACAGAGTTCTGGTGTAAGGATTCAGAGAGATGATAATGGGAAGGCCACAAGTAAAGTTTTAACAAATCGAAAAATTCTAAGTGCCCCACTTGTTTGGGGGCAAAGGCAAACTTTAAGACAAACACTCACATAAATACCCTACCAATGTCCTCCTAACAAAGGTATTAGCCTCGTGAACACATGCCAATTTTATCATGTCTGTCCCTGGTAAGGTAGAAGATACGTTACTTACGACAATCACCAACGTAAGGGCAGCATCATGCCTACGGTCACCTTAAGTCACAATTCCCAGTGAAGGGTTTAAGTAAAATAGCGTGCAAAGAGCAAGCCATTTCTATAAGGCGGGCAGCGGAATAGACCTTTCAACCTGTCACACACCAGATCAAATTTGCATTTCCTGTAACTCTGCAGTAAATGACTTGCCGCTTTGCATTGACGTGACTTGTTATGCGAGCCCATGGCATATCCGATTATAACTTTAGGGAAATGTATTCCAGACGCATCTTCTATTACCTACAGATGAGCGGAAGGCAGAGACTCCCCTGTAGTAAGCAATGCATGCACGAGCAATCCTGATACGGCAGCACACAGGATATCTTTTGCGGAAAATAAATTGCACTGAATTCTATTTTTTTTTTAAGATTTTATTTATTTGACAGAGATAGAGACAGCCAGCGAGAGAGGGAACACAAGCAGGGGGAGTGGGAGAGGAAGAAGCAGGCTCCCAGCAGAGGAGCCTGATGTGGGGCTCGATCCCAGAATGCCGGGACCACGCCCTGAGCTGAAGACAGACGCTTAACCTCTGTGCCACCCAGGCGCCCCTGCACTGAATTCTTATAAAGCAAAAAAACTACTCAACAGAAGATACAATTTTAATACTCACTAAGGCTGTGCCTCCATACTCAAAATAAGGAGAGAATAGAGGAGTTAGGCACTTTTCCTTGATTCAACAGTGAATTTAAAAATTTCTGATCAAAATCCACCCTGTCTTTTCCATCCTTGAATTGCAAAAATTTGAACCTAGGTTATTTCTGTCCTACTTTATGGGTACAGAGATTGGAAATGTAATTTTTCACCCTACAGATGTCATGTATGTATGAGGCAGTCTCTGCAAAATATTCAGTGCTCTGCCCGACACATTGTAGATGCTCAATGAATTGTAGTCCCCCATTTCCTCAGTATATTTAGCTACATCATTAATATCACAGAGTTTGTAGTAATGAGCTTGACCTTGCCCTGTAACTTTAGCTTTGCAAGGTTTTACGGAACAAACTGAAATTACGATAATGTTTAGTATACATGTTAAAAAGTCACTACTATTTTCAATACACCTCCATCACACCTTAAGAATTCTGACAGGTGACTAGTGATTTTCAGCTCAATAATGGTGACCAAAGTGTTCATTAGAAGCTGAAAAACTGGTCGTTTCTCAAATCCACACACAACGTTAAAACCAGTTTGTTGGGGCGCCTGGGTGGCATAGCGGTTGGGCGTCTGCCTTCGGCTCGGGGCGTGATCCCGGCGTTGTGGGATCGAGCCCCACATCAGGCTCCTCCGCTATGAGCCTGCTTCTTCCTCTCCCACTCCCCCTGCTTGTGTTCCCTCTCTAGCTGGCTGTGTCTGTCTCTGTCGAATAAATAAATAAAATCTTAAAAAAAAAAAAACAGTTTGTTAACATATTTTTAATAATCCCAGGTGTGCATGCAGAAAATTCCTGCTATTTCATAAATATATATATATATGTATATGTATATATATATATATGTAGGGAGAAAAATCAACAAGAATATATGTCAAAATATTCATAAAGGCTGAGTTGTAGAATTATGAGTAACTTCTAGTTTCTTCTTTCATGCATTTCTGTATTTTCCAAAATCTTTATAAATGAGAGTTACTTTTATATACATAAAGATTTGTTTATTTACTTGAGAGAGAGAGCACGAGCAGGGTGATGGATAGAGGGAAAAGGAGAGAGAATCTCCAGCAGACTCCCCTCTGAGCTCAGAGCAGAATGGAGGGCTCAATCCCATGACCTCAAGGTCACGACCTCAGACAAAACCAAAAGTCAGATATTCAACCGACTGCACCACCCAGGTGGCCCATAATGTTAATTTATTAATTTGAGAAATAGAGAGAGTGCATGCATGCACAAGTTGAGGGACAGGAGGAGGGAGAGAGAGAGAGAATCCCGAGCCCACTCCATGCTAGGTCCACCCAATGTAAGGCTTGATCTCATGACCCTGAGATCATGACCTGAGCCATAATCAAGAGTTGGCTGCTTAACCGACTGAGACACCCAGACAACCCCCAGAATGTATTTTTAAATATATGTCCAGGATGTTATTTTAGATAAAAACACGTTTATTGAACATGTTGAAAATTGCTGATAGAGAATTATTGAACCAAGCTGTTAGCTCCCTACTCTATTATGAAGATCAATTATCAAAAATGAAAAATAAAAATAAAACATGATCAGGCTCCTCATCAGAGTCAAGTTGTCACCTCATGCAAAAAGCATATTAGCAGCTGGACAGCTGAATGAGAAAATGATCGTTATGACAAGAACACGAAATGAGGGCTTATAAATGTCCTCGAGGCTAATCCTTTCCACCAAAGGATTAGTTAATAAGACACGACAAGATCACCTTCCCACTGAGAAGTTGTTGGCGTTTCCTTCCCAATTTTTTACACTGAGCCTCTCTCTTTGATGTTGCTATTCTCAAATGTTCAAAAGCCAATTCTAATCACGGAATTTCCTTTTGCCTTAAGTGGGAAGGAGACAATTGTTAGGTAGTTGCTGACCAATATGAGAAAACGATATTCACTTCAAATGCTCTAATGCTCTAGTTTCCTTTGGTGCAGGTTCACAGGTACAATTTAATCTCCTAAGTGAAAAATCTCTAAGGAAGGGCCAGACAATGAATGTAACTACAGGGTATAACAAAATAATAATAATAATAATAACAAAAGACAAAAAAAGCTACAATCTGTCCAACCTCTTTAACAGCCACAATGGATCACAATCTGTTTCCAAGGCCTTATTTATTTATTTATTTATTTATTTATTTATTTGAGAGAGAGCACAGGAGAGAAAACAAGTAGGGGGAGGGGCAGAGGGAGAAGTCAACTTCCTGGAAGAGTGGAGAGCCCGTCGCGGGGCTCGATCCCAGGAGCCAGGGACCATGACCTGAACCAAAGGCAGATGCTTAACTGACTGAGCCAGTCAGGAGCCCCTGTTTCCAAGGTTTTAAAAAAATGTACTTATTTGTTATTTTTCCAGCTATTTTTCCTGATTTTTGTCCATTTACACAAGCATCCCATTTGTTCTACATTATTATTATAACAATCTCATTCTGATTATTTAAAATAAAACTAATTCTCTCTTACCTATTGCCATCTAAAGATTTTTTAAAAAGCAGTAATGAATCCTTGTCTGTTTCTCCTTCCCTTCTGTCCTTACTTTTCAATGAAAATTTCAGAAGTACAGAAAAGCAGATGGTAATTTAATGAACTCCCATATACTTACTCTTTAGAATTTTTAAACGCTAACTTTTCATCATATTTTCCCTATATTTTCAAGCAATAAAATATAGTAGAGTTCAAGTGACCCTTACCTGGTCTACTCTGTCTTCTTCCCTCTGAAAAAGAACCACTAACCTGTATTCATCTCTCGTCTTCTCATAGAGACTGCTATCTGTTCTAAGTGCATCCTTTCATTGAGATTCGTAAACCTTTTTTTCCTGCCAAATACACTACTGCCCTTGTTTAATTATTTGCTTTTCAGGAATAACCATGACTTTTGATATACAGAAGCCCCTCACTCCCAGAAAGCTAACTAAGGCTTGAAGCAGTACCAGTAGGGTTTCTCCTGCTAAATAAAGATAATCGTCTCACTCATTTATCAGGGCACTCATGCTCTAAGCGTAGGTGTGTGTCTTTAGATCACCGGGTTTCTGCATCAACCAATACTGGCTCTGTTCAAGACAAACGCAAAAACCAACCGTTTCCTCTTGAAGGGAATATTTTTGTTATCATCCTGATTCGAGTGGCTCCAGGAAACTGAACATATAACTTGCACTTAACATTTAAAAGATCACTTTTTATTTTAGTATTCCCTAGAGCAGAAACTAAATAATGGACATAGAAAGGTAGTCAAATAAAATGACGATCTGAAAAGAGAAGCTCCTTTCATTCCAGACACAAATTTGCTGGCTCCACAAGACCAGGCCACATCCTGGCTCCAACTAAATAGCTAACAGGCCAGAGTATAAATGACAGATACTAAGAGATATGGAAGGAAAAAAATGTAACACATGGTGAAGAATTCTTTCATTGAGAATATTATAGCTCTGTATAGATTCAGACACATAAATGCATTGGTAGTGCCTTCTTACCCCAGCGCTTTGTCTGAGCTCATTTTTCTGTTAATAAATAACTCCTTGTCCAGGCAGCTCCCTGGAAAGCCTTATTCCTCCAGATCCTTTATAATTAAGAAGAATGGGTAGGAAATAGGATCCTGTCAATGTTGAAGATTTTATAGTGATTTATATTGGAAATATGAAGAAAAAAATAAGGAGACAATTAGTTTAAGCATGTAGCCCTGATTTCCTTTTCTTATTACAAAATACCAGAGTATTTACATGCTATGAGATACATTTGAGAAAGGCTTAGGATTTGAAGTCACAAAATCTGGCCTACAATTATGGGTCCATCACTAGCTGAGTGAATTTTGGGGAATTACATAAATTCTCTCTTTCTGTTCCCTCATCAACAAAATGCGGATAAAAAGCTATGGTGTTGAAAAAAAAAAAAAGTGAGTTGTTGCATACCAACTTATAACTGCTTTCTACAAATGTTAACTTTTCTTTTCTTCAGTGCTTGGCCCCAGTGTCTGGGACCCTGTATATAAACAGTAAACAGGTCTCAAATTAATGTTATCTAGAATTTTTGTTTTTCTTTTCTTTTTCTTTTTTTTTAAGATTTTATTTATTTATTTGACAGAGAGAGAGACAGCCTGCGAGAGAGGGAACACAAGCAGGGGGAGTGGGAGAGGAAGAAGCAGGCGCCCAGCGGAGCAGGGAGCCCGATAAGGGGCTCGATTCCAGGACCCTGGGACCATGTCCCGAGCCAAAGGCAGCCACTTAACCCGACTGAGCCACCAAGGCACCCCACAGAATTTTTGTTTTTCAATGGTAGATAAAACTGTATGTAGTATGTAGCTAACGATTACTAATTAAGCTTAGGTGTGACCGAAGAGAAAAATATATTCTGGGAAACCAAGTCAGATTACCTTCTATTCCAATCCTAAAAGTTTTAGACATTTGTCCCCTGAAAGCATCCTAGACCCAGGGTAGACTCAGATGTATATGTGAAACGTTATATCAAAATACACTAGAAATAATAAGATATAAATATTTTTAAAGATTGACGTTTTAAAGCAGAGCCCACATTAAAATTTACTCAGTTTTGACTACACGATGTCTAACAACTTAATAATTCTTAATATTGGCTTAGAAATTGTAACATTTAAAGTACAATGTTAACTTGCCAAAGTGTTTATTTCTTACCAGAAAATATTCAGTATGACCATACACTCAAATAATATACTTCAAAACTATTAATTGTATCAAAAAAGATTTTTTGACTCTAAAATTTACACCTACAAACATACATGTTGCTGTCTTTTGCAATAAATGGATGGAGCAGTTCTAGGAATAGCAAGAGTATATCAAGATGAACTAATCTAAGCTTCTCAAAACTGTATGTTTATCAAACATATAAATTAGGAGGATTTTCAAAAGAAAATTTCAGGTTGAATACTATGCAAAAATTATAGTAGATTAATTATCAGTGAAGAATTTTATATTTAATATATTAACTTATTTTGTGGCTTATTTTTAGCTAAAAATTACTTACTAAACTAAAAAATTTGAGTGATTGAAGACATGGATAGGATTTATAAAATGTCCATAGTACTGTGGTTGATAAGTCTGATAAATGTAGAATGTGGGAATTACCCTTTTAACAAAACACAGTAAGGATGTAATATTGTTAGCTGGCTGGATTATTCATTGTTATGGATATAATTTTTGACACTGGCTGGCAAGTCCATAATAAGCAGTAATTAAAATATAATCTTAAATCATATAATGATGATTACTTTCACCATTTAGATATTTACCAGTACTTTTTACATCTGGATCCTGAGAAGCCTTTAATTCAGGACCAGGTATAAATGAAAACTCCCCATGGGGCAGACAGATCCAATTTTATTAGAAATATAACTGCCCCTGCAGATCCTTACTTTTCCCAAAGCTCCTGAAATCAAGCTTGCTTGTTTTGTTTGTTTTCCTTTGAAGACAGTGAAGAATGTCTCAGAAACCACTTCAAAATCTGTCTTTGTAAAAAGAAAAACTATGAATTTTTGCAACTGCCTTATTCATTTTGTTGTTTTTTAATCCAAAGATCAGTTCTGTTTGCTGTCCTAGAATAACTCAAACGCAGAAGAGACAAAATTTGAGCCAAGTCCATTCTCCCTCAGCCAAGGGAGAGCAGAAATCTGTGCGAGTAACAAAAGGGGAACAGTCTGCTTAATCAATTTGATTCATTACATATTTATTGAGTACTGATTTTTTTGCCAGGGAATATTCAACATGTTGCAGGAGTTTACAATATAGGTGGTAAGACAACTAGGGAAATCTCATGCTGCTTAGCCTGTCATAAGTGTTGCAAGAGGATAAAGGAACTACAGATCAGCAAAGGCCTTCTGAAAAGCAAACCACAAGTCACAAAGGGTGAGTTGGGTTTTGACAGAGGAAGATGGGTGAGGTCATTCCTGGCAGAGTGAGAAATGGGAAACAGTGAGCAGGCCTGCTTGGCTGGAAAGCACAATGCTCATAGGGGAGTAAGGGATAAGGCTAGAAAGATTGGACAGGGCTTGAATGTGGGGGGACCCAGAATGAAAAGCAAGCAACTTTTCAGTTGGGAAAGTAGTTATACACTGGGCCATACCTGCTTTGCAAAACTTACCTCACCTACAGCCTGAGTCCCTGGGTTTGATTTCAGATGTAGCAGTCATATCAGCATCTGCCCTCTGCCCAAATTTCTCTGTCTTCATACAGTTGTCTGAAATCATCTTTAGGGCCTCTATGCTATTACTTAAGACATCAACACTTTTGTAGATATAAATTCTCCTGAGAGTGAGCCCTCCTGCCCGGGTCAGTGTATGCATTTCCTGTCCCTTCCTGAGTGGGTTTGGGAGGTGCAGAGAACGCCAGAGCGTGAAATTTCAGGTGCCGCGCAAGGAGTGTTTGGAGAAGGGTTAGAATTGGGAGGCAAATTTTCACCACAGAAAGGGGGAGTTTTGCCTTTTTTTTTTTTTCAAGATTTATTTATTTATTTCAGAGAGAGGGAGAGCGCATAAGTAGTAGGAAGGGCAGAGGGAGAGAATCTCAAGCAGACCCCACGCTGAGGGAGGAGCCCGATGTGGGGCTCGATCTCAGGATCCAGAGGTCAGACCCAAGTCCATGCCAAGAGTTGGATGCTTAACCGACTGAGGCACCCAGACACCGCAGAGGCGGCGAGTTTCTAAATGAGTCTGCAGTGTGTTCACGATGACAGGTGATCTCTTTTTGTCCAGGGTTGCAGGCAGAGAGCAGTTGTTGGGCAACGAGAGATTCAACAGCAGTGCAGAAAGCTCAGAGCTGTGACCGATGAGATGAGCAGATGTCCGCTTGACCAGGGCTGGGGCGTGAAATGTAAGATTAAACAAGAGGCACTCAAGAAAGGTGTCCGTTCTCCATGGACGAGAGTGCTCTAGTGCTCTATTGCCATGTAACAAATTCAGCAGTTTAAAACAACACAGATTTGTTATCTCTCAGTTTCCATGGCTCAGAAATTTGGGTACAGGCTAACTGGGTCATCTGCTCAGGTCTCACCCAGATGAAATGATGGTGTCTGGCAAGGCTGAGATCTCATCTCGGCGTTGGGGTCCCTTTCCAAGCTCATTGGTTGGTGGCAGCATTCAGGTCTTGGCAGTTACAAGACTGTCAGGCATCAGTCTTCCTGGCTGTCAGCCCGGGGTGACTCCCAGCTCCTAGAAGGCACCCTCATGTCCTTGCCACGAGACCCCCTTCATCGGCAATTCACAGATGGCTGTTTGCTTCTTTGGGATGGGCAGGAGAATCCCTTGCTTTCAGTTTCCGATTTCTTTTCAAGTCTCCTCTGATTAGGTAAGGCCCATCCAGGATTACCTCCTTAACTTAAAATCAATGGATGAAGGGGCTTAATTACATCTGCGATCTCATTGCAGCACCTAGACTAATGTTTGATTGAGTAACTGGGAGGAGGTAGTTGGAACCAGGGTCGTGGGACTGTTGGAGGCCATCTCAGAATTCTGCTTGTTACAGAGTCGTGCCAGAATCTTTAACAGGTGGGAAGCCCATACTGATGCTCTTGATCCATGGGAAAGGTGGCTGGAAAGTGGGCCAGCCATTCCTTATATATCTCTACAACTCTCTCCACTGTTCAGCAGTTAGTACTTAAAATCTTACCAAGAATTAAAATAACTACATTTGTAATATTTGAGGATGGCTATGTGGATATGGTTATGATTACATGATTCAAAATTATATTTTATAGGTGAATTTTACTATATGACATTCAGGGTACCAGCACAAATGCACAAAACGATGTTATAGTGAGTGCCTGATAATATGCAATAGTGTATATACACTGAATTAAATAAAATGCTTTGTCTTTTTTTGAGAGTCTTTGTGGAACAGTGGAAGAGTGCAGTGCGGGAACCGGATTTGGGTTCAGGCAGCATCAGTGACTAGCAGAGAGCTCTCAGGCAGCTCATTCCAGTCCTCTGAGCCTCTACAATTTGTACAATGGGACAATAAACCTGACAGACTTACCTATTCTGCAACTTGCCTATAACGGTCAAGCAAGATTGTTGTAAGGATGAAGTGATAATAGTTGTAGAAATATATATAATGTAGAAAATCATATAAAATTTAGGGATAAATTCCTAAGCAAAATCTTGATGAGTTATTAGTTGGGTGAGGTCCCCCAAATATATGTCAGTGAAGTCAAATATTGTGACTCAGAACAGTGGCATACTCCTAAATCATGTGGTCACAATAAAATAGTTCTACCAGTGGGTTAAGCATTGGCTTTCAGTTTTGGTCATGATCCCAGGGTCCTGGGATCGAGCCCTAAATCAGGATCCCTGCTCATCAGGGAGCTTGATTCTCCCTCTTCCTGTAGCTCCCCCTGCTTTTGTGCTCTCTCTCTCTGTCTGTCAAATAAATAAATAAATACATACATACATACATCTTTTAAAAAAAATGGTTCTAATCAGCAATGCAACCTTCAGATGCAGCCTCTTTCCAGCTGAGTTGGCCTCGGGCATTTTCCTGATAAGGATCAGAAATGGTCAATTATAGCTGGAGCCTTGAGATCATAATTCAAGAGCACATGGCTAAGTCTCTAGGCTTCGCTGTAGGAGATGCTCTTGCAAGACATTTTCCATTGAGTTGAAAGAGAAGTTTTTGCTACAAGTGGCTCTCAGCCAGAGCACATTGTCTGAAATAGTGTTCTCTTGTGTCTCTGAGACCACCTCCATAGAAACTCTTTTTCTGTTACATGGTGTGGACCCTTCCTAACTTGGGGAAGACCCAGGTCTCACTTCCTTGTGTTTGCTGGTATAGGTGAAAATGCTTCTGTAGGAACTGTTCTTTCAGCACCATGCCCCACAGGTCCTTTCAAGGGTCCTTCCCTCACCTGAATGCAGACAGGGAACTGAGGGGTCCCTATTCAAAGAGCAAATCCTTGCAACTCTCAGAATTCTCCATATTAAATGATAACAGCCTCATATTGGCTGCAAATCACACGATTTGGGCTTTTTCTAACACACTAGAATGCTCTTTTCCTTCAAAGAGTGTGCTTTGACTCTCTTTTGGGAAGCAAACACTTAACAGTTGTTTTTTTTTAAAAGATTTTTTATTTATTGGGGCGCCTGGGTGGCACAGCGGTTAAGCGTCTGCCTTCGGCTCAGGGAGGATCCCGGTGTTATGGGATCGAGCCCCACATCAGGCTCCTCCGCTAGGAGCCTGCTTCTTCCTCTCCCACTCCCCCTGCTTGTGTTCCCTCTCTCGCTGGCTGTCTCTATCTCTGTCAAATAAATAAATAAAAACTTTAAAAAATAAATAAATAAATTTTGACGTCCAATTCAAAGAGCCAAAATTGTGTGCCGTGTGTCAAGAAGGAAAAAAATCTGGACTGACTTTAACAATTTAATTAATCCAACTGCTCCCTATTGCTGTTTTTACATCTGAAGCAAATTGATATCCTAGCTAATGTTTCTATGTCTGTTAAAAGGTAAAGTTTGAGGATGGCACAGAAAAAGCTAATAATTGAAACAATAAAAAAAAAAAAAAGAGGAAACCATTGATCATGTAAAACAGTTCTATACGTTTCTGCTATTTTGTACCAAATAGCTTTTGGTTCCGCTTCCAGGAGACTGGCAATACGGGGATTGGAAATACGATGTGAGGTGCAGCCTAGGTGATCTAGTGTGGATCAAAAACTGGAATTAAGTAATTCCCTTATATAAAAAATGTCCTGAATCTACCATATGTGGACACGTTGTTCCACAGAGCTGATGCATCAGTCATTGTGGTGTAGGGCGACCAACATCACAGGGGGGACAAACAAATAAATTGCCAATGAAAATAAAACCTAAGTGCTATCCAAAGGATCAGCTCAGTTATGGGACACACACAGCCATCTTCAGAAGGTAAGGGAATCCAGGTTAGTTCTAAACAATGAATAAGGAGAAGGAAAGTGGTGTTGAATTGGCATGCACAGAAGATTACAGGTGACACTTAAACAAAGCAGGGGTTAAGGGCGCTGACCCTCCCCTCCCCCCACACAGTCAAAAATCTGTGTATAACTTTTGACTGCCTCAAAACTTAACTACTAATAGCTTACTGTTGACAGGAAGCCTTTCAAAACTTAACTACTAATAGCTTACTGTTGACAGGAAGCCTTACCAGTACCATAGTCAATTAACACATATTCTGTATGTAATAAGTATTATACACTCTATTTTTATGAAAAAGTAGCAAGAAAAAAGAAGATGCTGAGAAAAACATAAGGAAGGTCAGATGCCTGGGTGGCTCAATCAGTTAAGTGTCTGCCTTCGGCTCAGGGAAAGATCCCAGGGTCCTGGGATCAAGCCCCACGTCAGTCTCCCTGCTCCATGGGGAGCCTGCTTCTCCCTCTGCCTGCTGCTCCCCCTGCTTGTGTGCATGCTCTCTCTCTTTCTCTCTCTCTCTGACAAATAAATAAATAAAATCAATTTTATTTATTTATTTATTTATTTATTTTAAAGATTTTATTTATTTATTTGACAGAGATAGAGACAGCCAGAGAGAGAGGGAACACAAGCAGGGGGAGTGGGAGAGGAAGAAGCAGGCTCACAGCAGAGGAGCCTGATGTGGGGCTCGATCCCATAACGCTGGGATCACGCCCTGAGCCGAGGGCAGACGCTTAACCGCTGTGCCACCCAGGAGCCCCAATAAAATCAATTTTAAAAAAAGAAAATCATAAGGAAGAGAAAATACATTTACAGTGCTGTATTTATAAAAAAAAAAACAAAAAACAAAAAAAAAACAAGAAACACCCCGTGTGTAAGTGGACCTCTGCAGTTCAAACCAGTGTTTTTCAAGGGTCACAGTACGTGCAAAAGACCAAAGGCAAGAGAGAGCTTGGCTGGTTCTTGGCAAGTTTCTTATGGTCAGAGGGGGAGGAGCAAAGAGTGTGAGAAATAAAGTGGGTAGATGTGATATATGTAAGTACATGCACAAAGTTTTGAATAGGTGAACTATTTCATTAGTTTAAAGATAAAAAACATAGGGGCCCTTGGGTGGCGCAGTTGGTTAAGCGTCCAACTCTTGATCTCAGCTCAGGTCTTGATATCAGAGTTGTAAGTTCAAGCCCCTCCCTGGGCTCCACGCTAAGCATGGAGGCTACTTTTAAAAAAATTTTTTAATAAACAAATAAAAATAAAAAATACATGTGAAAACTCCAGAGGAAATGTTTCAAAGGAAAGAAGGCGGCATATAAAGGATCTGGTGCCTGGTAAGCCCTCAACAAATGTTAGCTATTATAGTAATAGAAATGCTAAGTTTAGGTCTTCTGAGATGGAGACTTCATTTGCTCTCTGTTTGGAGCCAGAACAAAGGGCAGAGTCTTGGTGGGTCCAGAAGGAATTTACTGTCATGGTTAAGAGCCAGACAGATTGGAATTCAAATCCAGATATTACATATTAGCTCTGTGCCCACGGGCAAATTTTTAACCTCTCTACACCTATTTCATCATCTGTAAAATGGAGATAATGTGCTTTATTCACAAAGCTGTTGTGAGGGTTAAATGCAATAATATATGGAAAATAATTAGCACAAATTGACTGGCACAGAGAAGGCACTCGAAAATGGTGGCTTGTCTTATTACAAAAGGAGACATAGGACATGTGGCAGGGATTGGGGAACATTCCCAGAAGATGCATGGTGATAAGGACAATTGTCTCAGCTGGCCATGAATTCGTCTTGCTGTGGCTGGGTCTGTTTGCAAAGAAGAATAATCCCACGGATGAATGGGCAGCCAGCCAAGATGGCTTGATCCTCTGCATTGGCTCTAGCCAAGAAATGTCTAAGTGTGAGTAGAATGTGAATCACCTGCTTACTGTAAATTAATTATTATTATTCACTCAGCAAAGAGGAAAAGATGCTTGGTCAGAATTAATCATCTCCAAAAACCCAGTTATTTTAGATTCATTACATTTGAATATGGTAATGAGACATTTGTCACTTTTATAACTCTTTGTGGGGGAGAGTGTCTATTGTAGGATGGGAAAGGATTAACATATAATTTTAAGAGTGTGCCCTTCTTTTTTTTCTTTTTCCATATTTATTAAAGCCTAGGATAATATTTGTTGCATGTCTCCACTTTACAGATAAGGAAATAGGCTGTGAGTTTCAAGTGATTTAGAGTGAAATGGAGTTTAAAAATCCAGACTTTTCTGACTCCCAACAATTCACAGTTCTGGCTGCACATTGGAATCATTTAGAGGACTTTGGAAACCTAATGATGACGCAGGCCCACCCCTAGAGATTCTATGGAATTGTTCAAGGGCAAGCAATTCTTAAATATGAAATTCCTTGGTCAAAAGCAACCTCCTTTTTTAAGGCTTGCTCAATACATGATCTAAAAAAATTTTTAAATATGTCTGTGCTGTCTACTGAGGAATCAAACAGGACGATAAATGGACTCCCCCCCCCCCCCCCCCCCGTTTTACCTGTCAGCAGNAAGTTCAGAGCATTTCAGAAGCAGGTTCAAAGCTGGGAGAATGAATTCAACCATTTACGATGTATGGGGGAGGGGGTGTTGGGGAGGGAATAGTTTTTTTCTCCCCGGACCTTTTTGATGAGTCACTGATAGTCTTAACGTGGTGCTTTCCAGCCTCATCAGAGAACAAATCTCTCCAAACCTTCTAAATAATCAGAACATTATCTAACACTTGAATGAACTTGGGCCACATCACTCAACCAGTTGAACTTGAAGGCTTACTGCTCCAAAAGAAAGATGAACCCATTTTTCCTTTTTTTTTTTTAATGGCACTGAATAGACAAGATTTTTGAAAAGTGGTCTCTTGTTATTTTGTGAAATTGCAATGATCACATCCGCTGCCCCCTGGCAATCACTCTCTCCCTCTCTGAATTACATTCATGTCAAGTGCTGGCCTTGGAGGGGAGCTGGAACAAAGGCTGAGTCAAAAATCCCTTCTTCGCTTGCATGTCCCTATTGCCTACTGACTAAAAGAAATTATAAAATTATTCCATTTTTTAAGAATCCTCTGAAGCAGTGAGTCTTAAAAAATTTGGGTTAATCCCGAGCCCTTTTAAGTAGCTAACAAAATTAAGGTCCCTGGGAGAATTTATTAATATATATATGCTTCAAAATGTTTACCCATCTTGACCTCTGAAGGGTCTATAAATCCATAATTAAGAAATTTGATACTGTGGGAAAAAAATAAATGTGGTTTTCCTCTATGACCTATGGAGATAGGCAGAGAGTTAAAAACAAGACAAGGCAAAACAAAGCTATGCATCAAAATCTTTTAAAAATTTGTTCTGTTTTGTTCAAAACAAAAGCAGCTAAAGAAAACACACGTTCCCTGTAAAAAAAAAACCAAAAAAATAAAACAAATAAATAAACAAAAAAACCCCAGCACTGTGATTGTTTCCCTGAGACATAATTCCTTCCTCCTGGGCACAGGGCACAAACTGCCCTGTGTGTGTGTGTGTGTGTGTGTGTGTCTGTCTGTCTGTCTGTCTGTCTGTTTGTGTGTGCATGTGCAGATAAGGCTGCCTCTCCCAATCTGGCTTCCCAGGTCAGTCAGACACTCCCTTTCCCTACTTCTACCATTTCTGGGTTCTTCATCCTCTTTTTTATCTTTATCTTCCAGACATCCAATCAGAGACAGCCATGAAGGAGCTTTGCTATTATCCGGCCAAAAAGGGAGATGATAAAATGAGAGGTCATGAAGGACCTAATAATGTTCCAAAAAATACTTTAACAGGAATTGGCTGGAAAGGGGTTCTAAATGGGTACCGTGAAAATGGTTCTCCTGAGACACATATAACCCTGATACCTGTGCCTCAGCCCCATTTTCCATTTTTTTCTTTTTTTTTTTAAGATTTTATTTATTTATTCGACAGAGATAGAGACAGCCAGCTGGAGAGGGAACACAAGCTGGGGGAGCGGGAGAGGAAGAAGCAGGCTCCCAGCGGAGGAGCCTGATGTGGGGCTCGATCCTATAACACCGGGATCACGCCCTGAGCCGAAGGCAGATGCTTAACCGCTGTGCCACCTAGGTGCCCCCCCATTTTCCATTTTGAGTCAGAGGGGAGATGTGTAAAAAACCCTGGGAGAGGGAGTATGTGGGAGATTGTGTCTAAAAGTGAGAGAGAGGGGCGCCTGGGTGGCACAACGGTTAAGCATCTGCCTTCGGCTCAGGGCGTGATCGCGGTGTTATGGGATCGAGCCCCACATCGGGCTCCTCCGCTGGGAGCCTGCTTTTTCCTCTCCCACTCCCCCTGCTTGTGTTCCCTCTCCAGCTGGCTGTCACTATCTCTGTCGAATAAATAAATAAAACCTTTAAACAAAATAAAATAAAAATAAAAAATAAAAAAATAAAAGTGAGAGAGAGAGAGAGAAAAACAGAAAAGGCCTGTTGTCTGTCCATTAAGTGGCCTTGTTTTGAAAATTCCAAGGTTAACATTTTAATGCTTTGTTTGTAAGGTGGGACGAGACTGCAGAAGAGTATCTCAAGTGAGCTTGATTCTACCTCTTTCTATCACCTCAACTTGTCCTCCTGTAAATGGAACCGTGGCTGTGAATACTTGAGACAGATGATTGGTAAATTGTGCTTTTCATCTTTAACCTGCTAAAATTTAATGGGGCCAGGATTTACTTTCAAGTCTCCTTATTAAGTAATAATATTAATAGCTGGTATTTACTGAGCCCTTACTATATGTCACACATTGTTTGATAGCTCATGTAATCCTTACAACAACTCTATAAAAAGTAGTGTTATCTCCACTCAAGGCACTGAAGGGGTAGCATGCCCAAGGTCACAGAGCTTAGGGGGGAAAACCCCCAAAAACGAAACCCCAAAAAACAAGTACTGCACTCTATTACCCCTGAACTCACACCTGTTGGGCATTTCCTCAGTCCATCTTGAGGAGCCAAGCAATTTAGTGCAATTCAATCTTGTTAAAATATAATTTTCAAAAATAGGTAAAATCATAACTCTCATATAGATATAAATATGACCATGTGTCAAAGTTGTTCTTAACTCATTAATGATGAACTAAAGATGTGCTAAAACCACACATACACAAAAGAGACACACTGAGATATCAGGAATACTAAAGTGAATGTGAAGTGAAGGCAAAACTGAACTTCTCCACGATGGGGGACAGAAGTCCACAGAAGAGAATTTGCCCATCTAGAGACAAGAATTATTTTACACTGTTGTCAGTTCTTTACAGCTTATGGGAATGTAGCTTCCATGTAATCAGAGTAAGATAACACAAGAAGGATGTGCTATGGACAATGTGTGGTTTTCCGCCAAAGCACTAGTTGTTCTGTAAAATACGTGCAATTCACCCTTGCTCCTCAAACTCACATTTACACCTGAGAGGTGTGGAAGGCATTTCGGGAGATAGTCAATAAGTAAAAAGTGTTCTACAAACTACCAGAGCTTGGGACGAGCACTGGGTGTTATATGCAACTAATGAATCCTTGAACCCTGCTGTACTATATGCTGGCTAACTGAACATAATTTTAAAAAATTTAAAAAAAACCAAACTACCAGAGCAGACGTTTAACTTTTTTTAAGATTCCATTTATTGGGGTGCCTGGGTGGCTCAGTAGGCGTCAGCTTTCAGCTTAGGTCATGATTCCAGGGTCCTGGGATCAAGTCCTGCATCAGGCTCCTTGCTCAGCAGGGAGCATGCCTCTCCCTCTCCCTCTGCCTCCCCCTGCCCCTGCTCACTCTATCTCTCTATATAAAATAAATTAATTAATCTTAAAAAAAAAAAGAATGCTATGGGGCTTAGTAGGACCACAGAAGCCTCCCAAAGCTATCTCATATACTCCCCTGGAAATCTAGAAAAATTGCTTGCAGGAAAGGCACTTAGATTGCCCGGGGAAGGAGTACGAAAATGTAGAGGTGCTATGCAGAGGGGCATCTTGATCCAAGATACAGAGACCAAGAGAGGGGAGGTAACATGGGAATGGGATGACAGGAAAGAGGCAGTTAAAAGCCTGCCTCAGGGACGCCTGGGTGGCTCAGTGGGTTGAGCGTTTGCCTTCAGCTCAGGTCATGATCCCAGGATCCTGGCTTTGAGTCCTGTGTCGGGTTTCTCGCTCAGCCTCAGTGGGCTGCTTCTCCCTCTGCCTGCCACTCCCCCTGCTTGTGCTTGCTGTCTCTCTCTCTCTGACATATAAATAAATAAAATCTTTAATTAAAAAAAAAAGTAAACACTTCTATGTACTTAAAAAAGCTCTTTTAAAAAAAGTCTGCCTCAAAACCCAGTGTTTCCTCAGCCTGTGCAGGTCTAGCATCTACAAAGCTCTATTTCCTTTCATATGGACCTTGATCAGACTCCTCTCCTAAGGCCACAGCCCTGGTGCCAGAATAAAAATAGACACTTAATACGTATTTCCGGAATGAAAAAAAGTATGGAAAGAGGAAGGAAGGAAAGAAGGGAGGGAGGACATTGAACTTTACTTAAGCACTCTGCTCCAAAAAAGTTCTTCTACCAAAAAAGGAATTCCCCTGGCTTTACTGTTTCAGGACAGAGCTAACCCACAAAGGACCACTCTTTCCACATGACTCAGTTAAGACCCACCTCCACTCTGTCTCATGATTTGTTTGTTTACTTCTCTATAAAACCACAGGTCCCCATCCTTTCCTTTGAGAGCCTCTTCATTAATGAACACTTTCCTTAGTGCATTAGACTGATAAAATCATCTCTTTAGTTGTCCCGTGTATTGTATCTTTCACAGTTGGAAAGAAGAAGGCTCAGGACCTCATCTCTGGGTTTGAAGAACACTTCTGCAGGTCTGTGGGCTAATAGAGGACAAAGACAGGCAAACCTTTCATTTGTGTTAACTGAACCCTTTTCATATACGTGAAACAAGGCTCATGCTCTTGGAAAGCCTCAGAATACAGCTTGACCAAGGAAGAAGAACCATCTCTCATGGCTCTGGCAGCTGGATCTCTGACTTTGGGACACATGGTGAATTCAGGGACTCGTTTCTATTCCACATTTTTGGGATCAGGACATACAATGGAGGGTGTTTTTCCTGATCCTCTCGGGTGAGAGACTGGGATTGGGGAGAGGATTTGAACTGACTAAATTATAGATAGCATCAACAGAAAGACCACTTTGGGATAATAAATATGCATGCATTTTTATTGATCCAAAGAAAGTGTTCCAGATGAGGCTAAAGGTGGGTGCAAGCAACAAAGCCACATCTGACCTGCTAAAGGCATAAACAAAGCCATAGAATTTATCGGAAGGATGTGGTAGAAGTCAGTATTTGAGAAAGTTGATGTGTAAGTGCAGCTCTGCGACGTAGATGCTGGGCAGTGAATGGACAGTGACGGATGAGTCCCTGCTCCCTCCAGCCTCACTGGCTCTCTGCCAAAGAATCAAATTCCAGGGAGAGGACAGGGGATTGATAGGATGTGGATCACACGCTCACCCCTTGGTAGGGGAGGTCCTGATGAGCTGATTGACAGTTTTGCCAAGACTGCAGCCAACATGGGAGAAAATATATAGCAAAATGGAAGGGAGGCAGGAAGGACTGTTACTAGAAGGAGCAGTCAAGGATTTTAGGCAGGCAAAACAGTAGCTTTACGTAGAATTACCATATGACCCCATTGGTCCACTCCTAGGTGTATGTACCCACAAGAAATGAAAATGTACATCTGCACAAAACCCTAACCCAAATATTCATAATGGCATTCTTTATAATACACAGAAAGTGAAAACAACCCAAATGTCCATCAACTCACGAATGTATTCATACAATGCAATGTTCTCCAGCTATGAAAAGGAATGGAGTACTGATACATGTTACAACATGATGAACCTTGAGGACATGATGCTAAGTGAAAGCAGCCAGTCACAAAAGACCACATATTGTATGATTCACGTACATGGAATGTCCAGCTTGGGCAAATCCATAGAGACAGAAAGTAGGTTAAATAGATTAGTGATTACTTAGTGCTGAGGTAACTAGGGAGTAGGAAGGGGGGAAGGTGGGGATTGTCTGGTAAAGAACACTGGTTTCTTCTAGGGGAAGAAACTGTTATAAAATTATATTGTGGCAATGGTTACACAATCCTGTGAATACACTAAAAACATCGGAGAATTTACTATAATAGTACGATACGTGAATTCAACTTAATAAAGCTTTTCCATTACGATGTCATTACTGCAATGATGAAATTTATTCTAATTAACTTAACTGTTTTTACTTGTTGGTAATCGAAGTAGAAACTATTAGAGTGGAACTTCAGAGACAGAAAGAAGATCACTGGTCTGTCATGGTTTCGGAAACACAAATTATGCCCTTGGATGAAGGCATTACTTTCTTTTAGAAATGGCTACCAGCCGTGTGGATCTTTAGTTAGCTTTATAACTTATTCAAAATCAGTATGGATTATTCTGTCAGTCTGTTCTGCGTGTATCAACCAAACCAAAACAGGTCCTGTCTGGCATGAAACTTACACAAAGCAGCGCGGAATACTAGAAAGGACAGGCTGAGTGGGAGATCTGAGTTACTGCCATTGGTAGATACACCTGGTAAAAGATGGGAGGAAAGTTCCTTCCCTTCTCTAGGCCTCATTTACCTGATATGGGAAAGGATAGAGATGAAGCCGATTAGTGGTTAGCAAACACCGGTTTCTCATGAAGGGTTGTAATTTAATATTTCCTCAAAACGAATTAACCTAAACAAACAAAAAAAGACACAATATAAAGAAAATTCTGGGCAAACACTATGGATAGTGTATAGATATGGCAAAAACCATGATGTTAAAATAAAATTAATGAAATCCGGCAAACACTGTATGATAGGTTCTGCTATAAACTGATTACTTGCAACAAGAGGTGGGAAGCCATTGGCTATAAACAGCATTATTTCATAAAGCCATCTTCCCCATGTATTGGATTTATGACGTCACATTTCTAAATGAGAAAGATGTTAGTAAATAATTATCGTCGGTTAAGTGTTTATGATAGGCCTTGTCATGACAGCCGATGGTTCAGGTGACTGGGGAAGATCTCCCTGGAGAACAGAGACCGGGACGGTGCCCAGTGTTGGTCACATAAGGGCCAGGGGAGCTTCCTGCAGGTGAACCAGCAGCTGTGAAGGCCTATGGTTAAAATCGAACTTGTAGGCTATTTTATAAATAGTCTAATATATCCCATGTGGATGAAACATGGCGAGTGAAGAGAAACTTACGTTAGCCACCAACATTTACGGGGTACACACCTCACTTCTCACACTAGGCTAGATGATTTGCTTCTTTCATTCGAGCCACAGAAAGGTTCTATGCGATTGGTACTATCACTCCATTTTACAGGTGGGGACTGGGGCTTAGCCTGTGGCTGCAGAGCTAGGAAGAGGGAGAGGCTGGATTTGAACACAGCGTTTGCCTCCAGAGCCAGTATGCTGACCACGACATGACGCTGTCTCCTGACTGCATGCCCGCCACCTCCACTTCTCCAAAGCTTTGCTGTCTCTTGATTTTCCTTGGCCCCGGCCAGGATGACAGGCAGATTTAGCCATAGATTACTCGCTCTATGATCCTGGTCAGGAAGCCTGTTGTTAAAGTAAATAAGACACTTGAAAGCAGAGCCAAAGCTATTAAAATTTTATAAGCCAACTTTACCCAAGATTCTGCACTGTGGATAAATGTCAAAAGGACTTGTTATGAAATCCTTTCTTTTAAAACTTCCATGTAATTTCTTTCTCCTTAACAGTGAGTTGAGAAAGGTAAAAATAACAGTGTTTTATTTTTACTGGGAAAATAGTATAGCTTTATTTGGGACAATGACTGAAAAACCACTGTTTGGTCACTTTTCTCCCCCACACTATGATTTGATGCCGAGAGGGCAAAGTCTCTCTTCACTACATTTATAAAAGGCTTGCTTAAATCTGTGTAACTTCTCAGGATTCAGCACGGGCTCCTCCTAAGAGAAGAAATCTCTAATAATAACAAACATCACTCCCTCCCCTTGTTAACACGCAAGAGTTCTTGTTCGATACCCCCAACTTGTTGTTACTGAAGAAAGGGTGAAGGGAATGGAACACTAGAATTATACCTGACCCCGCTCCAGCTTCAACAGATGAAACAGGGACCCAAACACTTTAATTCCAGTTCAGACTCTGAAAGAAAGCCCTCTTGTTAATGTTTGAGTTTATCATCTTACCATTGGAAAGTCAAATAAAAAAACAAAAACCAAGGCAGTGTTTACCCATGATGGCTGCGGACTGGACCCACATTTTGGATACAATTGTCATTCTTTGGGCTTTTCCTAAGAGGCATTTTAGAATGCAATCATAACAGCTAAAAATCTGTCTCATGTTCTCTTAAATAAAATCTTGTTGGGAAACAAAAACATTCAGGAAGTTAGAAGATTAAAAATCTAAGTGGTTTTTCTTTTTTCAAATATGACCCTTTCCATGGTTTCAATGCTCCGCAAAGAGATGACTTAGGCATTTCAAAGATTTCATTTCATTCTTTCTGGTTTTCATTTTTCTGTGTTTGCATCAGAACTAAAAGTGATTCAAGGGTGTTCCGGTTAGGTGTCTGGAAAGATAATTTACGGTGACCAACTATCCCTGTTTGCCCAGGACTGAGGAGTTTCCTGACATGCAGGACTTTCACGGCTAAAGCTTAAATCAAAACAGGCCTGGGAAAATCAGAACAATTGGTCACTGTAGGTGGTATTTTTTGGCCTAGTTACAGATCCTTGCTTACACAAACCAGAGAGGACCCCATCACTTGTGTACTGAGGCCTAATGCCCTGCATACCTGGGCACCCATTATTTTTAAAAGCTTCCCATGTTGTTCTGATAACCAGCCAGGATTGGGGGTTTCTGAGGCGGTGTAGGTAGTTCCTAAATGGAATTGTTTCTATTGGGCTCAAATGGAAAATGCAACCAATAGACTATTTTCTTTTTCTAATTTTTTAATATCTTTGAAGTTGAACTGTATTTAAAAATGAAACAAATGGTTTCTTTGAGAAGAGAGCCTACTGTAATTTTATTTTTTTAAGATTTTACTTATTTATTTATCCAATTATTTGAAAGAGAGAGAGAGAATGCAGGGGGAGGAGCAGAGAGAGAGGGACAATCAGATTCTGTGCTAAGCACGGACCAGTGCGGGGGTGGGGGNATTGCATGGTGCACTGGGTGTTATACGCAAGTAATGAATCATGGAACTTTACATCAAAAACTAGGGATGTACTGTATGGTGACTAACATAATATAATAAAAAAATATTATTATTAAAAAAAAAGAGTCAGGCGCTTTAATGATTGAGCCACCCATGAGTCCCGAGCCTGCTGTAATTTTAAAATTCCACAAGGTGCATACTCTTTTGAACTTTGACTTTATCTAAGACCCAAGGGATTGAAACAGCAGCTACCATGAGGTTTTGAGAAATCTGACAGCCACTGCTGGGCTGGAGGGTGTTCACTGAAGGATGTTCCATTCCCTTCGGTCTCCCTTGTCCCACGGAGGGACAGATGGGAAGTGGGGTTCTAAACAATTTCTACCACCCTTAGAATCCTCAAATATGGGGAACCTGGCTGGCTCAGTCTGTAGAGCATGTGACTCTTGACCTCAGATTTTGGATACAGGGTCAGGAGCTCAAGCCCCATGTTGGGCATGGAGCCTACTTAAAAAAAAAAAAATTCCCAAATAAAATGCTCACTTTTCTTGTTTTTTACTTTAGATTTCTAATTCTTCTTAAAATTAAAGTTTACAGTTTTCTGTTATAATTCATGTTTATTGTAGAATATTTGATAAATATAAAAAAAATTAAAGAAGAAGAAAAAAATAACCCAACAGCTTCTCCCCAACACAACCAATCCTAAGAGTTTGGTGTATTTCTTTTCTGTATTATTTCTAAGTATCACCTTTAAAAATGTATAAATATAACTGTGATCATAAGACATATATGCAACATTATATTTTGCTTTCCTTTTATTTTTTTTTTATTTTATTCTTTTTTAACATGGGGCTTGAACTCATGACCCTGAGATCAAGACCTGAGCTGAGATCAAGAATTAGACCCTTAACCTACTGAGCCACCCAGGTGCCCCTTTTGCTTTTCTTTTGAACATTATATTGCTTTCCATGTCATCAATTGACCATAAGTAGTACTCTCAATGGCTAAATTATGTTTCAAGAGGATGGGCATAACTCACCTCATCAGGCTCTTGACTAACTTTCAAGTAATGCCCTTACAATAATCTACCAAATGCCAGTAGACCATTAGGAGACAGATATCCCACAAACTTCATCTAGAGAAGAATCTCTATCCTGATAAGTCACTACAACTAAGTCCTTCCTTCAGGTGAAGAGTATATCCTTCCTCATGAATCTTTCTTTTTTTTTCTTTTTTCTGGTAATTTTTTGGTGTTGTTTTCAATTTAATGATAGAATAGCTTCAGATGAAATTTAAAAAATCACTCATAATTCCACCTTTTAACATAGCTATTCAAAGACGTATAGGCATATGGATTTGTATCTAATTATAATCATACAATGGATGCACTTTTGTGTTCCTTTTTTTCCCCACTTAATATTGCATTATAGCCACCTTGCCATGTTATTACATAGTCCTTGTAATTACCCTTTTAATGTTTGCATAATCATCTGCAAGTTATTTCTTGTGGCTACACAATTCTTTTGGGTTAAGAACAGGTAACAATTACATGAAATAAGTGAGGAAGAAAAAAATTATTTAGGCACATTCTAAAGCAGTGAATTTCACTTTATGATCCTTGGCATACCCCAAAGGTTACCACAGTACAGAAGACGAAGATGAATCAGGGCCTAACCCACTTTCCTTCTCTCAAAACATTTCTCCTTTAAGTTTTCTTTCAAAAGTATGCTCTTAAAAAAAAAAAAAAGAAAGAAAGAAAGAAAGAAAGAAAGAAGAGAAAAATACATAACATCAGATGATGCAGCATTGTGGTTGATTCTGTCATTTACGAGCAGTATCACTTTGTGCAAATTATACCGATGCCTGAGTTTCCTTATTTACAAAATAAGAGTGTTAATTTCCAGTTATGGAATGAACAAGTCACACCGATGACAGGTACAGCACAGGGGATATAGTCAGTGGGATTATAATAGGATTGTATGGTGACAGATGGGAGCCAAACTGTGGTAAGCACAGCATAACATATAGAATTGTTGAATCACTATGTTGTGCACCTAAAACTAATAGAACACTGTGTGTCAACTATCCTCAAATTTAAAATATGAGGATGTTAATTTCACCTAACTCATTGGATTGTGGTAAAGATCAAATAAATATATATGTGATAGACATGGCTTGTATAGAACAATGGCTGCTGCCTAACTGTTGTAAAAATGTTTGTCAAATAAATAAATTAAAAAACCGTATCAGGGCAACAAACCCAGAGCACATTCTTGTGACTTTATTTTTTTTTTTAAAGATTTTATTTATTTATTTGACGGAGAGAGAGAGACAGCCAGGGAGAGAGGGAACACAAGCAGGGGGAGTGGGAGAGGAAGAAGCAGGCTCCCAGCAGAGGAGCCTGATGTGGGGCTCGATCCCAGAACGTGGGGATCACGCCCTGAGCCAAAGGCAGACGCTTAACGACTGAGCCACCCTGGCGCCCCTCTTGTGAACTTTAAACCAAGAAATAGAACAATCAGAGAGTGATATCTGGGAACAGCAGAGATGGCCCCAAGTTAGAAAAAGACTTGCCCATAGGCGTGGGGGTAAGATTTCTAAACTGCATGCCTAGACTCATACTTAATACCTGTGTGACTTCAGTCAGTTGACTTAACTTTCCTAAGTCTTGATTTTCTCATCTGGCAAAGAGTGGTGGTAATATTAACTACATAGTAAGGTTCTCGTGAGCAGTACGTGAAGCAGCAACCCTTCGAGAGCATTTAGCCGAGGACGTGGCCCATCCTGAGTCTTCAATCCTAGATTGCTAGAACCATCCCAGGTACCATGTACGGTTGATCACTTGCTACAATTTTTTGGCACCCCTTCAACTTGTTTTATTTTTTAAACTACCAAATATGCTGCATAAGGTGTCCAGATGGTCAGGATGGAAAAGAACTTTGGTTTCAGTTGGTAAAGAGACAACAGATGAAAGAAATCCACACCGTATCTCTCTGGAAGTTAATGGGCCAACACACCCCCCTTTTCTAAAATTTTTAATTAATTTATTTTTATTTTATTTTGTTTTATTTAAAACCAATTAATCAACATATACTGCGTTATTACTTTCAGAGCCAACACCCTCTTTTCTGTAGGTGTGGCATTTGGGAATTTATGGCAACAGTGGAAAGCATTCCCTCAGGAGTTAGGGGATCTACCTCTTGTCCCAGGTTTGTCCTAAACTTGCCACGTGACCTTAAATAAGCCACTTTTCTGCTTCTTTCTTAAATGATTTTTTATCTAAAATGGGGTGGTTGAACAAGGGACAACCTCAAAGATCCCTTCGTCTCTTATTCTCTCCTATACAGAATAAAGAGGTTTGTGCTATTTTTGGAATCCACAGGGCATCCAGGTTTTGTGGACAAGAAGGTGTTTTGTTGTACAGAGCAGCACACAGCTTTGGTGAAGGTTGCCATTTGCAAAGCAGTTGTATTGGCTCCATCTTTTCTCCTTATGGGAGAGATATTTTGTCACCAAACAACCAAGAGTTGGTGGAGAAATTCCTGGAAAATATGCATAGTGTAGTAAGTGTCTGCTTTTAAAAAAAATATTTTATCCAGATATTTGTAGTTGGAATCCATGTATTTAGCTTAAACACTCCCTTGTCTGTGAAATAAAATGAATTACCACCCTGCTTTAACATTGTCTCTGGCTCTATGCAGAGGGGAAAGACATTCTTGGTCAGCAGTAGAGAAGAATTAGAGAATGCTTGCCTTATATAGTCATGGTCTGGCCGAGTCATTCCAACTGATATTGTTTGGAATGAAAACTTGACCAGATGTTCACTTAAATGAACTAGAGAGATTAATTATCAGTCCTACCATATTATCTGGGAGGGTGGGTATAATCATCTCCAAAGAATTTCCTGGAGCCGGACACGAAAGTTGCCAATTGTACTCACGGCTAACACTTTATTAAATACACACAATGTACCAGGAGCCCCTCTAAGGGCTTCACGTGGATAATTCATTTGGTCACACACTACTCCTTGGAGGAAGGTACTATTGTTATCCTTACTTCATGAATGAAGTCATGGGTCTTGAAGAAGCGAGGCGGCTCGCCTGGGTTCACTCTCTAGGAAGTGGTAAGTGTAGGATTTGAATCCAGGAACTTTACCTCCTAGGCCTATGCTTTTAGAACTACACTATACTCATTGCCCTATATAATTAATTCTCTGTTTTTGACCCCGGGTGTTGTTAAAACTTGAATGTTGTTAAAACTTGAACATAGTAGGCTCATCTCTAATCTCTCAACGGATAAAGAGGAATTCGAACTTTCGGGAGTCGAAAAAAACACAGTGCCTGATCTGAAGGAAGGAAGAATGTGAAATTTTGGGGAAAACACTCATACACCTGATTAAAAATCCCTTGGGTTACCAAAACAACATATCTGCTGTTTATCCGTCTTTTAAAATAATTTGAGGAATGTAACAGGAACTGAAATTTAGATCCCCAATCCTTGTCAGCATAAGATATCTGGAATGTTTTGTTGCTATGATCAAAGCCAAGAAGATAATGTTGCTTGATGTTTCTTGGTTAACCTTAAGAAGAAGCAATAAGAACCGTTGAATTCTCCTCATTTATGATGGAATCGCAAATATGTCTTTGCTGTTGGGGTTTGCTAGAATTACCACACTGGTTGACACTGACATTCTTCTCAGCTTATCTTCAGGTCTGAGAGCTCCCTTATCTTTTGTCAGCATATATTCCCCAACAATATAAAGAAAGCATAACATTTATGCTATCCACTTAGATTTTGAAACTACAGAGGGGTTTCAAAAAGGTGTTGGTTCTGGATGGGGAGACTGTGGACAAATCTTTTTAAATCTGAGACTGAGAACTCATAATATATTTGAGTGGCATAATTTTATCTCAGACTCAACCCTCCATTTTTTTCTCCTAAAGATTGTGTTAAAGATATTTTTAATACAGCATATTTTTTTATTCCTCTCTCTGTGAAGATTTTCATTCTATTTGCATGCAACACAAGCTTCCATCTATATAATTAGGATCCCAGAAACTTGCAGCAGTTGGCTGTGACATCTGCATACATGCGATTTTGTGAGTTCAAGCATTGTGATATGACATGTGAATTACAAGCTTTAGTAATGGGATAAGAAAGGGAGGCAGCTTTGACACAGGTATAAATATTGTGCTAATCACAAGGGGTGAAAGAAATTAGAACTCAGATTAAGACTTCACTTAGCTATCATCTATCCTAATATTTTTAAAAAATATTTACTTATTTGAGAGAGAGAGCATAAGCATGGGGAGGAGCAGAGGGAGAGGGAGAAGCAGACTCCCCACTGAGCAGAGAGCCCGATGCAGGACTCGATCCCAGGACTCCTAGATCATGCCTGAGCCGAACGCCGATGCTTAACCGACTGAGCCACCCAGGTGCTCCTCATCTATCCTAATATTAAAAGAAACCATCTCTACCGTGCCTCTTACTAAACAGAATTTCTCTAATAGGGAATCTGTTTCCTATCACCTATTTTTTTTTCCTTTTAAGGAGTTTTTTTTTTCTACTATTTAAAAATAGACATAATCAATGAATAAAGCATAGAAAAGAAGAAAGATTACCGAGGGTCTCTAGCTTACCTAACCCTCACACTGCTTCTTAAAGATTTTTTATTTATTTATTCGACAGAGATAGAGACAGCCAGCGAGAGAGGGAACACAAGCAGGGGGAGTGGGAGAAGAAGAAGCAGGCTCACAGCGGAGGAGCCTGACGTGGGGCTCGATCCCATAACGGCGGGATCACTCCCTGAACCGAAGTCAGACGCTTAACCGCTGTGCCACCCAGGCACCACACACTGCTTCTTAAACATTGGCACACATCTACTTAGTTTATAACTATGCTCTGCAGAGAAATGCTGCATCCTTCATTTTAAAAACTGAACATAAAACTGTATTTTCTTTGTATATTTTCTTTATGGAACCATAAGTTTTACTAGTTATCGTATCAGTCTTCTGAGTGGATTCTCTATTGTTAACTACCTATTTCTAGATTCCTGAACAACTGATGTTTCCAACTTTTCTATTCTAATAAATAGTAGTTCGGTATTCATTTTCACGCCTAAACACTTTCCTTTTTTGGATTATTTCTTTGGGTTAGAGTCTCTCAAGTGGATTCACTACTCAAAAATGTTGTATTCTGAAGTTTATTGCAGATAAACATATTTTACTGCCTTATACTAACTTCTTGAAATACACTTGTCCAAATCCAGAAATGAAGTTTAGAAAGCAGAAAGTCACTCTTCCCCACAGGGGATGCTCTACACAAAGTTTCTAAAGTTTCCCTGTGTGACTCTACCTTCCTGCTACAGCATGTGTTTCTGCCATGAACCTGAGTCCTTGAGTCTACTCACCGGAAGGCTCTGCCTTTGACCACTGGCTCTTTCCACCTAGATGAACTCCCTCTTGTGCCCTCAGTCTTCCTCCTCTTCCCTAGTAAGACTGGATACTGTGGTTATTTTCCCACATCCACTCTAGGTTCTCTGTATGTCAATACTTGGGGAACTGACCCTACCACTGCTTCAGCGGTGATCTCTGATTTCACACGATTGATCTTTCACCTGCCCACCATTCCAATAAAACTGCTCTGGTCATGTTACCAGTGGCCTCCATTTTGTTAAATCCACAAATCAATTACCAGCCCCCAGCTTCTGAATCTGTCAGCAGCAGCTAGCACAGTTAATTACTCCTTCCTCCTTGATGCACTTTCTTCACTTGGCTTTCAGGACCTAATCGATCAGGATCTAATCAGAAAAACAGAAACTCTTTTTTAGTATTTCAACAGAAGGAATTTAATTCAGGAACTTGATGACACAGGTGACAAAAGATGAAAAGCCAAATAGGAAAGTGTGAGGAAAGCAGGAGTTGGCAACAGGAGAAAAGCAGTACCAACCTAGGCTGGCGGAACAAAGAGGAGAGAAGGGGCCCATGGGCTTTGGGGGGAACCAGCAGAAGCTACAACTATGTAGGATTTGTCTAGCAGAAGCCACAGTCCAGGAAGAGATACAGCCACACCCAGAGACACCACCCCAGAGAAGGAGAGAATGTCCCTGATTTCTCCTTTTTCTCCCCTCACTGCAGTTTTCCGTCATTGTCCTTCTTGAGCTAATCCCAGCTGGAAACCAACTAATATCAGAATCCTGGAAAAGCAGACTGCACTGGTCAGTTCCACTGCCATAAAGGGTCAAGTGGGGGAAGGATGAGGGATGGATTGAGGATCTACAGGGCCAAGTCAGGCACAAGAGACTTGCTTTATCCCCTATTTACTGGGCACTCCTTCCCTGGCTTTTTACTGGCTTGTACTCTTCTCCATGTACGCTTACTATACACTTGCTCCAAAGCTCAATCTTTATTCCCTCTTTTCTTCTAGTGATCCAAGAATGCTCAACAAACTTTGTCAACTAGAAATCCTTTAGAACAACAATTTATTGTCACCTCTTAGGATTCCATGGGTTGATTGGAGTCAGCTGGCCAATTTTCTCTTGGGATCAATCATGAAGTTTATGGGGAACACTGATATGTCAGTGAGATCTTATTTTAGGAATGAAGGACCTATTACATCAGTTGCTAGGAGCATGGCCAACAGACCTCAGCTATCAGTCTCATTCAGGGAATGACTCTGAGGTCACCTCACCCAAAGTCTCACACTCTTCCCAGAGTTGCCCATATCCAATGATTGATGACTACGTGAACATGAAGTTCAATACTTTCATCCCACTTTGGGATACATATAAGGGATTAGCCCATCCTCAGAACTCTCTAAAGAAGTCAGTTGAGATTTCTGATGAGATTGCTTAGAGTCTGACTTCTCCTTTTGTCAATTTTCTTCCTTCCCCTCTCTTCCCTTCAACAGGTATTCATCCCCAAAGCAATCCCTAATGAACCTCCTCTCTCTCAGAATCTGCTTCCAAGGGAACTGAACCTACAACATGGTTGCACTCAGACAATGGCTGAGGTTGGAGTCATCTAACAGATTGACTGGGCTGGACATGTATGATGGCTCACTCACAAGGCTGGCATTTGATGTTGTCAATCAGGACTATCAGTTGGAATGTCTACACATAGTCTCTCCATGTGGCCTGGGCTTCTCTCAGCATGGTAGCTGGGTTCCAAGTGGGGCCATTCCAAACATAAGTGTGGAAGAGACCAGGGCATCTTGTCACTTCTCAGAACATCACTTCTTTTGGTCAAGAAAGAAACAAAAATTCAAAGTGAGGAGTGTTAGGCTCCTCTCTAAGTATGAGGGAAAATACTTCCCTACAAAGAGGAGAGAAAGGGATGGAGGCTATGTTCGTAGACTTTCTACCACATTTTCTCCTCTCTTTACTACTCCATTAAAACTACTCCTGTCTTGGGGCACCGGGATGGCACAGCAGTTAGGCGTCTGCCTTCGGCTCAGGGCGTGATCCCGGCGTTATGGGATCGAGCCCCACATCGGGCTCTTCTGCTGTGAGCCTGCTTCTTCCTCTCCCACTCCCCCTGCTTGTGTTCCCTCTCTCGCTGGCTGTCTCTATCTCTGTCGAATAAATAAATAAAATCTTTAAAAAATAAAAAAACTACTCCTGTCTTAATCACCAATGACCTCCATATTGTAAATCCCATGATTTATTCTAAGTTATAATCTCACTTGATAGCAGTATCTCTCACTTCTTCGATGATCTCATAATATCTATTAACTGATGGCTCCACAATTTATATTCCTGCTCAGTCCTATCTTGCAAACTATGACTCTTATTTTCAAATATCCTCTTATCATCTCAAACTAATGTGACAAAACAATTCCTGATCTTCCCCCGAAATCCTACTCTTCCCATAGCCTCTTCTTCATTCATTGTTAACACCATTCTTACAGTTCCTGAGACCAGAAAGCTTAGAATCATCCCTGAGTCTTGTCTTCTTACTGTATCTAATTCAATAGAAAATCTTCTTAGCTCAACTTTCAGAACATGTCCTGAATCTACTTTGTGCCACATCTTTCTACCACCTATTCTGAGATGCTATCTTATGTCACCTGGATTACTTCAACAGCCTCCTAACTGGACCCTCTATTTCAACTCTTGTCCCCCAATAGTCCATTCACAACTCATCAACCAGATAGTTCCTTTTATTTTTTGTTTGTTTTTATTTTTAGTTATCTCAGAGATAGAGAACAGAGGGGGAGGGAAAGGAACAAGCAGATTTTGCACTGAGCTCAAGCCCCATGCAGGGCTCCATCCCATAACCCTGAGATCATGACCCCAGCCGAAAACAAGAATCAGAGGCTCAACCCACTAAAGCCACCCAGGCGCCCCTATGTGGTTCCTCTTAAAACAAGTCAGATCATGAAATTCCTCAGTTGAAAAACCAGCAGTGGCTCCCCCTCTCATCCCACGTAATAGTCAAGCCTTTTCAAGTACTCACAAAACTTACATAATCTGGTTCTATGATGTCTCTGACCTCATCTTGATTTTCGATCCTTCCCTCACACCACTTTGGGTTCACTGCTGTTCTTTGAATGTGCCATGCTTGCTCATGCCTTAGAGTCAATTCATCAGTGATATGCTCTGCTGGGAGTGCTTTTCGTGAAGATAATCTGATGGATAACTCCCTCCTTTACTTGAAGGTTTTGTTCACATGTTGTCTTCCTAATAAGTCCTATGTTAACCATCTAATTTAAAATTGAAACCATCTGGGTGGCTCAGTCATTAAGCGTCTGCCTTCTGCTCAGGGCGTGATCTCGTGATCTCGGCATTACAGGATCCAGCCCCGCATCAGGCTCTCCTGCTGGGAGCCTGTGTCTTCCTCTCCTACCCCCCTGCTTTTGTTCTCTCTCTCTCT
This sequence comes from Ailuropoda melanoleuca, assembly GCF_002007445.2. NCBI lineage: Eukaryota > Metazoa > Chordata > Mammalia > Carnivora > Ursidae > Ailuropoda > Ailuropoda melanoleuca. Next base: position 34,661,679 of record NC_048220.1, read on the forward strand.
GGCTATCTCTCTCTGTCAAATAAATAAATAAAGTCTTTAAAAAAAAATTGAAACCATCTATTTCAACTTACAATGGTCAATTCCCCTTTCCCCTGCTTTTTCTTTTTATTCCTCAGCATTTATCACCTTCTAAACTACATAATTCACTTATTGTGTTAATGTCTATTTCCCTCACCACTGTGATATGGATCTTTATTTTGTTTACTGCTGTGTTCCAAATTCTTAGAACAATGCCTGATACATAATAGGCACTCAAATATTTATTGAATGAGTGAATGAATGAATGAGTCATTGTAAACCAGTTCTTTGTCATCAATGCATGGACTTCACCCAGCTGAGAGTTTAGATCAGAAAAGTACTTGTGACTCAGTTAAGGTCAATGAGAAGAAAATCTTTTCCAAGTAATTTTGGAAGTTGCTCACTTTTCTGAGACAGCATCTAAAAAACATCTTTTCTCACCTTCTGGATGATATGGAATAAAGAGGTGAAATTTGGAGCTGCTGCGGCCACCCTGTCATAAGGGTAGCCTTCTTCGGAATAAGGTGTCAGCTTGGAAGGTAGAGTAGAGTGACGGAAAGACGGCTCCTTGATGACACCAATGAGTTGCTGAATCAAATCTATTCTGAAGTCTTTGCTAACTCTGAATCTTCTAGTTATGAGAGGCAATACATCTCCTTCATTAGTTAAGTCAATTTGAATTGCATTTTGATTACCTACAATATAGAATACTCTCTGAGACACCCTTTCAGCAAGATCTTGGTTCTACAGTACAGAGATACCTCTAGGGTTATCTAGGATGGTCTCTTCAGTAGTCTTAACATTCATTTTCTGAGTTCTCCATAATGTTCCCTGTTGTCATAAACTGATTCAAACATATCCCATCCATCGAACTCCATAATGTTCCCTGTTGTCATAAACTGATTCAAACATATCCCATCCATCGAATTTTCTTGGATCATGAATGCTTTTGCAAAGAGTAGATCTTTTAATTTTTCATTTACTATTTACTTATTCATCAAATAATATCTACTCCTATGTTCTGATAACTGATCCTAGAAATAAGCCTTGGGTATATCCACTGCTGAGTTGTGATTATTTGAATCTATTTCTGCTCCAAGTATCAGCAAATGGTGTGGCCCCTTGTTACTTCTCTGACCTTATTTCTTACAACTCTCCCCCTTGCTCACTCTATTCTATCCATGCTGGCCTCCTTGCTGAGCAGAGCACAAGCACTCTGCTATCTCAGGACCTTTGAACTGGACATTAAGCCTGAAGCACTTTTTTTATAGTTGTATTCCTGGTTTCCACATTCAACTTCTTATGAACTCAGGCCTTTTCAAATGTAATTGTAATGGTTAATTTTACATGTCAACTTGACTGGGCTAGGAGATGCCTGGAGAGCTGCTAATACATTATTTCTGGCTGTGTCTGTGAGCATATTTCTGGAAGAGATTAGCGTTTCAATCAGTATACCAAATAAATGTGAGTGGGCAAAATCCAAATCTATTAAGGGCCTGGGTAAAACAAAAAGGTAGAGGAAGAGTAAATTTGATGCTTGAGCTGGAACATCCATCTCCTCTTGCCCCTGGACATCGACAACTCCTGGTTCTAAAGCCTTTGGACTTCAATCAGGTCTCACACCACTGATTTCTCTGGTTTTAAGGCCTTCAAGCTTGGATGGGAACTACACCACCAGCTTTCCTGGACATCCAGCCTGCAGACAGCAGATTGTGGGACTTCGTCACCTCCGTAATGGTGCAAACCAGCCTCTCTTACTGTCTCTTTCTATCACTATATGTATGTATGTATGTATGTAAGTATGTATGCATCTATCTATCTATCTATCTATCTATCTATCTATCTATCATCTATCTATCTATCATCTATCTATCTATCTATCTATCATCTATCTATCTATCTATCTATCTATCTATCATCTATCATCTATCTTTTCTTTGTTCTGTTTCCCTGGTAAATCCTGATTAATATAGCTAGTTTCTCAGTGAGGCCTTCTCTGACCTTCCCATTTAAAATTATACCCTTTCCACTTCACTCTTTGTCCTTATTCCTGTCTTTATTTTACTCCACGGTACTAAGAGTCTTTCTCATGTAATTTTAACATATTCACTTATTTTATATCTGTCTCCCTCAGGACCTAAAGATCTTGCCTATTTTTTTTAAATTAATATAACCCCAGTGACTTAAAAAGTGCCAGACACACATGTAGTGACCCAGTAAATGTTTGTTGAATTCAATAAGTGATGAATGAGTGAGTTTACACAAGAGAGTATAGATATAATTACTACCTTTGCCTGCCTGCCTTTTGTATTAATTTTCTACATGATACATTACCACCTAAGGTGATTCTCAGTAAATATTTCACAATGTTGAAGAGCTGTTGAAGAGCTTCTTGCAAGTAAAATATCACATACAAAAAAACCCCAAAATGTGTGCATTTTACATTATACACTTTATATGAACCACAAGGAGGAACAGAGTTGCAGACAACCACTGACATCCTTGTGTGGAGTTAGAAGCTTATTGGGAGCTAATCTGGGTCTCCTATATGTTCTCAGCTCTCAGAAGTCACCTAGTTCCCTTGAGATTAGAACTGTATTTCCTGAAGAAGCCAATCCCCCTATTCACATCTCCATTCTGACATGGTGTTCAGTAGCTGTGAAATACCTCCCTGGGCTAATTTTACCGTGTAATATGGTGTATGTCCCAAACGCAAACCTGAGTCAACTCTGGGTATGTCTGTGAATTCTCCAAGTCAACAAAGAAAATAACAGAAGCATCATACTTCCTAATTAAATTAACATATGACCCAACAAAGACAGAAACTGTGGTTTGGAGGAGGGTTCTAAATTGTTTCTTGCAGAGCTGGATGATATAACCTCTACATTTTATATTGTCTTTTTTTTTTCCCCCGTCTGAAAAAAACTAATTCTGGGAAAAGGCCTTGGAGATTTTCAGATGAAATGGCACCCTGAGTGGGAATGTAAGTACAATCTGAGATCAGAAAAGAAACATCTGCACTATAAGCTGATGATAAACACACATGGAATGTAGATAATAAGATGGTTGGAAAACAGGCCTTTTGCTGCTCCCTGAATCACTCTTTGGTTCCCATAGAGCGAACCACAGATGGACGCCTGGGAGCCCAATGTGTTTCACTTCTCTTATATGGTTCTATCCAGTGTCCAATCTCTGCTCCATCAAGTTTCATGGTCAAGGCCATGGTCAAGGTGACCATCAGGCTTGCTCTATACTGGGAGAATGATGCTAGCTCCTTTACAGACGTTCTTGACAATAGAATCAGGATGCGTGACATACGGCAAACGTATCTTTCTAGGACTAATACTGAGTGTCTCTCAGAAGTATTAGCAATAATTTTTTAAAATAGTAAGCTAAAAGATTCACCCTAGTGAAGAAAAAAGAATGAATGGATATGGAGGTACAGTGAAGTATTTTGCCAAGACAGATTGACACGAGGCACTTACTGTTGGTGGTATAGTAAAGTTGTTTTAGGTCTAAACAGGAGTAGATCTAACAAGGTGGGCACTCACAAAAAAAAAAAATAAAAGGAAAAACAACAGATTTGCTGAAACAATGAGTGAACCAATGATTTGTATTCAAATCCCAATTTAGCAGAGGTTTGATTTGTGCCCAATTTTTAATCTCTTCTACCCTCTACCTCCTTCAGCTACAAAATGGTAGTAAGTAGGATCACATAAAATAATGTGCATAAAGTGCTTACAACAGCACAAGCAAGAGTAATTGCTCGATAAATAGGATCTATCTATCTTTACTATTCTACTTGACAGCTTCACATGTCTGAACAAATTGCTGAAAGATGTGAAGGGAGGGTGCACACAAAATAAGAGAGTTGGAAGAAATCCCGAGGGTGACGATGGTGGTTTCCCAGGGGTCCAGTTCTGCTCTGCCTTGCTTTTGCTTATTTGCAGTTCTGCTGAAGGATCCAGAAACTTTCCTGCTAGCTAAATAGATGACTAGTTCTACCGGGTACACAGAATTATATAATTGTTTATCTAGGCGGTCACATGGCTTTAATACCCTTCTGTGAGGCCCCTTTGAACTGCATAGAGATACCTGAAGGCAGCCGTTCACCACGGCTTCACTTTTATATACTGGATGTAGCAAGGATCTGCATAAGATTTTACTGATTGCTGCTTCCCTAAAAATGTTGACAACATATTGACTTCGGTGGGTCATAAAAATATTCCATGATTTATTTATTCATCTATCTTCCAGGTACCAAATATCGAACAAAGAATCAGCAAAGATTTAATCACAACCCTCAGGAAGCTTACAGTCCCATGGGTAAGACACAAATGAAAGAAGACAACACACACGAAGTCACTGCAAGTGTAGGTAGAGATGAAGATAAGGTTCTCGGTGGTTGGGATTTCTGATTATTAAATTTATTATGAAAAATTTGGGGGGCAAAATGGCATCACCAGATGTAGAAATGACTGGGTGAGTGAACTTGAATCTTTTCTACCAAAAGACTCACAGATAACTATTTTTTTTTGCAAGAACCTTACTAAAATGCATTTCAACATTGAATCTAAAATAGCTAATTTTTTTTTTTTAAAAAGAAAGAAAATTCCTCCTGTGCAGAGCAATGGAAATGGTAAGACAAATAAGTCTGTGGAAATAGAATGTCTTTCTTCATTTTTCTGAGCTTGGAAGCAATTTTGAATGGAAAGATTAGCTTGTGGGGAACTGACTGGAATGTGTGGTTTAGTTGCTTATTTCCTTGGTTCCTTGATTTTAGGTGATTTTGTGGGAAGGATGGAGTCTTTTCTATGGTTTTGTAACTAAACCAAACAAGAGTTCGTCCACACAATGTGCAGCAGGCCAATAAAAGCTAATATCCAGCTTTTATGGTGAAGAAAGATAGGCTGTTTATTGGTGTGGCATCACCCAGGAGAACGGGGAGCTCAGGCTCAGAAGCCCCAGCTCCCCGATGGCTTACAAGCAGGGGTTTTTAAAAGGTGACAACTCAGGCTAAGGGTCTCAGGGTCTTGGACCATGCTGATTGACTAGGGATTAGGTCAGCCATAATGTTTCCTTTCGTGATCATCTTGTCCCTTCTGGCAACTTCCCTTCTAGTTTTGGGGTGACTGTAGTGAGGTGGTCGTTCTGCTGCAGGCGCCTGGAATGTGAAACCTTCTCGGCAGACGGCATTGGTGGCGCCATGTCCAGCGTACAAAGGCAGAAGTTATCTCAAGCAGGAGGGCATCCCATAGACTTCTGAGAAGGCGACTTTGTTATTTCCTGAGACAATTTTGCAGGTTTCTTGAACAGTAAGTAAGGGCCCCGTGGCTCTGGCCAGAGGCAGCTAGGAGCCCTGCGTCAACTATGGGGTCTGCGGGTTTGCGTCTCTGTGTTCACTTCCGTCTCTGAGCAAGGATGGAGACTGAAAGTTTGTGATCCTGGGAGCAGAGAACAAGCACCACCTTGGATCCAGTTGAATCCAACCTTTATCAAGGATCCTCTTTAGAAAACTTCCTGGGGGTGCCTGGGTGGCTCAGTGTCTGCCTTCAGCTCCAGTCATAATCCCGGTGTTCTGGAATCCAGCCCCGCATCAGGCTCCCTGCTCAGGCGACACATAACACCATACCTTACCTCACTATATAGTATTCAACTCCGTATATTCGTTATATATCCATAATTCTATATATTCACTGTATATAAGTAAACCAGTTGGCATCTAATCCTTTGCGTCTGGCTTTATTTCTTTCAGTACTATTTTGGTAAGATTTGCCCGTGTTTTTACATGTACCAGGAGTTCTTTTTTTTATTATTATTGCTATGTGGTATTCCATGACATGAATTTATTTTTCTGTTCTACTGTTGATGGACACTGTTGTATCTGATTTGAAGAGATCAAGGAAAATGCTGGAAGAAACGTCCTCCTGAAGAGTTTCAGTGAGTAAATATATGTATTTCTATTGCGCATACATCTGGGGGGGAAATAATGCTAAACATCTAGGAGAGGATAATGCTAAACAGTTTTCCAAAGGGGCTGCTCCCATTTTCAGTTCTACTGGCAATACATAAGAATTCCACTCGAATTCAAGAATGATCAATCTTTTTAATTTTAGCCATGTTGGCAGGAAATAGCCTCATTTTAATAATGTTTCTTTAGGCAGACATTTTTGCTCTGTCAGCTAATTTTACTTTCACTTATAAGAGTTGTATATAAATGTCACTTCATCATACATCATTTCATAAAACTACATACTCAAAAGCTTTAGTCTTCAGCAGTTCCTGACTTTACTACATTATCTTCCACATGGAATAGTAATAACAATAATAGATGAAATTTATTGAAGGCTTACAATATTCCAGATACTATATTCATTTACCTTAACATCATATAATCAATTCATCCCTCATAACACCACTCAGAGACAGGTTCTAGTATTATCCTCTTTTTATACGGTTTAGAATTGAGGCCCAGAGAAATACATTGACTTGTCCAAAGTCACACAGTTAGTAACTGGTGACAACTGGTTTAAGTCATAAGCAGTCTAACCTCAGAGCCAGTGTGTAAAAACAGTTTATATTACTATGTATTCATACATAGTGGAAAATCCAGCATCCTACCATTATCCCCGAGACCTCTGGGAGGCTTCCATTTTTCTCCTACTCATTTTTTCTCTCATATCGCTGGCTTTTGATAAGAAATTACTGTCACTCTTTTTTATATGCCTTATTCTCCCAAAGGCTGGGTGTGATCTGCAGCATCTTTTCCTCAATTTCCTTAAAATACCCCAATACAAGGAAATGCATGACATCAGTTGAAGACAGTTACGTCACATCGTAACAAAGCAAATGACATAGACTTTCATGTAAGGTTTTCACATTCTTAAAATCCTCCTGCCAGCAGCCTACTGAACAGTTTGCCACCGGCCAGCTTCTCTCACTCATGCCGTCTTCTTGCTCCATTTCATGCTCTCTTTGATATTTTCCTTTCATCTCTCCTGAGTATAAATTCAGCCCCAAAATTTGCATCATAAAGCCTCTTGGATTGCTCTAGAAAACTATTAAGAACTTCCTCATTCTGTTATGTAGAACTCTTGAGTTCTGACCAGATTTCTTGGCTTTTCAGTCACTCTCTTGGGGTCTCCATTTTCTCAACCAAAATGGATGACCATGATGTTTTGCACTGTAGCCTTTTCTATCAACCTGATCAAATTCTTAGCCATGGCCTCTTCATCCCAGGCTCTCTTTTGGTGGAAGGAAACTTGTATCTGTTAGGGGGGAAGAGCTGCTGTAACAAACTCACATCAAAAAGCATCATGGCTCACATAAAAGTGAAGTTTCTTTCTTGCCCATATAAAACCCGTATGAGGTGTTCTGGACTGGTGAGCTTCTCTCCTCCACAGGGTGATGCAGGTGCCTTGGTTCCTTCCATTCCATGGCTCTGCTTCCTTCAACACATAGCTTCTCAGATTTCTGTCCTTTTTTTCACATCAATTTGGGAAGGAGAACGAGAGTGGAGGACCAGAGCCGGGAGCTGTGTATGAACTGCCTCTGACCACTAGGCCATCTGGGACACGTGTTGTGGCTGTGGGCCCCAGAAGAAGAGTGGCTGGGTCTGGTGACAGGCTAGCATAGTCTCTGCGCCTGACCAGTGAACTCTGTGATTTCCTGTTGTGAATTGTACCATCTCTCCCACACATCCTATACCAAAATGATTACAACAAAAATAGTTTCTGTCATTTTGGCATGTTTGTACATGTGTCCAGTTAGACACAGAACAGGGAATACACCTATGATATGGGTTTTGAATGGCTTCGGATGCAATGAGACCAGGAAAGGAGGTCAAGCAAGAGGCCAAGGTTCATATGGGTCAAAGAGAGGATAAGAGGGAAAAGAGAAACAGTCTACCGGCATTACCAGTCCTAGGGTATTTCTTTGCCTTGATCATGTCTTTTATTTATAAATCCTCAATGTTCAAAGCACTCAACAAAGAATGGGTACTTGACAATTGTTTCCTGTGAGAGAGAAAATAGGAAGGATGTGATTTCATAGAAGGGGGAAATGGGAATTTCAAAGAGGCCAAAGTCACCCAATAAGGAATTCTGGGCAAGAATGCGGGCTTCCTTGTTCATTTCATGTAATTGCTAAACACCGTGTTTGTGTGTATGTGTGTGTGGGGGGGGTGGTGGTATGTTTGATCCGCCACCTCCTTCTTTCCCCTCCATCGCTTAACCCCACCTCCATGCTCTTTGCCAAGAAAGCTGGTTGCACTGGTCCAAAATTGACATTTTCCCCTCATCTTCCAAAACTATTTTGATTTGGAACATGCTGGAAAACTGGCAAATTGTGTTCCAAATAAATTACTCTTTCTGTCTTTAAGTGGTTGAAAGCCTTTCAGTCTTTCTCATTCCCATTTCTACTCTCAGGCAGTACTTCTCTGGTTTATGGATACTTCTGTAGAGATTTATCTCTACAGATGTTCATTCTTCCTCAGATTATTAGGGGCAGGGGCAGGAAGCAGATGCAAATGGGGAGGGATAGGTTTTTGACTTTTGGATACTGAGATTTTCCCCTCATTCAATTTTGGACTATTTATAATGGTAGGGAAAACAAAGGGATAATTTGAAGATTCTTTTTAGGTGAACTCACGAACCCCAGTTCAAGAATTGCATGTTCTACCAACTGAGCCAGCCAGGGACCCCACAAAGTGATAGTCTGAAGATTTTAAATGGCATGTTGATAAGAACAAATATTACTGTGATATCAATATAATATAGATAGGTATTTCTTTACCCATATACACTCTTAAGTGGGAAACACTTCCCCGTATTAAATAAAAATGAGAAAATCTGTGTGTGCTATCTTTGTGATGAAGAAAGAAAAACCATCTTGGAATTAGAGATTACTCTACTGATAAGTATTTATTTTTTATTTTTATCTTAAAAGCAATTAGCTGAGAAGCTAAAGATTGGTTACAGAGAATCTTGGCTCTGGCACTTTACGGTGGTGTGACACTGAGCAAGTTACTTAAACTTTCTGTGCCTTACTTTTCTCATCTGTAAAACAGAAATAATAATAATTAATAATAATAATAAACAACCTCTCCGATTATTTGGATGATTATATGAATTACTGAGTGTAAAAGGCTTAGCATAGTAGGCTGGTACAAACTACCCGTTCTACAAGGGGATCTCACTGATCAATTATCATCTTGTTGACCTGAGCTCTTCCTCCTCAACACTCCTATACACACATAGAACACATACCCACTCTAGGAATGTCAGTGCTTGGCACAGCTTTTATCCCCGTACACACAAACATGTATATGCTCGTTTACATACACCGCCTATTTATATGCTTGATCTAGTAGAAATTAAATTGAGATCTAATAACAATCCTGTCTTATGACTTGATTTTTTTCCACTTGATGATTCTTGGACTTAATTCTAAGTCTATTATAAAGATCTATTTAAAAACTTTTCCTTAGGAATCTATACAATCAATGCAACCCCTATCAAAATACCATCAGTATTTTTCAGAGAGCTGGAACAAACAATCCTAATATTTATATGGAATCAGAAAAGACCCTGAATAACCAAAGTAATGTTGAAAAAGGAAGCCAAAGCTGGTGGCATCACAACTCTGGACTTCAAGCTCTATTACAAAGCTGTATTCATCAAGACAGTAAGTCACTGGCACAAAAACAGACAAATAGATTAATGGAACAGAATAGAAAACCCAGAAATGGACCCTCGATTTTATGGTCAAATAATCTTTGACAAAGCAGGAAAGAATATCCAGTGAGAAAAAAGACAGTCTCTTCAATAAATGGTGTTGGGAAAATTGGACAGCCACATACAGTAGAATGAAACTGGACCACTTTCTTACATCATATACAAAAATAAACTCAAAATAGATGAAAGACCTAAAAGTGAGACAGGAATCCATCAAAATCCTAGGGGAGAATGCAGGCAGCAACCTCGTCGACCTCAACCAAAGCAACTTCTTCCTACACACATCTCCAGAGGCAAGGGAAACAAAAGCGAAAATGAACTATTGGGACTTCACCAAGATAAAAAGCTTTTGCACAGCAAAGAAACAGTCAACAAAACTAAAAGACAACCTATGGAATGGGAGAAGATATTTACAAATGTTTTATCAGATAAAAGGCTAGTATCCAAAATCTATAAAGAACTTATCAAATTCAACCCCCCCAATCCACTCAAGAAGTGAACAGAAGATATGAACAGACATTTCGCCAAAGAAGACATACTGATGCCCAATAGACACATGAAAAAATGCTCAGCATCACTCGACATCAGGGAAATACACATCAAAACCACAATGAGATACCACCCCACCCTGGTCAGAAGGGCTAAAACTAACAACTCAGGAAAAAACAGATGTTGGTGAGAATGTAGAGAAAAGGGAACCCTCTTACACTGTCGGTGAGAATGCAAACTGGTGCAGCCACTCTAGAAAACAGTATGGAGGTTCCTCAGAGAGCTAAAAATAGAGCTACCCTATGACCCAGCAATTGCACTAGTAGGTATTTATCCAAAGGATACAAACATAGATATTTGAGGGGGCAGATTCACCCCAATGTTTATAGCAGCAATGTCCACAATAGCCAAAGGAAGGAAAGAGCCCAGATGTCCATCAACAGATGAGTGGATAAAGAAAATGTGGTACACACACACACACACACACACACATACACACACACACTGGAATACTACTCAGCCATCAGAAAGAATGAACTCTTGCCATTTGCGATGACCTGGATATAATTAGAGGGTATTATGCTAAGTGAAATAAGTCAGTCAGAGAAAGACAAATATCATATGATTTCACTCATACATGGAATTTAAGGAACAAAACAAATGAACATAGGGGAAGGGAAGGAAAATAAAATAAGATGAAAACACAATGGGAGGCAAACCATAAGAGACACTGCACTCTAAGAAACAAACTGAGGGTTGCTGGAGGGGAGGTCAGGGGATGGTGTAACTGGGTGATGGGCATTAAGGAGGGCACTTGATATAATGAGTGCTGGGTGCTATATGCAAATGAAGAATCACTAAATTCTACCCCAGTAACTAATAATGCAGTACATGTTAACTAAATTGAATTTAAATGAAGAATTAATTTTTTAATTAGGATTCCATTGTATGAATTTGCTGTTTACTTAACTAACCTTCTACTGAAGGAATTTGGGTTTTTTTTTAATTTTCATTTTGCCAGTCAAAATAGTGAAAGCCCCTATTAAGATTATATCCACCTTTGAAATATTCAAGGAAATGTAATGAAGCAGGAATCATAGATTCTAAACTTGGTAAAGATCATGTGCTGTCATTTTAAGAGGCTCTGCTACAACATAACTTGTTCAAGGTCACATAACTACTAAACGCTGAGATGAGACTCAAACCCAAGTCCCCCACCTTTCAATAGGTGTCTTTGGTAGAAGTGAAGTATTGGTAAAGGTCCTGGGGTTGGAAGAATTTGATTTTGATCTTAGAAACTAGGGGTCGGAGATAATAAGTGAGTCACCCAGGACCTCAGAGCTGGTAAGTGATAGATGACACCCTCTCCCTGACTAAACCCTAGCCAGGCTCCTCTGAGTCTTCATCAGAACTAGACCTCAACTATAATCTAAAAAGACTTGAACATGGGGCGCCTGGGTGGCTCAGTTGTTAAGCGTCTGCCTTCAGCTCAGGGTGTGATCCTGGGGTCTTGGGATCGAGCCCTGCATCGGGCTCCTCCGCTGAGAGCCTGCTTCTTCCTCTCCCACTTGCCCTGCTTGTGTTCCCTCTCTCGCTGGCTGTCTCTCTCTCTCTCTGTCAAATAAATAAATAAAATCTTAAAAAAAAAAAAAACTTGAACAAAACACTAACATAGTTTCTAGTAGCTCCAGTACATCCCTAGGATGACCCCCACCCCCTAGAGTGGCTGACTGAGAAAACTCAAGGTTGCCAAAAGAAGTTAATCAGTTCCATCTAGCACCTGAAGACAGGGCCCCTGTCTCCCAGCCTCTGTGGGATGGGCAGGGCATAACTTCCCTAAGGGCTGGTTAACAAACCAGATGGATGTCCCTTGGACCAACTCTACTGAGCCCCTGCTCACCCCGCTCCCTATTCCATCATTCTCCTTTTAAAACACCAGTCACTCCTATACAAATCAAAGTTGAGTTCACTTCATGCTGGACTCCTCTCCTACTGCAATAGGGTATTTTGATGAAAATCTATTTTACCACTCCCACCAGTGTCTGGTTTTCTCTTTGACACAAAACAGGTCTCCTCTAGAACCCAGATCACCCTTTCTAATCTTGAGATTTTCAATGAATCCCAGGAATTTTCAGTGGTAGTGGGAGGCGGGGTACCAAAAGCAATCTAGAACACTGCTGTGTTGCTGAGTCCCGTGGCTCAGTCTGCTGGGAAGTTCTGCTCCATATTTTCTTTTTCCTTTCTGGAAAGTGAACATTTAACCCTGGGACTGATAGTTTCTATTCCTCTTGGCAGCAAAAAGAGAAGAGATTATGGGCAGCTTTTAGTGTGCTCTCTGTGACCCCATCTAAATCTGTCCTCCTTGGTCTGCCAGGTTCCTGGACTTCCCACAACAGTTCAATCTTTGGAGCTTCTCAATCAGCAGCTGTTTACCAAATGTGTTTATCCATAGGTACTCATTAGGACTTTTTATCATTTCTATTATTATTTTTTTTTAAGTAGGCTTCACTTTTTTTTTTAAGTAGGCTTCACTTAAGTAGCCCCCAGCACGGGGCTTGAACTTAGGACCCTGAGATCAAGACCTGAGCTGATACCAAGAGTCGGACAATTAACTGAATGAGACACCCAGGCGCCCTAAGGCCTTTTTTAAAAATATAGCTGTGTATCATATTAGGTTTTAGATACAATATTGAGGGAAAAAAATGGGGCAGAGGATAATTTTTGATGGAGAAGAAGGAAGGAATGTGAATATGGGGATCCAAGAAGGAATGTCATGCAGGGTCAATATCATTGATTAGCTGCCTAAGTAAAGCAATTGTCAAATGGGAAAGGAAGTTTCTTTTTTGCTTTTGTTTTTCTTTTTTAAATATAACCACCTGTTGAGATATAATTCATATACCATATAAATCACCTATTTAAAATATATAGTTCTAAGGTTTTCAGGATTTCTCAGAGTTGTACAACTATCACCACAATAAATTTGAGAACATTTTCATCAACCCCTTCAAGCAACATTTTACACATTAGCGTTGACTCCCCATTTCCCCCAACCTCCCCCAGCCTTAGGCAACCACTAATCCTTTCTTTCTTACTATAGATGTGTAGCAAAGGAAGGTTTGTTTTGTTACGTTGTCACCGATTAAGCCATTTCTAAGGGTACAGTTGAGTAGCATTAGCACGTGCACTGATGTGTTTTTCCAACCACCATGACCATTCATCTTCAGAACTTCTTTTATCTTCCACAACTGACACTCTGTACACATCAAACAATAATTCCCTCTTCCCCACCCCCTAATCCCTGCAACCACCGTTCTACTTTTTCTCTGCGAATTTGACCCTTCTAGGTACACTATATAAGCAGATTCACAGAGTATTTGTTCTCTTGTGACTGGCTTCTTTCACTTAGCATACTGTCTTCAAGGTCCATTCATGTTATGGCATGTATCAGAATTGTTCTCCTTTTCAAGGTTGGATAATATTCCATTGTAGATCTAGACCGCATTTTGTTTATCTGCTCATCTGTCAATAGACATTTGGGTTGCTTCCATCTTTTGGCTGTGAATAGTGCTGCTATGAATAGAGGTGTTCAAATATCTGTTTGAGATCCTTTCTTTTTTTTTTAACTTATTTTTATTTTTTTAAAAGATTTTATTTATTTGAGAGAGTGAGCGAGAGAAAGAGCATGAACAGGGGAGGGGCACGGAGGGAGGGAGAAGCATGCTCCCCACTAGCAGGGAGCCCAATTCGGGACTCAATCCCAGGACCCCAGGATCACGACTTGAGACAAAGGCAGACGTTTAACTGACTGAGCCATGCTGATGTCTCTGAGATCCTACTTTCAATTCTTTGGTGCAGATACCCAGAAATGGAATTGCTGGAGTATATGATAATTCTATGTTTAGTTTTTTGAGGAACTGCCATACTGTTTCTCACAGAAGTTGTACCATCTTACACTCCTACCAGCAATGCAAAAGGGTTCTAATTTCTCTACATCTTTGCTAACAGTTGTTATATTTTGTGGGTTTTTTTCCATAATAGCCATCCTAACAGTTGTGGAATAGTATCTCATTATGGTTTTGATTTGCATTTCCCTAATGATTAGTGATGTTTTCATGGACTTATTAGCCATCTGTATATTTTCTCTGGAGAAATGTCTATTAAAGTCCTTTTACCCATATTTGGTTTTTGTTGGTTTGTTTCCTTTACCCATATTTGAACTGTATTGTTTGTTGTTGTTGTTAAGTTGTAGGAATTCTTTATATATTCTGGATATTAACACCTAATCAGATATATGATTTGCAAATATTTTCTCCCAGTCCATAGGTTATCTTTTTTACTCTGCTGATAGAGTCCTTATGCATAGAAGCTTTAAATTTTGAAATTAAACATAGAATTGCCATATGATCCCGTAATTCCATTATTGGTATTTACCCAAAGAATATGAAAACACTAATTCAAAAAGACATATGCCCCCCCATGTTTACTGCAGCATTATTCACAGTAGCCAAATTATGGAAGCAGGCCAACTGTCCATCAATAGATGATTTTACCCCTTATCCTCCCCCAGCTCATGTTCTCTCTCTCTCAAATAAATGAATAAAATCGTTTAGATTTAGTGAGCACACATGAGCAGGGGGGGAGGGGCAGAGGAAGAGGGGGAAGCAGACTCCCTGCTGATCAGAGAGCCTGACGCAGGGCTTGATCCCAGGACCCTGAGATCATACCTGAGCCAAAGGCAGACATTTAACTGACTGAGTCACCCAGGTGCCCAATGAATAAAATCCTTAAAAGATAACAAAAATGTTTTAAATTATAATATAGTCTAATTTATCTATTTTTTCTTTCATTTCTGGTGCTTTTGGTGTCACATTCGAGAAATCATTGCCAGATGCAATGTCATGAAAATTCTCCCCTGTGTTTTCTTCAAGGGTTTTATGGTTGTAGCTCCTATGATTAGGTCTTTGATCCATTTTGAACTGATTTTTGTATATGGTGCACAGTAAGGGTCCAACTTCATTTTTTTGCACGTGGATATCCAATTTTATTAACGCCATTTGTTGAAAGCAAAGCAAGTTCTTGAAGGAAAAGTTAATGTTTTATTCTGTGTTCCTCTGAAGCAGAGCCTGTGACAAGAACTTATTGACAACTTATTTAGAAGGTGATGTCAGGAAACAGGAATGAGGGAAAGCGGCAAATGACACAGAAAAGGATAAAAACCTAGTAAAAAGTTCTATTGTGGAGGTCACTGCCATTATTGACAACAGTTCAGTTCCATCAGGACATCTGAAAATGACCTGGAATGTTTCCCAAGACGACCCCTCTGAAAAACAGGAAAACAAGACACTTACTCCTAGTTTCTGTCTCCCCCGTCTGAGGGTTACCTCTAGGTAGACGGGATACAGTACCCTGGCAGCTTCAAAGGCTCTTAAGTGATATGTGGGTGGTGTGGCCTGCGGGACTTTGAAGAAGATCTTATGTGTGGTTCCCACCAGGAGGCATTGGCTAGCATGACTCAGCTTGCAAAGACCTGTACTCAACAGCTCACACATCGCATGTGGGCCAGGAATGGGATGTGAGCCACCAGAAGTGTCTGCTATAATTAGTGACCAAGAAATAAACAATGTCTGCCTCAACATCTACCAGAAGGCCCGCTGTAGGCCCAGGCCTATGTCTGCAGGGTAAGAAGCAAGACACATTTTTTTACCGAGCACCTCAGATACAGAAGGCTATGTTTGGGAAGTTAAGAAAATGAACCAGATGATCCTTAAGAAGGTAGCGGTTTAATAGATACAGCAGCTATGCAAATCACTCATCTAAAAGAAAGGAAATGATCAGAACTGTGTAGGAGATGTGTATAGGAGGGAGAGGAAGTTTCTAGTAATGGGTAATAAGGGCTTCATGAGACAGTTTACGTATAAATGGATCCTGAAAAATGATGTTCATTTATTCATTCAAAATATATTGATTGATGGCCTTTTGTGTGGCAGGCATTTTACGAGGTGCTAGGGATTCTGTGGCAAGCGAACAGAAATAGTCCCTCCCCAACTTGTACCCTAACAGAGAGACACAGACGGTGAGTTATTGATTAATTTATCAATTAAATAAGCGAGATACTGTCAGAGAGTGTTACACGCAATCAAAAAAACAAAACAGGACCATTGGATAGAGTGTTGAGATAGGATGGAATAACCACAGACGGGGTGGTCAAGAAATTCTCTACAGAGAAAACATTTAAGCTGAGACCTAAGTGCCGTTGGGAAGGCATCAGCCCCAAAACAATCAGAGGTGACTACTCCAGAATAAGAGAAAATCCGAAGGGCAGAAACAGGGAAGAGCTCAGCATGTTTAAGAATGGAAATGTCAGTGATTGAAGAGAGTAAGAGCCAAGGTATAGAAGGGGATGAAATGGAGTCAGATGGATGGGCCCGCCCCAGATCACACAGGACCCAGCAGGCAGCGTGAGGCCTTTGGAGGACATCTATGTGCTAGAAAAATCACAGGAGAATTTTAAGCCGGAAGATGCACTAATCGGATTTCTATTTCTAAAAGATCATTCAGACGGCCATATCGAAAACAGACCACACAGCCCAGGAGTAGCAGCACTGCGCCCAGTTCAGAGACCCTTGTTGGGTCATCCAGGATGGGCTTGGGGATAGTTTAGCCCCTGCTGGTGGCAAGAGAAATGGGAGGAGGGGAAGTCTGGGATTCCGTGTTGGGGGTGGACTTAAAGTTTGCCTTGGTTGTGCTCAGATGACAGATGCCAGCTGGAAACACAGACAGAAATACGAAGGAGAGGCAAGAAAAAGTCGGATAAAGAAATGAGACCTCTTTCTTTATCAATGGCTGAAGGGGCTACTGACAAATAATGGTGGAGATCTTTGAAAAAGATGAAGAACTCTGAACACCAGGCAAGGAAATCAGACTTCATTCTGTAGGCAATGGGAAGCGACTGACCGGTTTTTAAAGAGAAGGGTGACAAGAACCAAGCTGTGCTCTTAGGCCTTGTCGTTGTTGGGTCAAATAATGCACAGAGATTACAATCACAACGACAACTGTGTGTGTGTGTGCGTGTTTGAGCAGAGAAAGTCAGAGCAATTTGGACAGTATAAAGCCAGCAGACTCCTTCTTCAGAGGTTAATTTACTTCTCTGTTTATTGACGTTGCTATGGTGATGTAAAATGCTAGCCAGGAGGACAGAGAACAGTCCACTGTCTCTGCACTTAATAATCAGATTTTATGTAAGACATCGAGAAAGAATGCAATAACTCAGGCCCTTTGCAGCGAG
Source organism: Ailuropoda melanoleuca (assembly GCF_002007445.2). NCBI lineage: Eukaryota > Metazoa > Chordata > Mammalia > Carnivora > Ursidae > Ailuropoda > Ailuropoda melanoleuca. The sequence goes on from NC_048220.1 coordinate 34,679,205, forward strand.
CAGTAAAAGAAACCAGATGAGGCTGAGCTCACCTCCTTCCAGGCCACACCAGTGCCCCTCCTGGGTGCAGGGTTTCAGGCCCAGCTGTCCTGGCACTACCCAGCGTGACATTTGGAGGAACTCATCCTGTGTTCTGCCCCCTGCCTCCCCACTGCTCTCTCAAACCAGAAATTTGCAAGCAGCCCACAAAGTGGAGTAAAAACCCAAGGAAATGGATAAAGGAATTCTGCCTATAAAAGGGGGTTTGCAGAGGGAAGTTAGTTTCATTGGTGGATGCAAACTACTCCCTCCTGGAGTGTTCCTTGATATGGCCCTGAGCGTGCTTTCTTGGAGAAGCTGCAGATTCCTATTTAGATTTGCATGTTTCCACTTTCTTTCAGGAAGTCAGTGTTTGGAAGCTGGTGGTCAAGGTACTTTTTTCCCTAATTAGAAACACATTCTTTCTGTTGTTGTTTAGGATAAAACCAAGAATTTTGAACTTTCCTCCATATCCTTGTAAAGTGAACGTTAGTTTCTCTAACTGGATTTTTGATGTGAGCGGTAAAAAACAAAAAACAAAACAAAACCCTCAAGTAGACCTCTCATCATTCTGAATTCTAGACCCTGGGCATTCTAGATTTCTGATAATATTTTTACTCATTTCATAGCTTTTGGGCACCTCTCATATGCCTGACACTGTAGCAGGCGCTAAGAATAGAGTCACGAGTACCCGGCCCCTTTTCCAACTGCCTTCAGAGCGATGTGGATGAGGACGGTCAGGTCTGTAGGATTTCATCTTTGCCATGCACCTGCCACTGTGGTCATCTGCTACCCGCACCACCTCCCTTCAACCTCCCAGGAATCCTACGAAGTATTAGTATTCTCCTACTTGCATAAGTGAAGAAGCTGAGGCTTCATTGCTTGGCATGGAAATGCACAGATTATTATGGTGTTATGCATGGTGTGATTTAAGAAGTTAAAAGAAGGGCCATGGGCACTCTGAAAGAGCAGAGACACTGTGTTCCTCAGGATTAAGGGTGAGATAAAAATGATTAGTCCTGAAAACCTTTGACCAAATAGTTCTCTAAAATCCTTCCCAGCTGGGATGTTGTGATTTGTAAGAAAAATATATATTTGGTCTCCGTCCATCGTCGTTCCTGGCTCACAGCTCCCCACACCCTTGGAATTTCCTAAGTGTTGAGAGGATCAATGCATCTTTTGTTATGTTAATGAGGCAACTCTTGGAAAGAGCCTAAGAATGGGGGCTGGTTGCTGGTGGAGCCCTGCTTCTGATTAGAGTTGGAACTTTCAGTCCCACTCTCTGACCTCTGGGTGGGGGGAGGGGCTGGAGATGGAGCCCAACTGCCAACAGTCAATGATTTCATCAATTGTACCTATGGAACGAAGCCTCCATAAAAACCCAAAAGGACAGGGTGTGGAGAGTTTCTGGGTTGGTAAACATGTGGAAATCCATGGAGAGTGGCACAGCCCGAGCTGGCCACACTCCAGAGAACATGGCAGCTCCACACTCTCTCCCCGCACATCCCTCCGCCTCTCTTCCACCTGCCTGCTCCTAAGTTAATATACTTTTACAATAAACCAGTAATCTAGTGGGTAAGTGGGGTTTTTGAATTCTGTGAACTGCTATAGCAAAGTAACCAGACCTGAGGACAGGGTGTGGGACCTCTGACTTACAGCCAGTAGGCCAGAAACAGAGTTGTCAGCCTGGGGCTTGCAACTGGCATATCGAGTATGTGTGCAAGGGCGCCTTTGTAGGACCGATCCCTTAGCCGAATAGCCACTATCTCCCGATGGTGTCAAAATTGAGCTGAATAGTTAGGACACCCAGCTTGTGTCTGGAAACCCCATCCCCACACTGGAATTGGCACCAGAAGCCCTGCATCAGCATGGCAGGTAGCTGAGAACCATTCCTGCTGAGAATCGAACAGGAATAAGGGCTAAGGGCAGGTGGGCCTAAGATGGACCACTTTGGATGTTATTTAATTTTTTTGGGGGGGGAGATATTATTTTAAATAAAGGTTACATACAAGACAGCCTGTGCAAGAAAAATACTCAGACCCCCTTCTGTTCCCCAGAAAGCTGAAAAAAGTCTCCCACATGAATGGTGCTCCCTTTATACTAGGAGGTAAAGAGGCATCCTTATCACCAGAGATGGGAAATTTAGAGCAGAAAAATCTGTATAAACAACCTTTGTGGGGCACCTGGGTGGCGTAGTTGGTTAAGGGTCTGACTCTTGATTTCGGTTCAGGTCATGATCTCAGTGTCTTGAGATGGAGCCCCGCCTTGGTCTACATGCTGGGCCTTGAGTCTGCTTAAGATTCTCTTTCCCTCTCCCCTCACCCTACTCTCCCTAAAAAATCCCCAAACCCAAAAAACAAAAAACAAACTTTGTTACTTTGACTAATTTACTACCCCAGCCCAATATCTGTTTAGAATTCCTTACTAACTGAAGATCCCAAAGTTAAATTTTCTTTGTCCTGTCCACTCATCACAAATTTATTGTCTCCTTGTCTAAAAAATATAAAAACGGCCTGCCTTGGGCATTTCTTTAGGTCTCAGTGTCATTATTGGGCTTCTGTGCACACAATAAAACTTTAGGTTTTTTCTCCTGTCAGTTTGTCTCATGTAAATTTAATTGTTAGTCCAACCAGAAGACCCTGAAGGAGGGAAGAGGTTTTTTTCCCTTTCACAGGTCTCCTTCAGTCTCTCACCCCAGACAGTCTATCTTCATGCTTTGCTTTACAAAAAACCCTATCTTGAGGCACCAGTCTAGTTCAGTTGGAGGAGTGTGTGACTCTTGATCTCAGGGTTGTGAGTTCAAGCCCCACTTGGGTTGTAGAAATTACTTAAAAAAAAACGTAAAAAAAATATTTATATAACCCCATTTCAATAACTGCTAGGTTTTGCTCTCGCGGAGTCTTATTTCATCAATTCCCAGTCTTTCTGAGATTGCATTCACTCAAGCTCATTATGGTATTGTCAAGCTCCTTGCTAATATTGATTTATTTTATTTGATATGCATAAAGTGTTCTTTTCCCGTAACATTAGAGGATTTCAAGAATTGTTCCAAATCCAGTACAAAGTATGGTTAAGATCAAATCTCATAGCCTCGATAACTTTGTATTTAATAGAATGAGAGCTCCCTGGCTCCTGGTCTGTGATGGCCTTGTAGAATCACAATGTCTATTATATCTAGCACGTGCTAGAACTGAATTCTGAATCAACATGATGCATATACACTTACAATCAGAAGAAACTACTCCAGTAAGCAAAGACAGATACACTTCAATATAACACAAAATATTTTTTAAGATAAATTAAACAAATAGATTCGTACCATCCACTCCAGGTTAATTTTCCAATAGTAAAGAAGAATGTTTGCAAATCACAGTGAGAACACTCAACTGCCCTCCTTTACAATCTAGCATGAGGAGCCTTAAAATGAACATCTTCAAAAATATATGCAAGGCAAGAAGGAGAACGCTCATTTATAACAAGAGTGCAAAGTAATATATTGAACATTTTAAAGTGTTCATTTTATAGTTCTTTCCTGCCTAAGTACAAGACATTGGGCAGAGCCTGCAAAATTTCTGTCATGCCAGATATAAGACAGACTTGGTGGCAAAGTCCTGAGGGGTGTTCACTGACTTACTCAAGAGCAAAGTGTGGTAAGGTTGTTGCCTTCAAGAACAGTAACAAGCCCCAACTTAAATCTCTCTTCTTTGGGGAGGATTTTCCTGACACTTTAGACTGGACCATGTCCCTTGGTATTATCCCCACTCTAACCCTATGACTTTCATCCATAGCATTCGTCACAAATGCAATTTAAACAAATATTTGGGTAATAATTTGTGTAATGAATACCTTCCTCATTAGAATGTAAGGTCCATGAGATGGAGTTTGTCCTATCACTTATTGAAGGAATCCAAATGTTTATTTCAATACTGAAATTATATGCATTCAAATCATTTTGTTGAATGAATCAAAGAGAAAAATTTACTCAAAATGATAAACAAAACAATAAAAAGAGTGAATTCAGGCAATAAACAGGAGGGAAAAAAACCCCTCAGTCTGACACATATTTAAAAAAAAAAGAGTGAACACATTGAAAATGAGCCAAGATGAGTTCTTTCCAAAATTTTGATATTAAAAGAATGGTCCTCCATGACAGTGCCTGTACTTTTAATTATATTGAGAAAGTTTGTAATGATATACAAGCCCTTGTGAATTCAGCCATGCCTTTATAAGGCTTTGTATTTTGTTGTGATTCTATATCTATAGATCTATATATACGTGGAAAATAACAGGGAGTTTTTGTATGCGACGCATGATTCATTCCATCTGCAGAGAACACCACAGTCAAGCACACACATTTGGTGTTTTCTTCCACAGTTCCTTGAATACTAGGGAACTGTCACTCACTATCTGAGAGCTACTAGGCTGCTGAATCATACCCCCAAATTGCTGTCTATTGTAAAAGTCTGAGGTTCATAAGCTCAGTGTTTGGCAATAAGGTGTATCAGCAGATGTAATCCTTAATAATTAGCACAAGATCCCTGCGAAATCTCAAGAATGTCTTCCAGCCTTCAGTTTGCACAATCAAGATGGCGGCACGTACACTTCTGAGGCTTCTTTTTGGTAACATAGGTATCTGTTAAGAAAGAAGCAGGAGTGAGGGAGTAAATACCCTCACCTCTACCTCTGTCTCCTCCTGTTCTCTAGTTTTTTGTTGTTGCCCCATCTGCCAACCCCAACAGAAGCTCATGGGCAAGAGGGTCTGGAGAATACAATCCAAAGACAGCAGCATCTTGGGGATTCTTGTCCAAGTTGGTGATGTAGGAAGATCCTACACTCACCTCCTCCACAGAACACACCAAATTACACCCATTTATGGGACAATTCCTCCTGAAGAAGAACTGAGGGCCAACTGAACAGCTTGTAACAACCAAAGATAGAAAGAACAGCAAAAGAGAACACAGCAAGAGAGAGGGAGACAGACATAAGCATCTCAAGGCACAGTCTAGCTCGGAGAAGGACCTCGATTGGATCTACAGGGTCAAACGTTAGATAACCAGCTGTGGTCAAACAAGAAATACATTGGTTTTTGTCCTAGTTTCCTGGCACAAAGCTCTTCAAACCCTTGTAATTTCCAAAGTGATAGGAGTATCTTCTGTGATTCACAACAAGGCTTTCAATCCCTCCTGAGTTTATGTCAATGAAGTGACTCAGGGTGAGGTCCCTCTATATAGGCTCAGAAAGAGTAAGTAAATTAGAGGGAGATTAAAGGAGATTAATGTTCCAGAAAAACTCCTGAGCAGGAAGATTGGGTGAGCTTCCGAGTAGAGGGACAGTTGGAGGTACTGAAGAGTGGCTTGCCCAGAGCGGGTGTGGAAGCCCCGTACCTCTTCCACAGACCCGGCCCTATGCAGCTCTTCCATCTGGCTGCTAGAATTATCTCCTATTATACTTACACAATTATAATTCCTGAGTTATATCCTTTTATACTAAACTGGTGATCTAGTAAGTAAATGCTTTCCTGAGTTCTGTGAGCCTCTCTAGCAAATGAGTGGAAACTCCAATTTATAGCAGATCAGTCAGAAGCAGAAGTGACAAGCCCAGGACTTGCAGACAGCATTGGAGGGTGGGGAGGGCTGCCTTGCTGGACTGGGCCCTTAACCGGTGGGATCTGACACTATCTCTAGGTGGATAGTATCAGAACTCAATCAAATCGTGGGACATTTAGTGGGTGTTACAGAATGGCTTGATATTTGAAAAATTCACACGTCTGGCGTCAGAAGCAAAATCATGTTGTAGTAGAGAACTGAGAGTAGAGAAGACACACTGAAGTATTTTTCCCTGGACTAGCCCAGTGGAGAAACTTGTGCATTTGTACAGTCCATGGCTTTCGAAGCAGTCACTAAGTCCACAATTCCAAGGACTGGGAAGCTGACAGTGGGATGAAACAGAGCAACAGAGCAATTAAGTCACTGGCCCAAACTTAAACAGCTAGTAACAAGTGGAGCTAGCCCTTTGCTTAAGGATCTGAACTTTGTCTGGTGTCTTTGATGTTTATGCTTCCCACCTTCCCCCCTTTCCCCAATCACAAGATATCCATGAATCTAGAAATTCTTTGGTGCTATGGCTGAACATTGTGGGCGATTCGTATTGTTTCTTTTCTGTTTATTTGGGGATTTTGCCTCTATTTATAAAATATTACCTCTCTCTGTCTATAGTATTTGTTGTTGGTATTGGTGGTGGTGGTGGTGGTGTTAAAGTGCCCAGAATCTTTCATACCCTCTGTGTGGATGAATTATGGCTAACATGATGCCTGATTATTCCCACCACTGGGCAGAAGAGCTGGTGCTTGTAGACCTACACAGGGCTGCCCCCTGGGGACTGTAAGAAGGAGCCCCTTCCCCACCGGGAGTGGAGAGCCTGATGGGCTAGGATGATGGTGAGCCCTCTGTGCTTTGTTGGTACCCCAGAAAACTTCCATAGTGACGTTCTATTCTCTTCTATGCCAATTCATGGTTTTCTTGTGCATTACTTTTCATACCCCTTGGCTGGCCAGATTCAGTGAGAATTACCAAAAAAACTTAACGTCTAAAAATTAATAGGTGTTTCTACAAGGAAACTCAAAAAGTAAAGGGCAAAATTGTCCATAATCTCATCACCAGAGAGAACATTTTCATCTAAATCCTTCTAGTCTTTATTTTCTGTGTGGATATACATGCCTATTTATATAAAATTTATTTTAAAATGGAATTATTCTATACACACTGCTTTGCAGCTTACTTTTAATCCCATATGGTGTCTTAACGACATAAAATTTTCAAATTTCATACAGAACTTTTCCCAGCTATTTTATATCCAGAGAATGCTATGGCTAGAAATGAATGCCCTCTAGTTGGAGTAAGTGATGGGTGAAATGCCAGCTTTTCACACTGAAGTGTGCATATGACTCACCTGGGGGTCTTGTTCAAACGCAGGTTCTGATTCTGGACGTCTGGGCTAGGACTTGAGGTTCTGCCTTTCTAGTAGGCTCCCTGGTGACACTGATATAGCTGTCTGTGGTCCGCACTTTGAGAAACATACAGGTGTGCTGCAAAGAATTCCAATCTAGGAGTCAAAAACATATGTCCAAATTTTGGTCATGAATTTTGTATAAGTTTCGAAACCTCTTGAGTTCTCTTATATAAAGTTCTCATTTTATAACAATCTGAAAATGCTTGGCACAAAATATAGGATTTAGCTGTACAGATTAGTTATATGTGTGTATAGTTAAACTATGAAAGTACAGTTGAATCAAACTTAGATCATCATAGGAAAGCTACTTGAAGGAGAAACACAACTCCCTCTTCTCATATCCCCTATATCCCACCTCCCATTGCACCCAAAGAACAAAATCTGCTCTCAAAATAGAAAAGAGTGTTCATTAAATGGGCTTCTTGTGCTTACAGAAGTCCAAGACACCGAATTTAGAGAGAGAAATTGATCCACTTTGACCTTTTTAAAACGCTCAATAAAAAAGCGATCTATAACCCAATGTGACCAGATGCCCCAGCACAGCCTCTATACACCCATCAGCAGCTCGCAGGTTCATTCGTTTCTCTTACAGACATACTAACATCACAAATAGATGTGTAAACTGCATAAAATCCACTTTTCCTATTTATTCGTTGTCTATTTTTTCTGTCTAGATGCCAACCATGTTCTTCGTCCCCAAATCTCCTTTTCTGTGGCCTCCCCGTCTTGCTGATTTCAACTTCCTTTCCCTCCAAGATCTTCCCCTCTGGACCCTCCATATCCCTTTCCTTATGAAGTTCTTGGCTTCTCTCATTTTTTATCTTCATATGCATTTCTCTACTCAATAAATGGCACTTCTCCAGGAGTCTGATGGGACCTGGTGTTTTTCTTGCCATCATCATTGCATTTGATTTTTCTTTCACTCTTCAAAAGCAAAATAATATAGAATTAGACTTTGTGTTTGTCTTTTCATCTATGGAATTTTCCAGCTGTATCATTTTATAATTCCTGAACTTTTTTTTTTTTTTTTTTTAAACACAAGGACAGACTGGGGCCTCCCGTACAAAAGTAGGAGCAGAGGGAGCCAGGTCTGTCCTGAGAGAAAGGACTTGCTCCACCTCCTCGGGGAGCCACTTGGAGGGTTATTGGTGGGTCATCTAGCTTTGTGAGGAGGAGTAGATGCCAGGCTGAGTAGGTCTGGTTCCTGCCTGTGTTCCAGGAATTTCTTTTTATGAAAACTGAAAGAGCTAATTCTTAGGTGCTGTTTGATTCTGGACTCCTATAATGAAATTCTGAAGGCCTCCTACTAAGATGAAAATTGGGGGATTAGGTTCTCTTGAAATACCGCCCTGGGTGGGCTTAGCTTGTGGGTAGTCAGAGCTAGACAAAGAAAAAGAGTGAACTAAAATAGTTTTATTAATTGACCAAGTCAGGCCAAGATAAAATTTCTGAGGCTTACATGTCCAGATCTTAATAAGCAAATGCTGTTCTTTGTTTATTCCCATGGAGCCTAACATACTCTCAGGCTTCTTAGCACTAGGGATTGCAAACCCTTCTCTGCAAACCCACAGCAGTGGAGGAGGGGCAGAAGGCGGCCAGCTTCTTTGCTGTGACCTGGTTATTTATTTATTTTTTTTTTTTGCAGATTCCTGATTCTACATAATAATTTTTTGTACCTGTGTGTGGTGTGGTTGGGGGGGGGGCAGGTACGGCTAATTTAAGTACATATGAGATTGCTCAAATCCTTTTTAGAATACTGGATATATATATATTTTTAATTTTTTTAAATTTTATTTATTTATTTATTAAATATAGAGTCCACTTTTATAGAAGGGAGGTAATGTGGGAGTGAAAAGAGAATGAAGGGAAACAAAATATACCACTTCAAAACATGCCTCTTTGGCATTGATTTTTGTGAGCTGATTATTTTTGAGAGTCTGCAGACACGGAAGAATATGAAAACCACATAGAAGTTACCCTTTTGTAAGAGACATTTACCTTTATGAGGGAAATGTCTACTTATACGGGTATCTCCCTCTCTATACCTGGAAGAGGGGGATGACCAAATCTCTAGAAACTCTCATCAGTGGAGAAAGCATGGACTTAAATCTGCATGATAACCATACCCTCTTTGCAGTGCTTTACTTGAGCCCCTCCCATAACTGGTCTTCCCGCCTCTCAGCCCCCAGTGCAAAACATCTCTTTTGTCTTTAGCTGGAGGTCTTTAATTCTGGTGAGTTACTCAGTTTTGCTGGCTAGCTCCCATATAGAGAGAAAGTACACAAGTAACTAAACTGTTTTTCTTCTGTTAATCTGTCTTTTATTATGGGAGTGGGATTAAGGGTGGGGTCTCAGCCAAGAACCTAGAATGGTAGAGGAAAAAAATTTTCCCCTCCCCTATAGCAGGAGAAATAGGGGCAAAGCTGACAATGAAGATATTTTTATGTATTTTGGAGAATAATGATTAGGAACCAGATCAAGGAGACTGAATTTAAAGAAAATGAAAGACTGAGCAAAACTGATGAGTTTACATGACCTTTTGGGAATGTAAGGATAATATCTTTGACTCTCCTTGATGATATTCCATGCATTCTTATAAATAAGTTGTTCCCATCTTGGAAAGAAGCTTCTCACCCTGCTGGTCACATCTTGTAATATTAAAGTGGCTTCTATTTATTGAGTACTTGCTATGCAGATAGTAATATTTCTTAGGTGTGCAGGGCAAGTTCATTACCACCATCTGGTACTTACCCTTGGTGATACAGAATTGGATGAAGGGAAGTACAACTGGCAACACTATGAGACACAGGTTTTGCTAGTTGGGCTATAGCATTCCTGCACAGAGAAGTCTGGACCTCAACATTTTCCATCTGCAGGAACGATTGTCAGTGGTCATTCTTTAATGGGCAATTCTGAGTTCCCTCTCCTGGAGGTCAGGGAAAGTCCATTTATACCTCTGTAAGTTACAAGGTCAGGCTTCGGGGTGTGCCAGGACAGTTGTTAATTTTGGTATATAATGAGTTGCAACATAAAACAAGGAGGACAGTTTGGGACTCTTGGGTTAGAGTGGATGGGAAGAGAATCAAGCATCATCCATGGCTTTGTTGGTAGTGATTCTGCTTCCCATGATAAGCTCAATTTTTCCATTCCACAGTCCTTGGGTACAGTAGGTCATTTAATTTTCATAGAACTTAGTGGCTGCATTTTCTTCCACTTTTTCAACTATGGAAACCCAGTCTCAAAGAAACAATATTAACTTGATCAAGAGCACATAATCCGGGGCACCTGGGTAGCACAGCAGTTAAGCGTCTGCCTTCGGCTCAGGGCGTGATCCCGGCGTTATGGGATCGAGCCCCACATCAGGCTCCTCTGCTGTGAGCCTGCTTCTTCCTCTCCCACTCCCCCTGCTTGTGTTCCCTCTCTCGCTGGCTGTCTCAATCTCTGTCAAATAAATAAATAAAATCTTTTAAAAAAAAAAAGCGCATAATCCGAGCAAAAAAGAGCTAGGCTTTAAAATTCAATCCACGGACACCAAAGGTCCTATTCCTTTCCCTTGTAAGGGTAAGAGAAGTTCTGCCGGTGCAGAATACATCGCCCATTACTACCCCACTCCCAGCTGCAGGGAGTAATGGGAAGGGAGTATCACAAAGGTCTACTGCTCTAATAATTGCTCCTAAGTAGTTACCAGTCCTCTCCAACCCACTTGGGTTGTTTTGTTTTGTTTGGAGAGGGGGAGGAGGCCCTGACTGTCTGCCAACTTCTTTATTCCTTAGAACTGATAGGTCTTGGGATTCCAGTTTAAACTTCATTTTGGAGAAATCTGAGCCCAACGAAGCATGTCATGGCCACGTCAGGGTGGGTTTTTTCATTCTTTCTTTTTCTTTCTTTTTTTCCCTTAGCCAAGCAGAGTTGAATGGACAGGCTCTTGGCAACCTCATCATATCTATTATGTTCTGATCATTATTTAAACAAATGGTATTCACTAGGGTCCAAGTCCAAGGGACGGGACACAGAGAAGGCTTTTTATCAGTCAGCTGGATTGCCCTTCCCTTTTCATGAGTCTTTTGTGTTCCCTGAGGATCCCTCCAGTGTGGAGCAGTTTACAAAGGAATGAGATGGACACAGCTTTTGTCTGGGGTAGGACATCCAATCAGTCCCCTCTGCCCCGTTGCAGATGTCTTGATCCTTTGGATGATTTTCTGTCTCTATTCAAATAAAAAAGTGGGATGAAGCAGTTAACACACTTCTCAGGCACTGGGAGCCGCAGAAATGGAGAGTAATATGCAGGTTTTCTACAAGGTCAGTTCTGATAAAGTATCAAGGAGGTACATCCGTGTGGGTGCTCTGACTTACACAGCAGAGAAGAAACAGGTGTTGAAAGATGCTGGCTCCAGAGACAGTGGGCCTTGCTTCCAATAATTATCCAAGTGATCTTGAAAAATGCCTTAGCCTAGCAAGACTTAGATCCTTTGTCTGTACATAGGGACAATAATTACAGTTATTTCATTGCATTGACTAGAGGAATAAATGAAATACTATATGTAGCTTGCTTATTGGCACATTTTGAGTTTTTATTAAACTCTTACTTTTATAATTAGAGCTTAGGATAGGTTTATGGAGGAGGGTGGCCTTGGGTCCTGGAAAGGAGAAAAATTATAGAATATTTCAGGCCCAAGTCCAGGGAATCACAGGCTTGGGAGTATAAAGACATGCACAATTTATCTTTTTACTCTAGGTGCAAAGTTAGTAAAAATTTTACTCATTTGAAAGATCTCAGGTAAACTACACTGGTTTAGCACACGGACCCTTGAGCATAATTGCCCAAGCCACATTCCCACAGAATAATAGTACAGAATATTTTTAAAGTTACCTCCCTGAACCCTGTAAAAAAACAAACAAACAAAAAACAGGTTCTTTCACTGAATATATTTGGAAAAACTCAGCATATTTGGCAATTCCTAACCAACAGTTAGATAAAGGCTCAGAGCAGGCCTATATGGAAAGAACATAATCCAGCATTAACCAAATAAATTTGAACATGAATCATTTGTTGTTGCTTTTGCTGCTGTATTTGTTGTTTGGTGTCAGGAAAGCAGAAGGGTGCACATACTTGATGTAGGAAAGATGTTGGGGTTTGGAGCCAACAGCCAAGAAAGAATTCTTGAAAAATCTTCAGTGCAAGAAAGTTGCAAGATTTTTTTGAAGCGTGAGGACAGGACCCGTGGGCAGAAAGAGCTGCAATGGGGTCATGAGGAGTGGCTGATTACAAAGTTTCAAGTTGGGAGTAGGTGAGGGAGAAAACCAGCCTCCAAGGTATTTTGGAAACAAGGTTTCCAGGATCCTGAGGGGGCTAGCTATAGTTAGGAAAAGGTCATTTGTTACTGTTTAGTAAACCCTCAGTCATGAGACCCTTCAGATGTGTATCGGTGGGCCATATGTTTGGGGGATGATTGCCAACATGTCTCTTGGGGTTTAGGGGAAGGTAGAGATAAAGGAAGCTTCCAGTGGAATTAATATGTTAAAGTAGACTTCCGGAATTCTGGGTGATAGAGCTAAGATTGCCTTTTGCCCTTAGCAAAGTGTTAACATTGAGGCAGCTGAGCTCCCAGAGTCACTCTGCCTGTTTCAAGGATTTGTCAGTGGGCTGTAAGTAGTAAGGGAATTTAATCCTTTTTTTTTTGCCTTTGTTTCCCACATCATACTGACATACTGAAGAACACAGGTCTGTCAGACATGCGTTTGGGAGCTCTGTCCTCTGGTTATTCCCCAGAACGGAATTGGCTGTAAGGTGGTTCACCCAGATGTGTGCTGTGAGAGCAAGCGTTTGCATGCAGGGTGTCTAGTCCATCAAAAAATATTCTCCGCAGGGAGCCTGGGTGGCTCAGTTGGTTAAGCACCCAATTCTTGATTTTGGCTGGGGTCATGGTCTCGGGGTTGTGAGATCTGACCCAGGTTGTGCTCTGCACTGAGTGTGGAGCCTGTTTGGGATTCTGTCTCTCTCTCTGTCTCTGGCTGCCCACCCCCCCACAACTGCCCGCTAGTGCGCTCTCTAAAAAAAAAAAAAAAAAAAAAAAATTCTTTGCAACAATTATGGTGACACCAGGCATTGCCCTGAAGTGGTGGCTCTAAAGGGCAGTAATTCTGAAGGCTCAGGAGCTGAGAAGTCTTGAGTGGGTAGAACCAGCAGGGGGAAGTACTCTATAATGATATTGAGACCTCACAATAAAGTATGACTTTCAATTAGCTAAGTTTCCAAGATATTTTTATAATCAACTTGCTTCTGAAAAGTCTACACAAATTTTACCCACTGCAACTCTTTCCTGCTGTAGTATATAGAGTCTGTGGAAGGTCAGGGCATTGGGCAGAACTGAGAACGTTGTGGGGTATTTGTGAGACATGGGAATAGAAGGAGGGCAAGGAAGAAAGCCAGAGAAAGAGAATGATGAAGCCATGATCTCTCAATTTGAGAGGAAAACACACACACACACACACACACACACACACACACACGTGTACCTATGTATTTGAGAGAATTTGAGAGAATGTGTATACACATGCACCTATATATAGATTGAAATATTATCCTTATAACAAATCAGTAGCCATTCTTTTAGATTTATATAGAAATGTAATTTCGGTTTTGGGGGAGTGGAAAAACCCTAAAGATAACTGATGAAAATTTCAATGTTTTAAATGTATCTGTAGCTATATAACTGTAGATTAAATTTGCTATGACTAAGCTTTTATGAATTATTTAGCATCTCGTAGGTTGCTGGCACTGCGTCGTGAGAACTTCCTATTTCTGAATTTTTTGGGTCTGAGCCCACCCACTCAGTCTAATGTATTGGGTCTTGGGAAATCTCTTTATGTATTCCTCGGTTTCTTCATCTGTAAACTGAAAATAATAATTTTGTTTCTGCGATTTTATGAAACAAAATAATATACTGTAGTCATTCCCAAACACCTGTCCATATACTGGGGTTAGTTCCATAACAGAGGTAAAAGAAGAAAAAATAAGATCATTGTGATAAGTGTTAATCAAATTTTGTACAATTTTAAAAATGGAGATAAGTTCTTTCTACCTTTTGGCTTCAAATCTCCTTTACTTTATAAAATACTTTTTAGAGGTTTCTCCTCATTTCCCCCCCCCCCTCTTTTATTAGTAGGTAAAGTCTCAGGACGCCTGGCTGGCTCAGTCGGTAAGGCATGTGACTCTTGATCTTGGGGCTATGAGTTCGAGCCCCATGGTGGGTGGGGCTAATAAAAAAATCTTTATTAGTAGGTAAAATCTCAAAGTCCCAGGGCTGCTGAGGTGGTGACATGGGAACACCAGGCCCACCACAGATGTGAGTGCTCCTGTGATTTTTGCTTCCTGTAGGAAGTTATCCCTCTAACAGAGGAGAGAGAGCTCTTCAGATAAAAGTATTTGGGGGTTAGTCCTTCTCAAAAACAGTGCCTTAAAGATGTTATTGGGGCCTAAGGAATAAAAAAAAATGAACTGCTCACAAGGTGTGGCCTCATTAGCGCTGAACCCTACAGACAGAACAGCCAGCTGAACTGGGAGAGAGCCATGGGGCTTTCTTTTCCAAATGTCTCCGGCTGCATCACACAGCCAAATACTACTGATCTGTTAGTCATTGTTTGGCATTTTCTGCGTCTCTTCTGTCCCCTATTCATGCTATAATTTCTACAGGCTTATTCCTTAATTCATTTAACAGACGTTCACTGGGGTCCATTGTTTGTCAGGTATCATGCTGAATATTTTGAATGCTTCATTATCTCATTTAATTCACACAACAGTTTAGTGAAACAGGCATTATTTTCATTCTCAATTTTCACAAATCAGCAAATGAAGCTCACATGGCCGTGTGCCACGCAAGCCCCATTCAGCGAGAGAGTCGCTTAGCTGGGTTCAAGCCCAGGTGTCTCACAACATGGACCATGGAAATGCAAGCTCTTCAGTACAGCAGGAGATCGTATGGTGGCAACATTAAAAACAAGGACTTTGGAAACATACAGTTTGCATTAAGTTTATTTAGAAAATGGGGACAATAATGGAGCCTAACTTTTATGGTTGTTGTCAGGATTAAATTAAATGCTGTATATACATTCGTGGAACACAGTAAGGTTTTGGGTAATAATGTTAACATCAGTAACTGGACTCTGCTGGGCATTGTATGAGCCCTTCTGGGAAATGAGAAAATACATAGACCATGTGAAGTGAAGCAGGAAGTCTGGGTGGTGGGGTCCAAGTTGTGTGGAAGGCTTGAAGGATTATATTTAGAAGTGAAAAGATGATTGTAGGTGGGCTCCCATCTGGTGAGGGCTTCCTTGTTGAATCCCTCCTGGCCTGGTGGGCCCTGGGGCCTTAGAGATAGAATCCTAGTTTGTCTCTAGACACCATGTTTGCAGAGCTTTGCTCCAATCCTGCGGGGGAGGGAAATGACCAATGAGGGAGGAGGTTCACGCAGCTGAGACCTCATGAAAGCTGTCTGTATGGATGAAAAGCCGAGCCAGGCCTGAGGGGACGCCCTCCATCCTGGCTGTCTGGTTTGTGCTGAAAAGTGCAGTCAGTCTCTGATTACCTTGGCTCCAAACCCTTTCTCACAATGGTCCAAGAACCAAAAGATTAGGATCCTTCTGGCAGTTGCTGGCGTGTTCTGAACCACAACTTTTGAATTTGCTCCAAGCCTGGGACCCAGCTACCCAATGGAGTGTACGAGGAGGGGATTTCACATGGGCAAGAACCTGAAGGGAGAAATTGCTATGGAAGGAAATGAGGTCATGACTCCTGCTGCATAGTGTTTCCTCCAGACTGGGGGGACTGGAGACACGATTTAGATATCTTTTGAAACTAAAACCCACAATGATGATGAGTATTTAGAAGCTGGCAAAACTTAGGAAGCATGTCATGTTTATTTATCATTTATTTGCACACATTTTCAATGTAGACAAGCATCTAAGGTCGTAAAACTTCTCCAGAGGATGACTCATTTCTCCTGGTTCTTATCTTGGGTGTTGTTATCTGAGAGGGGTGAGGAGAAATGTGCTTAATTTTGATGGATTTTCTTGCATTTTTATACATTTCTACATATGCCCTAAATAAATAATGTACAGGATTCACTTGGATGTAAGTGTTCCTTTCTCTGGGGTAAATGCCCAGGAAGGTGGTTGTTGGCTGTATGGTAAGTGCACATACAGCTTTCTTTTAAGAAAGTGCCAAACGATTTTCCAGAGTGGCTATACCATTTTATATTCTTATTAGCATCAGATGAAAGATCCCATTTCTTCATATCCTTATGGTATTTGGTATCGTCACTATTTTTCATTTTAACTGTCCTAATAGGTACGTAATGACATCTTATCATGGTCTTAATTTGTATTCCCACCAGCTGCATTGCCATATTTACATAGCCTTATTGAGATATAATTTACACACCATATAATTCACACTTTTAAAATGTACAATTCAGTGGCTCTTAGTTTATTCACAGAGTACTACATCCATCATTGTAACAATTGTAGAGCATTTTTATCACCCCAAAAGAAACTCCTTGCCTCAGGGAGCCTAGGTGGCTCAGTTGGTTAAGCATCCGACTCTTGATTTCAGCTCAGGTCATGATCTCAGGGTCTTGAGATCGAGCCCCATCTTGGGCTCTGCGCTCAGAGGGAAGCCTGCTTCTCCCTCACCCTCTGCCCCCCCACCTGCACTCTCTCTCTTCCAAATAAATAAATAAATCATTAAAAAAAAAGAACTCCTTGCCTCTTAGCCATTCATCCTCCAACCTTCCATCTTACCCCATCCCTAGGTGACTACTAATCTATTTATCATCTCTGTAGATTTGCCTATTCTGGACTTCTTATATAGATGGAATCATACAGAATTTGGTCCTTTGTGATGGCCATCTTTCACTTAGCTTGATGCACACAAAATTCATCCATCTCGTAGCATGTGTTATTACTTCATTATTGCCAAATAGTACTCCAATGTATGGTTATACCACATTCTATTTATCCATTCATCAGTTGGGTGGATCCACTTTTTTGGCTATTATTAATAAAGCTGCTATGAATATTCGTATGTACATTTTTGTGTGAACAAGTTATCAGTCGTCTTGGGTATACACCAATCATCAGGTCCCATGGTAACATATGTTTAACCATTTGAGGAATTGCACACTGTTTTTAAAAATGGCTGTTCCAATTTACATTCCCACCAGAAGTATATAAAAGCTCCATTTTCTTCACATTCTTGTCAATAGTTCTCGTTATCTTTCTTTTTGAGTAGAGTCATCCTACTAGGTATAAAGTGGTACTTTGTTGTGATTTACATTCTGCTGATGTCTAATGATGATGAGCATCTTTCTGTGATCCTATTGGCCATTTATATACCTTCTTTAGTGAACTATTTAGAGCTTTTGCTCACTTTTTAATTGAGCTATTTGGGAGATCCCTTTATACATTTTAGATACATGTCCCTTATCAGATACATGATTTTCCAAATTTTCTCTTATTCTGTGCGTTGTCTTTTCACTTTCCTGTGAGTGTCTTTTGAGCGACAAAAGTTTTAAATTTTGATCATCTCCAGTTTAACTATTTTTTTGTTGCTGTTGCTTATGCTTTCGGTGCCATATCCATATTGATGCTTTATTTCAGTGCCTAATCCAAAAGTATGAAGATTCAAACCTTTCTTCTAAGAGTTTTAGAGTCTTAGCTCTTACATTTAGGTCAATGATACATTTTGAATTAATTTTTGTTTATGGTGTGAGGTACGAGTCTACAGTCTTTTTTTTTTTTTTTTTTTTTTTTTTTTTTGAGAGGGTTGAGGGAGGGACAGCCAGAGGGAGATGGAGAGAGAGAAATTGAAGCAGGCTTCACGTGCAGCACAGAGCCCAACATGGGGCTCAGTCTCACAACCCTGATCATGACCTGAGCGGAAATCAAGATGTCTGTTGCTTAACTAACCGAGCCACCCAGGCACTCCCACATTCATTCTTTTACATATAGATATCCAGTTGTCCCAGCACCATCTGTTAAAAAGACTATTTCCCCTCCATTTAATTGTCCTGGCACTCTTATAAAAAATTAATTGACTGCGGAGCGCCTGGGTGGCACAGCTGTTAAGCATCTGCCTTCGGCTCAGAGCGTGATCCCGGCATTATGGGATCGAGCCCCACATCAGGTTCCTCCGCTATGAGCCTGCTTCTTTCCTCTCCCACTCCCCCTGCTTGTGTTCCTTCTCTCGCTGGCTGTCTCTATCTCTGTCGAATAAATAAATAAAATCTTAAAAAAAAAATTAATTGACCGGATGCTATATTTTTTAGATTTGTTTTTTCCTATCCCATATCTCTAGTTCCTGAGAACTAAGCAATTTAAGCCTCCAAAGGATGAACTAATGCTTGATCTAAAGCTCCGGGAGCAACAACTTTCAAAGCTGTCAAGAGTCACTCATCCTTTATCTTAAATGAGATCCAGACACTTTTAATTTTTTTTTAATTTTTTTTTCTTAAAAGCTACTTCTACTCTGTTACTTAGTAAATAAGCCTGTTGGTTTTCTTTCTTTTTTTTTTTTTAAAGATTTATTTATTTATTTATTTGACAGAGATAGAGACAGCCAGCAAGAGAGGGAGACAGTCCCAAACGTCAACTTTCCTTCTTTTCAGTTGTACTTTAATTAGTCTTGGGTTTCGATTGTTTGGTCTCCTTCTATTCTCCACAGAGTATAATATAGCCTCACTCTGGTTAAAAATGCGGGATTTTGCATCAGACAAACATGGGCTCAAATCCCAGATCCTTTATTTTGCTAATTCCTTTGTTACTTCCTACTTTTTCCATCTCTTCAAACTTCAGTTTATTTGTTAGCCAAACTGGGGTAATAATCATGTCTACCTCAACAGATCAGTAAGTATTAGAGAGTACAAATAAATACTTAGCACAGTACCATGGCATCTTTAAAATATTATCTATTATTATTATTTTCCTTATCCAAAATAAAAAACTTATTTGTCTCCTGTTCCATTTGCTTGGATCCTGCTCTGTAAGATAGGAAAACCCACTAGTATGATTTTTAATCCTAGCAGGCTCTTACTAAATTTGAAATTTTTTTTCTTATGGAGGAGTTGAGAAGATTTCAATTCAGTTTATGTTTAACTTCTTGATATATTATAAGCTGTATTAAATTACATTTACCATTTGGGGGTTTTAAGGGTCCTAAAGTCATACTAAGACTCTATATTTTTCAAGATTTACGTATCTAAGGCGGGGGAGAGGGAGAGGGAGAAAGAGTCCTAAGCATATTCCTCACTGAGCACAGAGCCCAATGAGGGGCTCAATCTCCCAACCCCAAGATTATGATCCTGAGATCACGATCCTTAAGTCACAACCTGAGCTGAAACCAGGAGTTAACTGACTGCACCATCCAGGTGCCCCCATACTAAGACTCTATTAACACATGAAAGAAAGGGCAAAAGTTCTTGGGGCACCTGGGTGGCTCAGGCGGTTGGGTATCTGCCTTTGGCTCAGGTCATGATCTCGTAGTCCTGGGATCAAGCCCCACGTTGGGCTCCCCACTCGACAGGGAGTCTGCTTCTCCTTTTCTCTCTGCCCCTCCCCACCATTTGTGTTCTCACTCTCTCTCCAGGAAAAAAAAAAGGGCAGAAGTCTAAAAAAATCTGTAAAATCTGTAAAATTCTGTGGCCCTTCTACTTATTCCTATGATTATAGGCAGGCTGCTCACCTGTGAGTCCCACTGTTACTGCTTGTAAAATCTGGGCGAAATATCAGGACGGACTGTTGTATGGAGTGGCTATGACATTGCAAGGAGGTAAAAAGTGTGCAGAGCTGGAGCATCTTCGTGGCTCAGTATGCTAAGCATTCAATTCTTAATCTCAGTTCAGGTCTTGATCTCAGGGTCGTGAGTTCAAGCCCTGCTTTGAGCTCCATGCTGCGCACGGAGTCTACTTAAAAAAAAAAAAAAGTGTGCAGAGTTTTTAAAATGATAAAGTTTGCCCCATCTGTAAGATGATTTTATTATTTTATTGAAATATGGAGCAAAGTGAATTCTGTGACAAAACACCAATATTAAATGTTTTCTGTTATTTTTCATTAATATTGTACTACAGTACTGGTAGCCTTAAGAGATAGAAAGTGGGCAGTACTGTTAAAAGCTTTAGCTATGAAACAAAGTGAAGAGTCAAATACAGAAAAAATAGTTGTCAGTTAAGATTCCAAGATGAAAAAAAAGATTCTAAGATGTTTTGAAGGGTTAATTAATGCTCAGTGTTTTTGTTTTTTTTTTTTGTTGTTGTTGTTTTTTTGCATTCTTTTTCTGAAACCTTAGTGGGCTGGCTCTCCTGATGCTTCCTTTTTTTAGTGCTATTATCTTTGAGAACAGGAAATAGAACTCAACTTATAATTTTAGGGGCCTTAATTTTAAGGCCAAAGAAATGGTCCAACAGACTCTGGTCATTTAAGAAATAGGATAATCCATTGTGTGTATGTGTGTGTGGTAACAGTAAACTGATTTCAAGTTCACTGATTTTTAAAAATTAATTCGTTTTTAAAATTTCAGTGGCTCAGTCAAGTGTCTGCCTTCAGCTCAGATCATGATCTCAGGGTCCTGAGATTGAGCCCTGCATTGGGCTCCCTATTTGTGTGCTCTCTCTCTCTCAAATCAATAGGTAAAATCTTAATAAATAAATAAATAAATAAAATTTCAGTATATTTAATGTACAGTGTTATATTAGTTTCAGGTGAAGAGTTTAGCGATTCAATAATTCTGTACCTGATTCAGTGCTCATCAAGGTAAGTCATGTTCTGTACCTGATTCAGTGCTCATCAAGGTAAGTCATCAAGGTAAGTCATTCAGTGCTCATCAAGGTAAGTCAATTCTTATTACTTAACATCAGGTTCTTTTGTTCAATTCAAGTATAATTATTTACAGGTATTTAAAAATAGGATCTATGACAGAACTCCATTTTCCTAAAAGTAGCCTCAATCTTTACCCATATGCCTATATATTTAGACAGAAAGATGCCTCAGATGATGTCTATATATTGATAATGATGATAATTTCTATGTGGTACCATTTGGGGTTAAATTTTACTGTCATTTTTCTATTTTCCTATATTGTTTGAGGGGTTTTCCCCAACTTAAAAAAAATTATAAATTTGAAGTTGAAAAATTGATACAGAGTCCCACATAGCTTCTCCTTAACGTAACAGCTTTTTTTAAATAAGATTTTATTTATTTATTTGAGACAGAGAGAATGAGCAAGAGAGAGAGAGAGAGAGAGCATGGGGGGGAGGGTCAAAGGGAGAAGCATGCTGCCACCCCCCCCCACCCCCCAGCAGGGAGACTGACAGGGGACTCCATCCTGGAGCTTCAGGAAATTGACCTGAGCCGAAGGCAGTCACTTAACCAACTGAGCCACCCAGGCACCTGATAACAATATTTTTAAAAAAGATTTATTTATTTATTTGAGAGAGAGACAGTGTGTGAGCAGAAGGCGGGGCAGAAGAAAAGGGCAAGAGAGAATCCTCAAGTAGACTCCCCGCTGAGCATGGAGCCAGGTGTGGGGCTCAATCCCAGGACCCCGAGATCATGATGTGAGCCAAAACCAAGAGCCAGCCGCCCAACTGACTGAGCCACCCAGGCGCCCCATGGTAACAACTCCTATAACTATAGAACAATGGCGAAACCAGGAAATTACCATTGGTAAAGTACAAACTACAGACT
Organism: Ailuropoda melanoleuca; assembly: GCF_002007445.2. Classification (NCBI taxonomy): domain Eukaryota; kingdom Metazoa; phylum Chordata; class Mammalia; order Carnivora; family Ursidae; genus Ailuropoda; species Ailuropoda melanoleuca. Next base: position 34,700,967 of record NC_048220.1, read on the forward strand.
TGAATCAGAGGAAGCCATTTTTTACATGTACTGATTTGTAGCAACTGTCTATCTTGACTCTGTTTATTCCTCAGTGAGCACTGCTATTATGGAGTGGGGTGGAGTACAGAGCACACTGTACTTTATAGGGATAAACACATACCTGTTGTGAAAAATCACATTACTTACCACTCATATGGTAACAAATTGGCAGGAAGTTATCTCATCCTTCCAGCATCACTGGTACTGATGTGCTTGAGTTGGTTTGTGCCAACTCTGAAGGCCAATTGCTAAATATTCTGGAATTTTGTCATTGGTAGCTTGAAGTCAGCCACCGTAGAAATGTTTATCTTCGAGAGACCTGAAGGAGTATAACTCACAGCTTCCTCTCTCTTCTGAGAGCCCGCTTTCCAGCACACCATTGTTGACAGGGCATTTACAGTTTGTCTGGGCTAATCCTAGTTGCCCATACACCTCTTCTCATCTGGGTCTCTCTGTAAAGCCTTCTTCCCTGGTAGGACATTCCCTTATCATTCTGATGGTTTTTTCCCCTCAGGGTTGTAAAACAGGGCAGCTAGATAATCCAACAAAATGGTTTTTTGTCAATGGATTCTAATACTTTAATATATGGCCTTTCTGGGTAGCTCACTTCCATTTTGCCCAGAGATGTCTCGAATATATATTTATTTTTAACTCCAGGAGAACGTTTGAGGGTATGTGAAAGATAAGCAGCAGAAAAGGTGTTTGAGGGTGGAAGGAGCAATGGGGCAGGCCACTGTGGGTCTAACCCACATGCAGGGACAGTACTGCCTTCACCGCCCCATTCCCATCCTTCTCTTTGTGGAGCTGCCGGGACTCGCTGGACCCTCTGTTAAGGGAGGTAGTGGGAATCGGGAAGAGAACCTTGTTTTATACTTCAAAAGAGGCAGAAAGGCAAAGAAATTCTTTGCAGGTAACTGTGAATATACAAGCCTTTATACAGTGAAGGGCCATATCTTTCCATCTTTAGTTAACGGTTAGCTATGTTTCCTCTTAACTCTTAGTATTGGTAAAGAAGAAAAATTCAAGTGAGTAAATTTGAAGCTCTAATTGGCTTTATAAGGCAATTCATGAATTGGGCACCATCCCAGCTCACAAGTAGAAGGGGGTACCGAAAAGTTGTACAAAAGGGCGGGTTTTTATAGGAAAGAGGGTGGGACAAGGAAGTTATTGGCAAAAAGAAAGGAAGGATTGTTTCAGGCAAGGTCACTTTCCCTTAGGGGGAAAAGCAGGGAGTCTTATCATGCAGATGACCTCATCTTCCTTTGAGGGGAGGGGGTGGGGATGGAGAAGGCCCACAAGACAGATTACCTCATTAGTGCTGACCAGATAATTTCTGACTGACATGCTAAGGCTACACTTCTGGGGGGGGAGGTTGAAACTGTAGTTAGGTTAGGTATTAAGTCCCTGTGTGGTGACCTGGACTGCCCAAGTGACTCCATCTTGGGTCTGTGATTCTCTTTTTAATAGTATATTAATTGTAGGCAAAAAAGAGTAAAAACAAAAATTTAACTTTTCTATTCTGTATTCTCCCCTTGTCTCCATATGTTGCTCATTTAACAGACATTTGCAGACTCACTGTTGGAAGGGAGCAAAATTTGCCACTTCAAATGTGTCTCTTTGACATGTGGATTACTTGGGACTGACTGATTATTTTTAAGAACCAGAAGACTCAGCAAGAAACTTTGACTTTCCTCCTAACTACCTAAAAGAGTTTAGATAGAGTTCCTGCTTCAAAAAGAGAACTAGCACTACAGGTAAGTCCACTACAGTACGAACCAGGTGTGAGACAGGGAGGAACTTGGCAAAGGATGTTTATTAATATTTCTTTCTATGTCCCACTGTTTTTATATGGGCCAGCAAACATTTACTTACTGAACCTTTTCTTTCTCATCTTTCTGAGAATTGTCTTCCTTCCCTTTGAAATCCCAGACCTCTACCCTCTTCTCCTTCGTCTGGATGGCATATAAGCCTCAATTGCCTGACTACCTGTGGGCCTCCTATTCTTATGATGCTCCTGTGAGTAATTAAATTTGATTTTCTCCTGTTATTCTGCTTCGTGTCAATTTAACTCTTAGACCAGCTGAAAGAATCTTTAAGGGTAGAGGAACAGTTTTCCTCCCCAACATGCTCTATGGATAACCTAAGCCAGGTACTGTGGGGAATAGTAAATATTTCTCACCTCAAAGGCCTAGTAACTGTTTGGAAGCAAAAAGCACACTGGCAGCACAGTATAGCGCAATGAGCACAAACTTTAGAGTTAGATCTGGATTCAAATTCTACTCAGCCAATTTCTAGTTGAATCAACTTGGGCAAATTACCAAATTTTAATGTGTTAGTTTCTTCATTAGTAAATGCAAAGTTGTTAAGAGCATGAATGATAATAATGAGCCTCTACTCTCTAGGGGTCTTTTTTTTTTTAAGATTTAATTTTTTCAAGTAATCTCTACACCCAGTGTGGGGCTCAAAATTTACAATCCCAAGATCAAGAGTTGCGGGCTTTACCTACTGAGCCAGCCAGGTACCCTGTGTATGGGTATTTTATGTAGCTTAATAAGGTTTTGTTTTATTTCACTTTAATGTAATCCTTATCATAACCTTGCCAGGTAAGTTGTATTATTTCCATTTTATGAATGAGAGAATTGAGCCCCAGAGACATTCATTAACTTGATTAAGGTCATAGAGCTAATGGGGAACAGTGTTGGGATTCATAAGATCACTCTAGAGGCCATATAGCATATGAAAAAGCACGTAAAAATTCCTGACACATAGAAGGGGCTCAGCCGTTGTATATTGTTATTCATTTAGTTTATAGTTAATTACATGATAGTTACATTGATGATTGTATTAATATAATTACATATTATATAGGATTCTATAATGAATCATACAATGCTTTATTTATATGAATTAATTATATATATATTTGAGGGGAAAGTTCACTAAACTTGGAATCAGATTATCTGAGCCATGCCTTGGCTCTGCTATTTATTACTTCTGCCAATAGCCAAGTCATGCAAGTATTCTCCTTTACACACAGGCATGCCTGCTACATGGTAGCTGTTCAATAAATGTTGAAAAATAAAGGAATAAAAAATGAACAAAAAATGAATAAATGTTTAAGATCTCTTCTAGAGATCTTAAAAAAGCAGCTCTCCTTGCGATGTACACAAAGAAAAATTGTCAGGGATATCAGAGCTCTAGAAGCACAAGTCCACAGAGGGTCCCTACAGTGCCTCCCTGTGGTGCCAAGGAAGTACTGCAAGAGCATCGCGCAGGCTTCCCAGGCGTTCCTGATCCTTGGTATGTTGCCAGGGATTTGCCCAGCTACTTGCTTGCTACCCCTCTACAGCCAATTAACTCTTGCCCAAGCAGGAAGAGTCCTGCTTGGTCCTGTACATAAATCCTATACATAAATCACTGCTTATTCACTGAACGTTGCGATATTCTGGCTGCATATGTTTCTCTTGGTTTGGCAGGAGTCAGGGAAGGACTGTGAAGGCAGGAATGTCATACTACTGTTCTTTCATACTTTCATGCTCTTGTACTATCCTTTGTACCTTTCCCTTTCACACTCACAAATGAACTTCAAACCTCACAAATTATAAAAATATGAGTTCCGGAGCCTACCCATGACTGAGCCCTTGCATACCAGTCACGCATTAAAACTTTTTTTTTTTTTTAAAGATTTTATTTTATTTATTCGACAGAGATAGAGACAGCCAGCGAGAGAGGGAACACAACCAGGGGGAGTGGGAGAGGAAGAAGCAGGCTCATAGCAGAAGAGCCTGATGTGGGGCTCGATCCCACAACGCCAGGATCACGCCCTGAGCCGAAGGCAGACGCTTAACCACTGTGCCACCCAGGCGCCCCCACGCATTAAAACTTTTGGTACTCATCTTGCTACATGTCTCGTGTAATTCTGACAACAGCCCAACAAGGAAAATGATATTATTCTCCTGTTTTACAAAAAAGGGAGGCTTGGAATGATTCAGTGACTCACTGAATACCACATACCTAGCAGCAGAGGTGGGACTGGGGCCCAGTCTGCCCGTCTTCCAAACACGTAATGTCTCTCATAGCAGGGAAAAGAGATACATAGGTCATAAAGAGAAAAGACCAATATGATTGTGTTTCTGCTTCACTTTCATCTGTAATTATAAGGAAATGGGAGTACCTGGCTTATTTTGAACTGTGCTTTCCCATAGGAGCCCCTGTACAACCAGGGAGACACCAGCACTAAAAAGCAGGGATGCTTTGTCAATTACACAGCGACTTACAAAATGCTGTTTATGGTTAAGGATGGCAGGCTGTGGAATAAAAGTGTATTTAGCCAATGTTTTGTGCAAACAACAAGAAATTGTTGCTGTTTTTCATGCTTCTTGGGAGGTAAATGTGTTTTAAGGACAAATCCCCTATTTTTTCCTTCAAAAATTCCTTTGAGAAACATAATATGTTTTGGCCAAGATATTTAAAACATAATACTCTTATTAAAAACAAATTCAAATTCAAGTGCATTCACATAGAGAAACTCTAGACAGAATAACATACCTTCCCTCCTCTGTTCCCTGGGGAGCGCTTGCTTCAGAGATGGAGAATTAGGGAGTGAATCTGATGAACTGCCTTGACCCCTTTTGTCTGGCATCTGAGCGAGTCTGGAATATTTGGAGACTGTGTAATTGGTCGCTAAGTTTCTCTGAGCCTTTGTGTTTGCAGATGAATTTGCTGCCTGGGTAGAGACAACAACTCAGCCTCCCTGAAGTGAAGGACAGGCTACAAAAAACCAGGACGGTGAGAAATCACAGTAGGAGAGTGGGAGAGGCGGTGCCTCTATTTAGATTATTGCTTTCACATGGATGTGTGGAAGAGAAACACAAAACCAAAGGACACAAAATACCGCAAAACATCAGCTTCAGATTTTCCTTGAGCTAACATATTTTCCTGAGCTTTTGGACAAATGCTCCCCTCCTGTGGTCAGATTGTAAAATGCAGGGTGATGGAGAACTTGAACCAGGATAAGGTGAAGCGAGCAGGGAGTGTATTTTTTTTGCATATGTTTTCTGAAGAGCTTTCGGTTTACGGAATAAAACTCTCCTTCTGAAAGGAAAAGAGGGAAAAGAAAAGAAAAAAAAATAAGGAAAAAAAGGAAGGAAATAAGAAAACACACAAAAAACCCCCCAGAAACAACAAAATAACTTTCCAAAAATGGTCTGATTTACCTATTTCCACCTTCGTGGAGCCTTCTTTTACCACCTGAATAAGAAGCGATTCCTCCCTCCACAGCCCCATACATAAACAACAGAATCAGAATATTTTAGTGAGACTTGGCTAGGTAGTCGGGACTATGTAACATGCTCAAGACTGGAAGCCAAAAATGGCGTATCCTCTGCCCTCAAACAACTCAGATTTAATTGGGGGGATGGTAGGGTTGAACAGAATAAGTGATTTTAATACACATGGTAAGTGACAAGCTAGGTACACACAAATACTTTGGGACAACAAAGGGCATTTTGTTCAACTCTTGAAAAAGGTGATGGCGAAGCTGAATCTTTAAAAATAACAGTTATAAAGGACATAAATGGCCACGCTAAGGAGAGAATGTGAGCCTTGTTTTCTGAGGTTCGGTTAGATCAAATAGCGGCCTTGTATTGGCTGCAGTGTCTTACCCCAGTTTCCACTCCCATGTTTATGTTATGTGTTTAGTTCAATAAGCATTTGAGAATTAACTCCAGGTAGGCATGGGAAACCAAGAAGGGATTTTAATGATGAGAACAACCTGGTCTGATCTGCACAGTAAATCAAGCTGGAAACAATAAGTAGGGTACATTCATTATTTTTCTATTAGATTTTTTTTTAGCTCTATGCCCAGTGTGAGGCTTGAACTCAGGATCTCCAGATCAAGAGGCACAGGCTTCACGACTAAGCCAGCCAGGTGGCCCTGTAGGGCATATTCAAAGAGGGCACAGCTGGAAGCAATTACTTTACCAGGAAGCTGCTGCAGGAATTCAGGTGAGAAGCTCTTAGTAGACATGATGAAGAAGACCGACAGGTGGGAGAGCTGAAGTCACCAGAACTTGTAAAGGATTGGACGCAGAGGGTGAAGGAAAAGCAGGAGAGAAGGAGGGCTAGGAATCCAGAACAATCCGTCTGTCACTGAGCTAGGAGAACAGGAGAAGGAGCAACTCTGGAATGAAAAATTAACTCAGGAAACTTAGTGGTTTGTGTATCGTCATGGCTTTTAGTCATCCTGGATCGATTCCTTTTTTTTCTAAGATTTTTATTTATTTGAGAAAGAGGGAGCGTGAGTGGGGAGGGGCAGCGGGAGAGGGAGAAACACATTCCCCGCTGAGCAGAGAGCCTGATGCGGGGCTCAATTCCAGAACTTTGAGATCATGACCTGAGCCAAAGTCAGCCACTTAACCGCTGAGCCACCCAGGCGCCCCCTGGATTGATTTCTATTTCATTGTTTCCAGGCTTGATCTGTTTTACTTTAAGTTCATTGAGAGCAAGGACCCTATCTTGTCTCAATATTCCTTAAAATGCCTTTTGAAAAAGTACACTTATCAAATTGTTAAAAATGTCATTCTTATACAAATACGTGGACATATGTCAAAGTGTTATGTACCTCATTAATTAAACCAGGAGAATAACTAAGCTGGCTCAAGAAAGGCTTGAAGAACAGGTTAAGATAGGCTGAACTCAGGGGCGCCTGGGTGGCTCAGTATGTAAGCGTCAGCCTTTGGCTCAGGGCGTGATCCCAGCGTTACGGTATCGAGCCCCACATCAGGCTCCTCCGCTGTGAGCCTGCTTCTTCCTCTCCCACTCCCCCTGCTTGTGTTCCCTCTCTCACTGGCTGTCTCTCTCTCTGTCAGATAAATAAATAAAATCTTAAAAAAAAAAAAAAGATAGGCTGAACTCAAGGCAGTACATGGGAAACCAGATGGGTTAATTTGCACACAGGACTAAATCCTAATCTTTGGGTTTTTCTTTTTCTATCAAGCAGGAAAAAAAAAAAAAAAGACAGGCCTCACCTTACCAACTTTCTGTAAGTTGGTCTTTAACTGTACCAGGCCATGCAACATTGGGGCACTCATCGATTGTTGCATTTGCCTTGGGTCAGATAATTTTCCAGCTGACATGTTAGAAATCCCCTCTGAAGTGAAATTGTAAAGATACTCATAATTTTTTTTTAAAGATTTTATTTATTTATTTCACAGAGATAGAGACAGCCAGCGAGAGAGGGAACACAAGCAGGGGGAGTGGGAGAGGAAGAAGCAGGCTCATAGCAGAGGAGCCTGATGTGGGGCTCGATCCCATAACGCCGGGATCACGCCCTGAGCCGAAGGCAGACGCTTAACCGCTGTGCCACCCAGGCGCCCCCACACTCATAATTTTGTCTTATTCTTATTTAGGGTATTTTTCTACATACTTTCCTATAGTAGTTCTAAGAGTACTTACTGTGCATTTTTACAACTTTCAATTTATATCCTGTGCTGTATAAAAATAGATTTGAGTTGGTATAATTAAAGGCAAAATTAAATTAAAAGCAAAACAATAAAATCAATAAAGAGAAAATGGAATTGATAGGATGCCATAAGTAAATTTTAGATTTGTTCGTGCATTTCTAGGTAGTCAGGGTGAAATAATTTACACAGTAAATTATCTTGTATTATAACAGAATAAAAATCCTGTTCCTGAGGTGGTTCTTATTTAGTTTTGTGTTTCCTCCTCTGCCAAAATTGTAAAACAAAAAAAAAAAGAAAAGTGTCCTATGGGGAACTTCACATTGATGACATAGAAATAGTAGCCCTTGCTCTCAAAATTTTGTAGTAATTGCAGGCACGGATTACCAGTGATTGTTTGTTATAGACTCTTTTGATCAAAACCAATGACTTCATACTTTTAAGTGCATCCACATGCAAAAAAAATATATTTGTTAAAAAAGGATTTTTATTTGGAGCATTTTCAGTGAGAAAAAACCTACAACCTCACATTCCATATGTAACTACTAAGTTGCTTAAATAAAGTAAGCATGATTCATCAGCCATTTGGCACAAATCTTTACCATGAGGTAGGTAAGCATTCAACGGCCGATCTGCCCCTCTGTGACTGCGCATGCTCACCTGGAGGGAAGAGGCGGAACTGCCTCCCGAGAGGGCAGGACTCATCTCCCTGGCGTTGTGGGAGGAAGTGTCTCCCATCCCCTTCAGTCTCCAGGAGACAGGGCGGGGTACTTTCTTCTTGAGCTAGGAGAAGTCAGTTGAGTTGTTGACATGATGGCATATTCGAGTTATGTATCAGAATTAGAGTTCATCAAAACAGAGCTTTTCATTTATAAAATTAGATAGAATCCGTAATAGTAGCTGCCTATTTCATAGCATGTTGATATGCTCAGTACCTTTTTCAGAGAGGCTCAGTCATTTGTAAGTCTTCAGCAGATAACGTTGATTGTGATGTCTTGAGGGCTGGGGCTATGTTTTATTCTTCTCTGTTTTGAAGGTTTGACATGGCATGCTGGTGGTCCTATAAATGAGTAATAAAAGGTTGTAATGAACTGATGAGCAATGCTTTTTGCTAAAGCACTTAAGGTAACTAAAGTGCTCAAGTTAAAGATAAACGGATGCAACTCAAAGAAGAAACTGTGGGTTTTTCAAGCCCATCCCCAAATACCAGTATTATTTTTAGTAGTTCCTTTTTTTTAGGTTTTATTTGTGAGAGTGAGAGAGAGAGAAAGAGAGCACAAGCTGGGGGAGAGGCAGAGGGAGAATCAGACTTCCCGCTGAGCAGGGAGCCCAATGCGGGGCTCCATTCCAGGACCCTGGGATCATGACCTGAGCCAAAGGCAGATGCTTAATGACTGAGCCACCGGGTGCCCCTATTTTTAGTAGCTCTTAGCAATGACCTACACAGCTGTGCCTCACATTGTTATACATACATGGACAGCTTCCCACATTCATCTGAAAGCTCTTTGAGGGTAGACCCATGCACGCCAGGCCGTAAGGACGGGTACATAAAGGATGCTCACATGATACATACTTGTTAACTTGCTACATCTAGTGGCTCTGTACCGTTGGGAGAAAAGGCAGGTGAGTACAGGAAAAGAAGTAATATCTAGAATAAGGATGGGAAATACCTGGCAAGATTCTCTCCCAAATTATACTCAGAGCAGGCATGCTAATGATAATAGGTCTTTCCTCGAAAGTGTAAATTCTGCCTTGGACCCTTCCCCACAGTGCCCCTGGCAGTTAAAATAAAAATTCAGAGTGAATAGATGAGGAGAAACCTATTTACTATCCTTGATGTAGAGTTTGATCACTGACATTATACTGATAGCTCTGATTTTGCTTTACCTTTTTTGTCAAAAGTAGATAAAGAGGACAGTTAAACATACCAAAGCAAAAAGCTATGAACAATGCAAGATAAAGTTTTAAAAAATGCAGATTGTTTTATTTTTATATAAACTAAAACACTAGAGCTCATTGATTCCTATATTAAATACATAAATTATAAAATAACCATTCATAAAACTTTACATACAATAAATTGATTCCAGTCTCTAGAGTAATACATACAGTGCACGTACGTGTTCAGTGTACTTCAGGGGATCATCCTGGTGAAACTCAGTCTGTATTTTTCTCCCATTAATAAACAAGCACTGAACCAATATATGGAGTCATGCTAATGAGACAGAGATAAAGAACCCCAAATGAGGCAGTTGATTGATGAAAGCTCTGAGAAATTGGTCCCCTGGCTACATTAACACAGTAGGCATCAGGGAATCATGTATTCAAATACATCGGCTCTCTTCTTGAGTCCCCATAGAGTAGGATCTCGAATGTTAAAACATGCATGAACCCTTGTTGGAATGAGATTTCTAGCTGATAAAATTATGGGACTTTTGGGTAATATTAATACTGTAGATTGTACTGGACTTTCCATTGCTCTTCCTTGAAAACCACTAGCAACACTACCAGGCTGGTTTATAGGGCTGGGTAATTGGAAAGCCAATGAGTAGTTCTTGGCCTCAGTCAACAACAGGGAATCATGATAGTGAACAGAAGGTAGGGGAGGAGGAAGAAGAGACAGGGAAGGAGGAGAAGAGCACAGACACCAGATGCTAAACAAAAATATGAGTTACCTAGCAGCATAGAAAAACCCCTTCCTTAAGTCCTCAGTCCTAGCACAGAAGTATACACTTAAGCGCTCACACCATCAGCTATGTACAGAATATATATGTTTATATATGTACATTACATATTTATAAAAGTGTTTGGATTTTGATCTGTCTCATCGTAGGAAGTGACTATAGTGAATGGGGGAAAATAGGCACATTTTGTGAGATGTCAATCAAATCTAAGTGATTGCTGTTCTTGATAGATGCTGGGGATGTGCTTTTGGGAAATTGCATTACCCACACTTGAGTAACTTTGTAGAGTCTTGACTGTAGGCAAAGTTGGACTCAAAAGTTGTTTGTCCACACCGCTTCCATCCTACAGAACTTTGATATAACAAGGATGGAAATAAAAGCATGGGTGCAAAGACCTCAATGCAAAAACACAAATGCAAAAACAGGGAACTTCACCCAATCAATCACTGCCATCTCTGAGCACGATACACTAGGTTGAATAGAGCAAATTATAATCTATTTTTGCCACATCACTCCTTGGAGTATATCTTTAGTAACTTGATTAAACATTGGACTTGGACTTTCAACAGTAGGTTTATTTAGGAAGAATTGAACTACAAATTAAAGGCAGCAAAGGAATGTGAATCTTCCTTGCCCAGTACTGAAATGGAATTAGAAGATCAACTCCAACCTTCTATTATGTATGAATCCTCTCACCAATACACCTGAAATTTAGTCTCAAGGTAATATATTATATAGAAGTGACAGGGCAGTTGCACAGAATGGAAGCTTTTGTCCTTTAAGACCTTGTGACCTGCTTTTTTCCCTTTAGAAAGTAGAAGTCCACTTAAGGAGAGGCTTGGGCCCATCCTGGAAGTATTAACTCATGACATAAAGTCATCTAAGATTTGCTTTGATTACTGATCTCTCAAGAAGTTATACTGAACTTTTACAATGTGGTAAATGTATATGTGTATATACATATATATACACACATACATATCCTGTGTATATGTATATATACATACATATATAGTGCCACTCTTTGACAGATCAAAAAAATGCAATTAAGTATTCAGAAAATAAAATGTCTATGCTGTCCATCTACTTTGATATAACACACATAATCCAATTATTTAAACATCAACACAAAACTGATATCATTTTTACAGTTCTCATGAAAACCTAGGCAGTTTTTCAAACATTTCATTTTGAAACAATGAATTTATGAATTACATTGAAGACATTAAACACGTGAATTACACAATGGATTTATAGAAAAAGTTGACAATAAATAGGCAAAAAGCAAGTTTATCAAAGATTTATTTTAAACAAAAATTTAGTTGAAATAAAATACTGTAGCAAAAATTATTTGGCAAAACTTTATTTCTTCCATACTAGTGGAGAACAAATGTCCCCTTCCTACTGCAGTGACGACCCATGAGCTCTTTACATTATGTCTATCTTACCGGAGAACCAGGCCACCTAGGTGAACAGTTATTTGTGAATGGAAGAAAAATCAAAGAAAAATCAAAGTATATTCTTCCACCCCTAAAACCTCACTACTGGCAATAATTTCATTTCTATGATGTGGGCTAAAAGGGATCTGATGCTTATTTTCAGCACATTGTAGCGTTTTTTAAAATAAAATTTGGGTGGCATTAAAGAAAAATGGTTAGATTGTCAGTTTAATAACAGAGGCTTTCTAGTATGATAGCCAAGTAGAGTTTTTTATTTTGTTTTTCCTTCCTTATGAAAATTTTCCTGTCCTGAATAACTATCCAAATTGGGGCTTTCATTTTATGTCAAACTATTCTTTTATATCATGTTATGTTTATTTTCCAAGAGATGAATACTTCGAAAAGAAAAATTAAGTAAATGAACCCTGAAGAATGTTATTCTGACTGCAACTAACTCATTGGCCAAATGTGTCAGGATAGTTTAGATGCAGAAATTAAAGAACAGAGTGGGGATTATGCACTCTCTGTAAGAAGTGGGGCCACATTCAGCCTCTCCATTCCTAAAGAGACACATTTTACTATTGCTGTACATCATATGCAAAGAAAGCATTCATTTAAATACGATTCATTTCTGTGGATCCATGAGTGAAACATACCTTTACAATTTTGTTGATGTTTTTATAATTGTTGATATGAAAAATAGATATACTTATCAAAATATTTAGCCTCATCCAATGGTATGTTAATTTTGAGGATCAGGAGTAAGACTTGGTAAAAATATCCCCTTTTAGCCTAAAATCTAGAGAACTTTGCTCATGTCCTGAAGGTTAAACAGAAAGTAAGAATTTTTGCATTTGCCCTAAACACATCTAAAGCTGCTTAGATGGTCATCCTACCTGTCTTGCTCTTCTGTGATTTTGTATGTGTGTGATACACCCAGAGTTATAGCAGATAAGGTACATGATCAAGCCACACTATTTCTACAAATGTTTCTAATCATTTAAATCAGTCAGTGTTTGGATATAAAATTTAGCATACAAGTTTCTTGGTGGAAAAAGCAAGATGAAGAGAAGGAAAATAGGTTTGATACAGCATATGGAGTATGAATTTGCTCAAATGGACCCTGGAATGACCAATAAAGAGCAGAAGAGAAAAGTCAAAGAGGGAAGAGTAATTTGTTCTCTTCTGTGTATTCTGCGGTTGGAAAGGGTTGGGCCACAGGCTGTAGTGGTGCCTTCTTTGACGTTGCCTGCACAATGAATGTGCTCTTCATATTGAGTAAAGAAACTACCCAGTTGAATAAAGAATCCAGCAGGATAATTAGTTTGTATATTCCCAGTAGGACCTATTACTGTACATCTCCCCAAAATGAAAGGGATGATCAGACTAATTATGTGATACTATCAATAGACTCCACACCTTAATTTCCGAGTTGTCTCTCCTAGGATTAAAGTATTGTTTCGTATCATGGCATGCATATGCAGTAAGGAGAGCTAGGAGATGCTTATCAGTGAAATGACGTTCTTCTGTCTTGTTCAAGAGCACGAGATGATCTATTTACTATAGGTTATTAGAGATCCCGGCTCTGGATCTCTCAACCTTTATTGCTAGCAATATCCCAGGTAGTTTGATGGGAAAGCTTCAGTGCCACAGTGCTTAGATTTAACCACACTGAAGCACTATTTTATTACATGGGGGACTCTTTCTCAATAATACAAGAAAGTCGAATAATACAGCAGTCATAATTTTACAAAGCACTTTGTGCTACCTTAAGCACCTCTTGTTCCAGAATTGCAAAACAAAGCAAAACAAAACAAAAAACCAAAAACAGGGGCGCCTGGGTGGCACAGCGGTTAAGCGTCTGCCTTCGGCTCAGGGCGTGATCCCGGCATTATGGGATCGAGCCCCACATCAGGCTCTTCCGCTATGAGTCTGCTTCTTCCTCTCCCATTCCCCCTGCTTGTGTTCCCTCTCTCTCTGGCTGTCTCTATCTCTGTCAAATAAATAAATAAAATCTTAAAAAAAAAACAAAAACAAAAACAAAAAACAAAAACAAAAACAAAAAACAAAAAACCTCATGAAAAAACATTTAACCTCATTTTGCAGATGAGGAGACTGAGGCACAGAGAGGTTAAGTGGTTGGGCCAAAGACACCCGGGTCAGCAGTAAATAGAAGGACAAAACGTGGGACCCCAGCATTCTAGCCTTTCTTGCATATTCTTCAGTTCCTGTTCTGGCTTGGAAAATGCCAGTGCTAAAAACCAAAGAATAAGATACGGAACTCTCGTATGGAAGGATTTGCGTAGCATTTCATAGAAAGAGTTTCTGGCTCCCTACACACATTCTTTATGCATGGGAAATCTAGCCCTGTAAATAAAACCTTGACAATTTGAAAAATTGAGGCTGTTTTGTTATCTACAGTAAATGAGGTGTAAAATTTGCTTTTCAGGAACATTTATTGGCTCTCAGAGCTGAATTCAAGACTCAGTATTACATAACTTAGGCAAAGTACCAGTCTTGTACTTGTCTCTGGTAGAAAACGACCTATTGGTAACGTATGTACTTCTATGTAAAAAAAGTAGAGCTATCTTGCTGCTGTCAGCTCTCTGGGGATAAAATGTTATCAGTCTAAATAAGAAGAGGTCAGAATGCTCTAGGCATATCAGGATACTTTAAAAAAGTCATCATAATTTCATTGAATATTCACATCTCTGTGGCAAACTCAACTGTTGGTAGAAGTTTACTTTTCACCTCTATTGTGTTTTTATTCAAATCGTGTAACGTATTTATTTGCAGGCAATTTTAAGCAGCCATTTGAAAACCAGTATTTTGGAAACGGATTCAGAGATGCTCTTGGGCCTGTGTTCCCTAGAGATGTTAGCATTCTAATCAGAACCAAGTCAGGGAGCTCGTGATTTAGAGCACCATCTTCTTAATTTTCAATATGAATGAGATCAGTCTGTTCGTGGAGGAAGACAGATGTGACAGAAGGCCAAGGCAGCATCAAATCTGCTTTTATTTCTTATGTTACATTCGCCTAAGTCCTCCGCCTTGTTGCCAGTTTAGTCACTGTGATCCGCTTTTCATCTGTCTTCTGTGGAACGCATTCCATGAGCTCCACCTCTTGCAGAAAAACAAACAGGAGACTGCTTTCCTTCCCATTCACATTGCAGAGGTCTCTGTTCCTGAGTTTTAAACAACAATAAAGACAAAAAGCAAATCCCTGTAGTAAGAAACCAGACTTTTCAAATGAAACATTTTATTGTAAATAGGTCCTCATAGGTATTCCTCGTGCTTCATTCCCCACCCACCCTTGATTTTTCGTTTGTTTTGATTTTTTAAAATGTTTATTTCAGGACTAGTGTTTCCATGGGGTGTGGTGTTACATTAAAATGATCCCCCTGCACAGCAGGGGGAGAATGTTTCTTTGTAACTTTGGTTCCATGCCCAAGACACATCTTTCCTTGATCTGCTGAAACTGTTTCCATTGCTGAACTTTTTCTTTACACAATATAGGTCTATAGTTCTTTTCTTCTGGTTTGACATATACATGTTTCATTAAATGCAGCATATATTGTAGATTTTCAACAGGGTCATGTGGGAACTGTCAAGTAAAGAAACCTTGAATAATGGCTTTAAAATACACAGTTGTAGTCCTGGCTACAGGGTAGTTCTTAGCTTTTGATCTCCCTCTCACTGTTGTAAACATTTCTGCCATCTTTGAAGGTCTAGAAGCATTTGCCTTTCTGGGGTCTTATCCATGTTTTCGGTTACTCTGTAAAATAGAGGGAAAATTCTTAAATCATCATTTCTGTCATTAGCTGAAACAGGAAAAAATTCTTTTTTTAAAGAAAAAAAATTCTT
Organism: Ailuropoda melanoleuca; assembly: GCF_002007445.2. Classification (NCBI taxonomy): domain Eukaryota; kingdom Metazoa; phylum Chordata; class Mammalia; order Carnivora; family Ursidae; genus Ailuropoda; species Ailuropoda melanoleuca. Next base: position 34,716,435 of record NC_048220.1, read on the forward strand.
TACCATCTCTTTGAGCTCTATGGTCTAATGCAAGTTACATAAATGAAGTCTCTAAGCTAAATCACTTTAATTTTAAATGAGAAAAGAGAACGATCTATTTCAAGGGTTATATATGCATTAAAAGCGGTGAACAGGTCTTATTTCATAAGTGGCCTGACATATTAGCAATTATCACTGTGGTCTTTTCTTCTGGGGCCTTCCAAGACAACACCTTAGAAGCTCAAATGAATTATCAATACCCCCAAATATAAATATAGGATTATTTTTAAAGTAGGTCTGTCTATGCCCTTCAGTGACTGACTTTTATGTCATATTTCCTCCTCAACAATTGTATCCAGTGGCAGGTGGTCTCCACCCTGAGGTCCTGACCTGGAGATTCCCTGGGAATTATGCCATACAGGTTTCTTAATTGGCTCCACAGATGTTCCTGAAAATGTCCCTGGACTATACCAGTTAGGACTCCTAGCCCTATTCCTCTTTGAGTCTCTGTGTCTGAGTTTTCACTTGGTTAGAAGGTAAGGTCATAATACTCTCTTCCCCCCAAAAGCCAGAGATGGCACAAAGGACGTGCTATCATGTGCTGCTCAAAGACATGGCCTTTAGAGCCTGAATAATGTGGATGGAGAAAAATGGGATTTCCATTTTCTCACTGTATGTCCAAGGACAAGTTATTTCAATTCTCTAAATCTTCATTTCTCCATCTGTAAAACAAAAATACTAATACTGTAGCAGATTTTACTGATGCCCCAGAAATAGTGACCAAGATCCAAAGTGTTGGGAGACAATAAAATTAGTACCCCAGGAAAGTTTCCAGTCTACCAACCAGAGGCAAATGAAAGATTCACAAGAGTTCCTGCCATAAGCGCCAGTCAGAAATATTTGGAATTCATATTTGCAGAGCCACTTTGCTCCTAAGACTAGATTAGACATGAAGGAAAGAGTGTTAGGGTCACAGAGGAGGACCAGTGGGAAGGAAGTGCAGTGGGTGAGATGTAGGAGGGAGAGACTGTTGGTACTTGCACAAATGAGACTCACATTCTGGTGCTCAAACACAAAGCAATGCTCACCTATTGCACATCTTCCTTTGTCTATCCGGGCAGAGGACTGGAGAGGGATGGCAGGGCAGAGACAGGGGCAGGAGTTTCCTTCCCAGCAAGATGCTGTGGCTGGGAGCACCGATGCTGAGATCCAGAGTGGCAGGGGAAGAGCTTGGGTCTCAGCCAGTCAGGGAATACTGCTGTGGACACACCCTGCACAGCTTCTGAAGAACTCACACATATGTTCCCCCCAAATGGCCAGTCTTTCATCACCTCTCATAGAAAGGACATCAAGAACTCGTAACAGCCAGAGAAATAGCATCAACCACCAGGGAGAGGGTCACAACCACTGTCAATGCAGTTGAGAGGCATGTACCCTTTCCCCCCCTACCTCTTCCCTGCCCTCCAGGAGAACTGAGCTTTGAAGAGCGAAGAGGGAGAGATCTCTTAGAGCCAGATCATGAACCTGTCCTACACCTGGGATAGGGAAGAAATGAGATTAGACAGAATCTGAGGTTGAATTTGAAATTGAGCTAGACTTTCAAGAACTGAAAAACTGAAGAACCAGCTTAAGATTTATTAAAGAATAAGAGAGGATAATTAAAACCTGAATGAAAACCATGTTTTGAGAAAAATAGATTGTGTTCATATTTACATCCCACTGAGATGAGAGCCCCAAACAACTAGTTACAACTGTAATACTCCCATATCCCCAGTAGAGAAGAGAATTGATCTTAATGTATATAAAAGATGCTTTTAAGGTGTGTGTGTATAATATGTAATATACATACACATATAAAATATATAGTGTATGTGTGTTTGTATGGATAAAATAAATATGTAAACACAGAAAGTCTTTTGCTTGCAAACTTTCAATTTATACATTCTCAGAGATAAATCTAAAATTCTGTTTCAAAGCACATATGCATCATTTCTGCCTGTCATAATTGAGGTAAAGCCCATCATTTGAATAAAACCACATTGGTTTCAAAAAAACAAATGGCCATATAGGCAGTCTCCCAGAATATTAAATTTGTGTACAGTGAATATCTGTAAAGGAACTTGGAACAGAGCCACATTTATTCAAACGGGCATTCTGAATAACTAAAGTGCCATCCAATGGACCACCATCGATGACCAAGTTTCAGTGAACCAAAGGTCAGTACACTATAACGAAAACCGTATAGAATAATAGAATATAAATTCATCTTTGATTGACAAGGCCCTTGGGATATGACAGAAGCTCAGGGATTCCTATGAATGGGTTGCTTAGAGTCACTGAGCTTTAGTTTCCTCCTCTGTCAAACAGCGACTGCAGCTACCATCATGTCTGAGAGTTTACTACATGCCACCAGACTGTAAGTGAATGAGTACAGTGATGTCACTTCTGACTTGTGACTCTAGTATCCAAGTACCCGCCACACTGCCTGGTTCATAGATGACACTTAGCAAATATGAGTTGGGTTCAATGGACAGGCTACTTATGTTCACTATTCTTTAGGATTTTCTAACTGCTAGAAGTTAAGTTTGATCCTTTATGGGCCACATATTTAGAAGCATATTGATTCACAAACTAGCTACCTTCTGATCTCTAGTTATCATAAATAACACCAAATTCTGGATAGCAGTCACTCCCTCTTCCTGCTTTTGAGGTCTCTGTAAAGGGCACCATCACCCAACCAACTCTACCATCCAGACCCCTAAGGGACTTCCTGACACCTTTCATTTCATCAATCCTCATACACAATTTATCATATAGTAAAATAGTCAATAAAGTAGCTCTTATTATTACCTCTTACAGATGAGGAAACCGACCCTGTTAGGTAGTTGGCCTATGAAAATAATAGTGAATGAAACATAACTGAAGTCAGAGGATCAGAAGAGGCTTCCCTGAGTACCTGATTTTACCCTGAAAAGGGTAGGACAAATGGATATTAACTAGTTGACAGCTGTGTGGGAAATGTGGTCAAAATAGATAGAAGCACATCTCATAATGCATGATTCAAGACAGAATGCTTAGTTTGTCCTAGGAACTTGGCTTTTAATGAGCCTTTCTACATGCCAGGTACTGTACTGGTTGCTTTACTTATATAATGTCACTTAATCCTTAGAAAAAACAGTAGATGCTATTATTTGCCAATTTTTTATACTAAGAAATTAATATTTAGAGAGGTATAATAGTATCTATTTTGTAGACTCTATTAAATGAAATAGATATGAAATGCACCCATTGAATCACAAAACAGATGTCTTCTTTCTCTTCTGTACCATGATATCATCACTATCATTAAGAAGTATTTATGGATTGTCAGCTACAAGCTAGGCTCTACCTGGGTCTTAGGGTTACAGGATGAAGAAAACATGTATGGTCCTGGCCCTTGTATACCTATATACAATGAGGAATACAGGCATCAATTAACAAAAACAACAACAATCAAAACAACCCGAATGCATGTAAAATTTGGCTGGGAGCGAAATCAAGGAAGACTTCCCTGCGGGAGTCACAAGTGAGCTGGGATCTGAAGGATGACTGAGTAGGTGTTTGCTAGATAAAGTAGGGCTGAACGTACTGTGTACACAAGGACTGTGTGGGCGAAACCCTGCAGTGGGCAGAAGGGACGAAGGCTCATGAAAGGAGCTTCTAGAGCAAGAGAGAGCTTCAGAGACTGTCTGCAGTTAGACCACACCAGGCTGTTTGGCCACATTAAAGGAGTGGGATTTCACTCTAATGATGATGCTTTCCCAGGCAGGGGGCATGGTTAGATTTGTGTTTCCTAAAACTCACTCAGCTGCTGTGTGGAGAGTGATTTATAAGAGTGTCTAGAAGAGAAGCACTAGCCAGGTGAGTAGGACATCACCACCAAGGAGTTGGGGGAGAATGTATTTGTTCATGTATTCTTTCCTTTATTCATTCATTCTTAAAGTTATTCCCCAGTGACACATAAAGAACAAATCGGAGAGTCATCTTGGTATTATAGTCCCATGCTATCCAGGGCTTGATCTAACATGTCATGAATCTGCTTTCTCAGTCATTTACCCAACCATTTACTCATTTATCTGTCTACCCTTCAGTCCATCTGTCAACTTAAAATGTATCCAGCATCTAGTATCTATAAGGCACTCTTGTAGACCTTGAAGATACAAAGATAAATAAAGCATAAGCCCTCCTCTATGCTTTCTTAATAGTCTAATGTATAAGACAGAGAGGGAAACAGTTTCAATATTAATAGATGAAGACTAATAGATATATCTACATAAAGAAAGACTGATTAGGAACACCTGGGTGGCTCAGTCGGTTAAGCATCTGCCTTCACCTCAGGTCATGATCTCAGGTCCTGGGATCAGCCCTGCATCAGGCTCCCTGCTCAGTGGGGAGTCTGCTAATCCCTCTCCCTCTGCCCCTCCCCCTGCTTGTACTCTCTCTCCTGCTATCTGTCAAATAAATTTTAAAAATCTTAAAAAAAAAAGACTGATTAGCTGGCATACAGTGATTCATCTTTTCTATTTCTCTTACCAATATAAAAGAAAAAGGAACAAAATTCTTCATTTTAAACAATAAATACAGTAGAGTCATATTGCCATTTGTTTTCCACAGGCAACCCACAGGCCTTGGGCAGGAGGGATTGAAAAAATATAAATGTAATAAGAAATAAATATTTGCATATTTTAATGGAGAATTTGTAACTAATCAACTGTGGCTGGGTTTTTTTTTTTTAAAGGTTTTATTTATTTATTTGAGAGAGAGAGAGAGATAGTGAAAGAGAACACAAGTGGGGGATGGGAAGAGGGCGAAGCAGGCTCCCTGCTCAAGCAGGGAGCCCGATTCATTCGGGGCTCAATCCCAGGACCCAGAGATCATGACTGGAGCTGAAGGCAGATGCTTAATTGACTGAGCCACCCAGGCACCCCTGTGGCTGTTTTTATAATACGGTATATATTTTTTAAGCTTTTTAAAAATCAGAACAATAATACAGTATTATGTGCCTTTTAACATGTTTTATGTTACTAGACAGGAAGTGAAAATACTGAACTATCAAGTTCAAGGGTTCATGGTTGACACTGGGATCATTAAAAACAAACAATAGTATGTAGATGAAAAATCATGATAACCTGTTCTCTGTCTGGTCTTCCAAACTTCATAATGAACAGAGCTGGTTCTGATATGTTCTTCATTAACACGTCCCTCTTCAGAAGAGGATTTTCAATGGGTCATTATAATCTGGATGTAACAATAACCTGGTGATAGCTATTTCTGTACTCCTCTCATTTTCTTCTTTCCTTTGTCTCCCTGTATAACTGACATGGAAGAATTTGTGGTACACTTTTTATTTAGAATAAATCTACAGAATGCATGGGCAGATGTTATCTCCTGAAACTACGTGGGGTTCCCCTGCTTAAGATAAAAGTCCTAATATTATCTGTGGAGCTGCATTACTTAGCAACCACTGAGAGCAGTTTAAGGGTGCCGTCTTGGGAGCCTTCAGTAGCTTCTAGATCACTGACAAAAATGACTTAGGTAATTGCTAAAAGAAAAAAAGCATGAGTGGCTCCAATTTAAGGGGGTATTTTTACATATAATTTAAGTTAGTCTTAGAATATAAATCCTTAATCTAGTAGGAAAAATATTTTTATGGTTATGTGCAGTATGTCTTTACTACCTGCCAACAAGCCAAACATTTTTCTCCCTCACTTCTTCCTCTCTCTCCCTCATCTACTTTGGAGATAAAAGTGGCATTGATCAATTTCCAGTCACGTCTTGTTTAAATCTAGATTACTCTCTGAAAAGAGGAGACAAAAAGGCAATTACTTGTTCTGGTTTAGGTGGTAAACCACTTGGTAATGCTAGAGGTTATAATTCCTTTGTTTTCAAGACTTCTTTATTTGTTTTAGGAGAGCACATGTGAATGGGGGAAGGGGCAGAGGGAGAGAGAGAGAGGCAGAGAAGCAGACTCCCCACTGAGTATAGAGCCTGAGGCGGGTCTGGATCCCAGAACCGTGAGATCATGACCTGAGTCAAAACCACAAGTCAGAGGCTTAACTGACTGAGCCACCCATGTGCTCCTACAAGTTACAATCTCAAACTTATACGCGGACAAATTCAGTAAATGTGATAGCTAACTTTTAAAAATAATAATAGCTAAGAGTTGCTGATTATGAACTATGTTCCAAACAATGTGGTTAAGTCCTTTATATGTATAACTTCATTTAGTTCTCTCACTATAATACCATGTTGTAGGTAATAGAACCATTTTACAGAATAGGAAACCTCATCTCAGGTGGATTAAAGTTACCATGATATAGCTTGTAAAAGGCAGGATCCAAACTTAACAGTTTACCTAACTTCAAAGCTGTAACTCTAAACTACTCAGCCATTTTCCTATACATATTTTAAACTCCCTAGATTCATTGTCACATTAATTTGCTATGTTATTATTAATCATAATCATGACTTTCCATTCAACAGACAATTACTAAGTGTCAGTTATGTGCTACTCTGGAAGAAAGCAAATTAAATCCTGTACAACCCTCAAAGACTCACAAAAAGTGGAAAAAGGCATAGAGATGAGCACCTTGTAATTTCAAAGCCTAACAGCCAGGCAGTACTACCCACATTGCAGAAGACACCCCTGACTGCTGATATATATGAACACAAATGGGGCTCACAATGTGAGAGAAATGCCCTCTTTCCTTTGTGAGGCAGCATGGTGGTTTTTAAGTGGCTAAAAGCCTCTAGAGCGAGGCTGTGTGCATACAAAAACGCCAGTCCTGCCAATTGTAGCTCTATAGCCTTGGGGGAGTCCTGTGTTGGTGTGAAGAAAGGAATAAAAGCAGCACGGACTTTACAGGGGGTGTTGTGAGGGTTATTGTATGTATTGCTTAGAATAGCCCCTGGCATGTACCTACGTGTTAGCTGTTATTGATGTGAATGCTCAAACCTACTCATTTTTTAAACTAGTATTTATGAGTCTTGATTCTTCCCTCGACTACCACATAGTATTTGGGTCTCACTAAACTTTGTTCTGTTTATTTCTTTATTATTTTTGGTTGGGGAGGGCTATTCATTTTCTGACGCTCTAGCCATTCTTACCCTTTCCTAGAAAATCTTACCCATTTCCCCTTATATATTCTCATTCAAAAAAAAATTTTTTTTAAGAGAGAGAGCAAGCAAGCAGGAAAGGGGGGGCAGAGGGGAGGGAGAAAGGAGAAAGAATCTTAAGCAGGCTCCATGTGGGGCTCAGTCTCATGACCCTGAGATCATGACCTGAGCCAAATCAAGAGACAGATGCTTAACCAACTGAGCCACCCAGACGTCCCTATTCTCATTCAATTTAAGAGACTCAGTCCTTCTCCTTAGGTTCTGCAAGGCTACCATCCTGATCGCCAGACAAAGGATGGCCACAGTCAGAACAGAAACTCTTTTGGAAGATAGAATAAAGCCAGAGGGTTTGTTATGGGAGGACATAGACTTCCTGGGCATATTTGCTTAATTCCTTCCTTTATCAGGTCATGCTAAACACTTTTGCTTGTCTGTTCCACATCTAGGTAACAGAGTTGATACCCATGGAGACAGAAAGTGTCTCTTCTCTATTTTTCAACTTGCTATAGAAAATATTGAAGAACGTGAGGTCCAGGAAAGATCCCTGTGTCATACAATAGGACAGCCAAAGTTGACACAGACCATGATACATGGATTTAGAAGAGCGCCTGGCCCTTCCTCATTTTTAAATAATGATAGTATGAGTTGTGGTTTCTGTACCTGCGTAGACATCAGAATCACCTGGTATGCTTGTTAAAGACATACATTATTCCTTGCTCTCCATCTCTCCCACCCTCCTTCTCACCTCCACCTCCAATAACCTGATCCATTAAGTCGGAGGTAAGGATTTGGAATCTGTATTTTTCATAGCACTGGGAATCAGTGTCTAAGATTATTTATACATGTATTCATGGGGCATGGACTTGATAATTTAGTACTAATAAAACTCTTATTTTTCTAAATTGACATTGAAAATAATCTTAGTTGAAAAGAAGATCCAATTTCATTTCAGAGCCTGCTTTCCTGAGTTCTGATGAAGTCAGACTGGAAGAAAGGGTTAAAAGTCATTTTTAGCTTGTTAGACTTAAAGAATCAGAATTTTCAAGCTGGAAGAGATACTAAACATATACTCAGATTTCTTCATTTTGCAAATAGGGAAGAAACTTCTTCCGCATAATGAAAGACTGATTAGAACACTGAGCTCCACAGACATCATGACCTCCCAAAGCAATACAATTAACTAGAACAGAGTTCTCGATTTCCACAATACCTGATGGTTCCTTTATTTCTTTAATAATCACCCAAGTGGACTGGATCTGCTTTTCACTTTTTTTATTTTAATTTTTTTAATTGAAGCACAGTCGACATTAGTTTCAAGTGACTTTTTTCTCATTTTATGGCATTTAAGCTAACCAAACTAAGTGGATTTTTAAAAAAACTAACAAACAAACAAACATGGGTATAGTAACTGGATGCAGCATCCTTCTCACCACATACCTCTTAGAACCACATTTTGAGAATTAAATGAAATCTTACCTTTAAGAGGCACCTTGACATCAAGGCCATAGAATAAAGGCAAGAGAGAAGAACAAGAATAGAAACAGAAACTGCAGAAGAAAAAGAAGAAGATTATGTAAATCTGAATTTCTGTAGTGTCATTCATGTTGTACAAAACCTCAAGCCTTTCCACTTTGCTCAAGTCTGACCACTTGTCACATACGCACCAAGTACTTGCTGTTTAAAAAAACCGTATGTTTTACTCATCTATTGGCAAAGTAATGCGATGAATAACCAGTGTTAACTAACATCAGCTCATACATTTTGGAATTCTGAGGGGGTCTAACAGATAATAGATTTAAGCCCATAATTTTACAAATGAAAAAAATAAGCACTGAAAAGTTAGTCAATAGTCTAATTGCCTGTAATTTTACGGTATAATAAAACCCGGAGTTTAGCCCTCCCGAGTCCTACTTCAGTCCATATTATAGTCTGCTTTGCAATGTGTGGCAGGGCCTACCAAAAATACAAAAATATGGTCAGAACATACACTTAATCACTTAAGACTATCACTGCTTGGTTAATCTGACAGGTTTTAGGAGCCAGGCAGAGCAGGAAGAATACTAATAGGTAAGGTAAACATAGGATATATCATCCACAGTGGGATACTTCTGAGGTAGAAATGGGGACACTATTAGTAATTACATCAGGGCAGCAGGCATAACCTGGGTCTGCCTGGATGAGTGAGGATCTATAGTATAAAACATGCTTGTACATCAGAGGACACTTTGGAAAATGAATGCATGATGCAGTCTGAATCTCCATGCTTCTCAGATAGTTCTCTCCTTGTTGACTCATAGAAGTTTCATGGAGTCTGATTTGTCTCTCTTCTCTGAGAACCTTCAAAAAGAAGCAGATACTTGGGTGGACAGACATGCTTATGTAGCAATGCTACATAACCAACTGCCTACTAATTATTAAAGATCACAAGTCAGATCAGTTTTTTTTTCAAATATCAATGTCCTTGGTGATTGACTCTTACAGAGTCCGTCCTTAGCCTTGTTGTCACACCTCGGGAGCGTTCTGTTGGACTCAACATCTTTGAATAAGGGTTGTCTACAGTATTCTCACATTGAGCACGTTATCTGCATGTGTCCTGTAATGCCACTGTTAATAGGACTCTTGCTTCATTGTAGCAAAATTGTAGTCAAGTTATAAACATGATGCTAGGAGCCATGTACTGGTGACTCTTCTATTAGTCTGGAAAGCAGAGACCCTCTCCTTTTTTTTCACTCCTTGAAGATGGAGAGTGGTAAAATGACACCCGTAGCAGAAGATGGAGGGGATGGGAGGCTTTCACTACTTCCCTGAGGAGGTCAGATACCAGCTCTACGTCTCAGGGCATCAGGAGATGCCCATCACCTCACTGGCAATGAGATTCTTTGTCCAGGCAGTGTGGTGGGCCAAATGTAGCGCCTAGAGTCAGACACCCTGACCCCTGGGCTTGATTTGCTACAGACTGTTATAAGGTCCTGGGCAAGTTGTTTAATCTCTCTGGGCTCGTTTTATTATCTGCGTAAAAGGGGATCCCAATATCCGCCGTGCCCATCTCACAGAGTAACCCAGCATGGGAGTCAATGAAGCCAATGACCATGGAAGTGCTCAGGATGAGGTAAAACTGCACACCTGAGGCAGTTTTGCTGTCTGTGGTTATCACGTGACGTATACTGTGTGCATGGAAGCTGGGAACAAAGAAGGAATATTTCAGATCCCCTCAGTAGTTGTTCAAGTACCCCAAGGAAAAGAAAGAGGAGTATTTCTGACATAAGTGATCTTTACCTTTTTTTCTAGGCCTGTGTGTTAGAATTGAGGTCACGAGAATAGAAGGTGTGTTACAAACCTCATCTCTCATTCAAATCTCTGGTCAGAAATCAACCAGATTGTTTTGAAGTGGCTTAATTTACTATTAGATGTGGAATATGCTGTTTTGATAGCTAAAGAATCCTTCTTTGTCATTATATACATTACTCCATCGTCATGAATGTTTAGGAAGTTCAGATCTGTGACAAGTTCAGGGAATTCTGACAGGGAACATAATCTTAATCTCCCTCCTCCTAAAATTTCTATGAGGTTTATTAAGAAAATGCCTAGGGGAGTGACATTAATAGATACTTAAAAAAAATCCACACACACCCCTTTGCAGTTTGTTTTTCCTTAGATGAATGGGGACTGAACCAAACTAAGGTTTCTGGTTTTAACTCTGATTTCCTCCTTCAGTCGGTACAGAAATGACTAGAACGAGGAGCTGGCCATTAAAAAATGTGGACAATGGAAGATATCAGGCATGTGCTTTGACAATCAGGGAAGCTGGGAACAATCCCTGCTTCCTGGGTCTTCTTGCCAAACACTGGGAAGTCAGACTCAGTCTGTGGCACTTTACCTTTGCCTCATTCAGTCCCATGGCACCAGATAGCACATTTTGGAAATGGGAACAGTTCAAATTTAAAATTTTGCAGAGGATTTGAACTTTGTGTTTGAAAATTTAAAAAATTACACTTTTTAATTGAATGCCCTCAGAGTTTTGTCATTTTCACGTAAGTGACTTCATTGCTTCTTCATGGAACCCATGAAAGGAGGTGAGGGCAAGCTTTATTATCTGTATTTTATCTGTAAGGCTTAGACACAAGTCTAAGTAACATACTCAAGGTCAAATAGATATGGATAGACCGAGCCTACATAAGAATCCAGGTGCTGATGGTCTGGCTACTGGCCCCTACGGACTCCCCATGATCTCACATGTATGGAGAACTACAGTAGCAACCGGGATAAATAAAATCCTAACCATTGTCTCCGAAATGTAGATGGTTTGCTGTTTTCTTCTTGGGTGCCCACGGGAGATGCTGGAAAATAGCCATATTCTTTTGTAACACAGGAATTCAGACTGGAACTCTAGAGAAAGCCTCCTTGCTGTGTTCCTAGCACTGGTGCTCTAGGCATCATGGTGGGGGGGAAGGGGGGGGAGAATTCTTTGTTATGTGAGACTGTTTACCTCACTGCACCTTGTTCGGCACCCCTGTGTGAGCCCTCTCCCTTCTCCCACCATGCACATTTCCAAATGCCCTCTTTAAGAATTACTATGCTTTACCCCTGGAAGTTTGCTTGACTTGGAGGACTCTCTCTGGTCACTTGGGGGAAGTGACATGAGGGCATAATTACCATGTGTCAACCTAAATTTCTGGACTTACTGTCAAGGGGACACTGCAGCTCAAGGAAGAAAGGGTTTCTTGTGAAGAATAACAAGAATGGTTTTTTTTTTTTTTTTTCCCAAAAAGGGACCGAAAAGATTTTAAAAGAAAGAGCAAAGTAGAGTCACAAAACTCAAAAGAAACTTTTGGAAAGGAAACAAAGGTAAGAAAGAGGAAACTGAGGAAAGAAAACACACGTAGAAAAGAACAGGAATCAACACAAAAGGCAAACATGTCCCCGAGAGGGTTGCTGAAGGCAGAACCTTTGCTGGCATGCGGGTGCCTGCCTGACGGTGAAGGTCAGACTGTCCCTACACCTGCCTGTGCACGATACACAGTAACTGAGAAGAAATGAAACACGGTGAGTGAAACTCACATTATTTTCTGATCTAAAACTTAAAGACAGAAATTCATATTGAACTGAACATGTACCTTTTCTTCTAAGTCCTTTATCTGTCGTTTCTGGATGTCTGTTTTATCCTCTAAGTCACGGATTCTCTGAAAAGAAAAAAACCCCAAAGAGCTAGTGAGCATTAAGTTAACAAGAAGATCGTTCACCAACCTAAAACACAAAACTTGCTATGAAAACATTATTAGTCCTTGCAGCTGGAAACATCACAAATACGTTTTTCCATATCCAGGAGATTGTTTGGAGGTTTAAAAAATCACCCATACTTGTGGTGCAAAAGCACTGCGCTGACCATACATATATTTTAAAATTTGCTGCTCCTGTCTACTGTGCCCATCCCTCCAGACCCTGCCCCTGTGAGGGAGGGGTACTTTGCACCCCGCTGCCCTTGGGCTTGGCCATGAGACCTGTTGGCCAGTGGAATATGAGTAGGAGTGAGAAGCGGGAATGCCACTTCCTCAGAGACAGCAGCACGTCCCAGCACTAGTGAGCAAGAAACCAACTTTGTCGTAGCCATTTGGATTGGGATTTTTGGGTGTTTATTACCACAGTCAAGAATGGCTGAAGGTGACACACACAAATGCAAACAATCCCGTTGTTTTTGCTACCCTTTCCTTCCAACCTTATTCCAACTCTGCTTGAGGGTGGAATTTCGCACAAAACAGGATTTGCCAGTTCTTGTAAAACCAAGTAGAGATTACACTTCACCAAAAATTCCAAGGACGGAAGTGATTAAATTAGAGAAAAACTAAACACAGCAAAAATAGCACAAGTAATCCTAAAGACAAAAATGTTAGTTCCGGAACTGTCTCTGAACTTACCTGTCAACTATATAACAAAATTCCAGTGATTTAAATAGCACAGATTTGAAAGCAACATCACCTAGACAATTATTTGCAAGTCGATCTGGCTCTCTAAAGGCCTTTCAGGTTCACGGCACACACGTACACAGCGTAGGCTTGTTAGTCAACGCCTCTTTTGGGAATAATCAGAAAATGGGGAATTGGAGTCTGAGAAGAAAACAGTGGAGGCTAAATGGGGTGATAATATAGAAAGAGAGGTTTTTATAATGCAATGTGGGGAGAAAAGGGGGAAGCTAGAACAAAAAATCCTTGAACTTGGAAATCCTATCTCCCTTTTTCCTGAAACAGTGGTTCTCAACTGAGGAAGACTCTGCCCCTCAGGGGATATTTGGCAATGTCTGGACATCTTTTAAAGTTAGCTAATTTAATCTGAAGTATACAATTCAGTGATTTCAGAATATTCACAAAGTGGTGCAACGACCATGACTGACTGATTGGACATTTTTGAATCACATATGGTTACTAATCACATCTGGGATGGGTCTTGCAACTAGCATCTAGTGGGCAGAGCCCAGGATGGTACACAGGACAGCCCCCTATCACAGTCATCTGATCAAATGCAGGGAGTGAAGAGGCTGAGGAGTCTGCTTTTAAGGGAAGGGGCTAAAGGGTGTGCAGGAGAGGATGAGGAGGTTTGGTCAGAGAGACTATCAAGGATGACCTTGAAATTATGGGACAATGAATGCTGGGTAAGAGAATGGGCCTGGAAGCTAACCGTGTGGGTACATGGGAGTGATGTGTGTGCTTGTGTATATTTCCAGGTGCCAAAGCTACACAATAAAAGAATAAATTTGCTAGACGTTCCCACCTTGAGTGTGCACGTAATTCCTTGATATGTCTACTGGATGTGGAGGCAAGTATTTTATCAATACAATCATGGATCTGTGAGATTACTGCAATGTTTCCTCAGCCATCAAATGTGTGCTTGCTCTGGGGACTTCCCGCAGAGGACAGGGCTTTGCTGGATGTAATGGAGATTCCAGGCATCAGTCAGTTATTGATCTCAAAGAACCATTCCAATCAGATGGGGAGACAAAGTTTGAAACACAGGGAAAACAAGATCAAGTAGAAAAGGAAAAAGATGGCAAAACCATGTTTAACTTTATCACCAATCTCTACTAACGAGAACAGTGCTGAGCACAGAGAAGCTGCCTCTACGTGTTGATTACATGAGTTATTTCTGCCAGCGTGTGCTGCATGTTCTATTTCTTTTTCCTTCCCATCTGCTTGCCATCCAGTCCAAGAGGGATCCCTGTCAGGTCCAAACCAGATCCTGTTTCTACCTATTTTATCTGTACCGCTAAGTCCACCAAGTCACTGTTGTTGGCATCAGCACTGGTGTGACAGCTTACTGCCAGCCCTTTCTGTTTCTAATTTAGTACACCCACCTACACCAGCTGTGTGTACTCCTGACGTGTGAAATCATCAGGGCAGTCCCTGAGTTTACGGTGAAGAGGAAGAGGAATAAGAATAAGGGAAATGTAGCTAAGCTGCACTCAGAATATAAGCCCAACTCCTTCAAGGCCCAACGTGATTAAGCCTTGTCTCACCGCTCCAACTTCACCTCACATCCATTTCCTCTTGGCTCTCTGTGCTCCATTTTTATGGCCTTTCTCTCTGTTCCTCGAATATTCCAAATATCCAAATATCCTGTATATCCAAATATACAGACTTAGACTCTGTTGTCCCTATCTTTGGGGACACTTTGCCAAGACCTTTGTGTGGCTGGTCACTCGGTTTTAGACATCTTCAGAGAGGCCTGGTCTGACCAGTCAGTCTAAGGTGGTGAATCCTATTCCCAAATTCACACATACACTGTATACTTTTCTTCGCAGCACTCAAGGACACTCTTTACATTGCCTTGGTCATTGTTTTTTGTGTTGTTGCTTTGACCCTTTTCATATGTAGCATAGATGAGAACAGTGACCTTTATATATTTGTCCACCGTTACATTCCTAGTCTCTGGCACAAGGATGCCCTCAATATGGTTGTGAAAGAGTGTGAAACAGGGTACGCAGTATAGATTTTTTTTTCAGTAGTATGCAGTCCATTATTAGCAGGGAGAACATCCTAAAAGAAGTAGATCTTAAACTGGGACTGGAAAAAATGGGAAAATTTGGATAAATGAAGCAGACACTGAAGGGCATTTTAGGGTGATTAATCAGGCAAAAAAGGCTTAGACGAGGGAGTCACGGCCCAAGTGGTACCAGGAAGAGGTCTGCATAAGTAGAGAGAAAGTTATGTTCTGCAGATTGTCCCAGATCAGGTTTTCAGGGAAGGGGTAGCCAGCTAATGAAGGACCTGGAGAGACCGGCATAGGACCAGACTCAACTGGAAATTGTGATCATGGAGGCTTTTGAGGAAGAATGTACCATCAGAAAAGGTGAAAGAATCTGCAGTGATATGCATGGCGAGCTAAAGAGAGGAGAGCTGGAAGTCTTCCCCACAACCGGGTCCCCAAGGCACACTGCATGTGATTTTTATGCCCCTTGTCAAAAGATATCAATTACAGTTATTTTTCTTTGTATTAGTCTCCTGTGACTCCCTCAGTAGGTCCTAAGCTTTGTAAAGGTAGGGTCCATGTGAATTTTCTTTGTCTGGCGTGGTGTTCAAAGTCTAGGAAGTGCATTTAAACAACTGACTGAACAAATGAATAGACGATCGAGTTGGGTTACATCAGAGGACATCTGGCAAGCTGGGCCTGCTGTAGCATTGAAAGGTCCTGCATATGCCTGAGGTTTCAAGTGTGGACAAAATGCAACAGCTTCAAAAACATTTCAGGAGAAATGCTAGATGGATGTAGTGCTATATTAACTATTGGAGATGAGGACAAAGAAGGCTCCAGGGTTTCCAGCCTGAGTGCTTTCAGATACAGTAATTCTCCTGACCAAGGCAGGCAGATGGGGAAAGAAGAGACGAGTAAGGATAAGAATGAATATTTAAATCTGTTTCACATGGGAAACATTCAAACAGAAATGTCCAATGAATAGTTAGTGATATGCTCTAGGATTTAACTGGATCATATACTGATATATGACAAATTCTGGCCAAGACCTTCTGGAATAATTCTTTCAAATCAAAACTACTGATTATAATGGCAGATAAAGAGTAAGAAATAATAACTAAAAAAGGTGTTTTCTAGTGAACATTTGTTTGAAAGATAGAGAATTTCAGTGGGAATCTCTGAGGCTTAGAAATGTAATATACCTATCCATTCATATTGATAACTTAAAGCAAACAAAACCATGTCTTTCAGGAGTGAATCACCTTAGCTGGCTAAAGACTCAAAAGAGATGACAAGCTTTTAATCAGAAGTAAATTCAGATAATTATTTGTACATCTTAAAAATAAACACTGCTGTGGTTCCAAGGCACAACTCCTGATTTGTTGAAATTAATTAAATGCTATTGTAGCGTAAGAAATTTATGCAGAGGACACTTTCATTCCCCAACTAATGATACCAGAGAGTCTATTATTAAAAGATTTAAAAAACGGTTTCCAGGGTCAAACCCCTGAACTTTATGATGGACTCTGAAGGGCCACTGAAACAAACATGTGTACATTCACCATCTCCAGGACAAATGGCTTCAGAGTTCCCCTGCTACCTTGGATCATCTGTCCAACTATAAAGATTCACAGAACTCCTGGCTACATTGGAGGTACGCTAAGTGTCATTTTTCCCATAAACTGTTCTTATTGGGGTCATAAAATAACCTATTCCCTTTCCACTCACCTTGAACTCTGAAGACCACATGATTCTTACTTCTTCTATAGTCCATCTGGATTTTATAACAGTTGCTTGTCTCAGCTTCTGAGTACCAAATACGACAGCCTGGCACTATCAGTTTTGGAATTCTTTTGGAATCTGCTTTTTGACCAGAGCCCTAGTCCTCACCTGTCAAACTAAGACATGAACTAAGAGTCGGAATTAAGAATTTTGGCTGTAAACTGAGTGTCTCTTAAGCCTTGCTGGTCTAGATGAGGCCCATAAATCATAATAGATAATGCAAGGTGCGTATGACAGTGTAGTGCAATGGTTAGATGCACTGGCCTTAAGTCATGCCCACTTGAGTGGTAATGCACACTGGAGCTTGCTATCTGGGTCATCTTGGGCAAGCTTAAGCACTCTTATCATCGTATCTCCTCAACTGGGATCATAAGAATACTTACCTTGTGGGCTATTGTGAAGATTAAATGCAATGATGTAAGTTTAGTTCCTGACATAGCAAATGCCAGTAAGCAAGCGGCAGCTTCCAGGCTTTGTTGGTGTTGCTGTTTGTTCTGGGAATAAAGAAAAAGGCCCTTGTTCTCTTTTACCCTATTTGATTATTGGATCAGGCTAGGTTATGGACTGGGATGAGTAACAGGATGGAGGCATTATTTCTGTCCGGAGGACAGTCTTGCTTCCCTGCATAAGGGAGCTAATCAGGCTCCAGGAGATTCAAAGGGTATTTCATGACAAAATAGTTTCCAAAATAGCAGCAGTATGCAATGCTTCTGAAATGCCAATTTTTAAAAAACTGAATCATTACAAAACTGTCCTCTCTCTGAGTCTAGGTGGAAAACAACAGTTAATTTACTCTCTGAAAATAGTTTATAGCTCCTGGGCTTCTCCACACCCATACTCAGTACCAGGTACTTGTACTAAGTCCCATTTGCTTAGTACCAACCCTACACAGATGCAGTGACTCAGTCCTCACCTGATGGGCTTGCTGTAAGAGCTCCATTCTCTCCTGAAGAATCTGACAGTCATACTCTCTGCTCTTCCTCAGCATCTGCCGCCGCAACTTTTCTACTGCTGTCCTCAGCTCCTCTTGCTGTTTTTCACTTAACAATTCACCAAACTTGATAACAGTTTCTTGCTGCAGAGCATTGTACAAAGTAGCTTCTAGTTCCTGGATTCTCTGGCAAACAGAATTAGAAAAGTCTAACTTTGGAACTTAGCATTGATGTGTGGTATGTGAATGGAGACACTTGTGTGTATGGTTGGTGGGGGTCATGCATCACTGTAGTCATACGGGATCAGAGCAATTCAATAAACTTCAAAGCTTGTCCAGCTTAACCACCATTTTGATAATCCCCTTTGTAAGATTCCCTAAAAGCCATCCAGCTAACAATACATGAACTTCTCTGATGATGGGGAATTTGTTTCTTTCTTGGGATCTCGTCCATTTCATTTTTAGGAAGTCCTTACTTTGTTAAAAGAACTGTATATCCTTCTATTCCCAAATGCAGCTGAGAATAAGTTTGTTCTCTCTTTCATCTGACAGACCTTCAGATATTTACATCTATCGTGGTAGCCATACTTTTAGAAATAAGCATTGAAAAGTGGCCTATGTTGGAATACTTGAAACTGGAGATATATTTCATGTACAAAAGGCCACTTCTCTTCCATATGACACATCTATGAACTTGAAGATGGCTGTATAGTCTCCACATCTTAAAATACAAATTGGGAAATACGATCTAAAAATGGCCTAGAGTCTTCAAAATTGGCCTGTTTTTTAATACTCTGAGATTTACAACTGCTTTAGCTATAAAATGCCTCCTTGAGTCTTTTCTGTTTCAGATGAAGAGTCTACTGCTCCTTATACCCCAGTTATTTTTTTTTACCATGCTTCAGATACAGCAGCCCAAACCTACAATCTTACCCCCTGTGACTTTTACAGAGGTGGACGGTCATGCCTGGGTAAGGGGTGTTTTCTTAGCTCTTGTGCTGGACTAAGCAGATCTCATCTTTTTAACATTAAAATGTGGTTATCTGAACAAGTACTCAGTCATGGGACACACGAACACACAGCTGAACCCTACCATGTGTATGTGGAGGAGGCAAGGATAAAAGGGTAGGAAAGGAGGGGGAAAGTGCTTCCTTCTTGATTCTCTAGGGACCAACTCTCATTTTCTCCTTTTCCCATCAAGTGGTGCTCAGAATTTCTTACTCATTTTGGAAGGAAAGACTAATTCATCTTTGTTATAGGCGGGGGCTAAGTGCTTCACTCTTATCCCCAAAGTGACTCAGGATGCTTCCAGGAAAGCATTATAAAAACCTCTACTAGCAACTCCTTGAAATGTTCCTCTTTTAAGTTTGGTCTTCTCCTCTTGAGTCATTACTGTGAATTAATGGTGGGGGGGAGAGCATACGGAGAGAACAAATGCAAGCTATAGTCCAATATTAGGAATTATGTATTATGAATTCGGTACGGGGAATGAATCAAATGTGCTCCTCAGTCAGCATAACGTTCTGTGGGAGAGAAAAAGGCACAGTCCATTTACCAAAGAGCTTTCCTTACCGTGGTTGGATTATGGATTAGGGTCTGGAGTCAGACCTGAGCACTACCTGCTTGTTTTTGTCAGGCAAAGTTCTTTCACTCTCCAAGCCTTCATTTTCTCATATGTAATACAGGAATAATCAACTTTATTTTTACCTCACAGGGTTGTTGGGAGAAATACGTGAAGTAAAAATGTATATAACAGACATTAAAGGCTCTATCATTCTATTACTACATTAGGCTCCCAAACAACTGGATTTGATTTAATAAAATTTCTCTTTAATCCACAGTACCATCCGATCTGTCCTTCATCAAAGTATTTTATAATAACATACACTTAATTTTTTAAATGAAACATAATTAAATAGTTATTAAGTATTATAAGATAATTATAACAGGAAAGAGATAGGGATGTATTTGTTCTAAAACCAGAACTGGAAAACACTGAATAAATGACCATCATGTCATGGTCTATTCAAGCACATGGCATGACAAATGAACAAGGATGCTTTACTCCGCAATAGAGAATTGTGAACACTCCGGGTGTCTTTTGTGCTTGCTGTACCTACCATATATGCTTGGTCGAGAGCTTGTTTTCTGTAGTCTAGTTCTTCCTCTAGATAGCCTTTTATTTTGCAGAACTGTTCCTATAAGAAGGGGGCCATAATGATAAATGAAAGAGTTAATTGAGTTTACTAGGAAGTGATATATAAATTGTGCTGATTAATGTTTTCCACCACAAGACAAGTCACTAGCATTTGTAGGGTCATAGATTTTGTCTGTTAGGGAAATAGTTCAACTTTCATGGCCTCACACAGGGAATGTGAAAATCAATGGAAAGAAGTATAAAAGATACAATGATCAATTGACATGGAATGCTTTAAAGGATTTTTATGTTAGTTCAAGAGTATGTGGTTAAGGACAAATTTGATTTTGACAAGATAAGTTAGCAACTAGTAAGTATATCTGTGCAAATATATTGGGAGAGTCTATTTTTGTAATAATGTTTAGGAACGTAATATATACAGTTGTATAATAAAACAATTATTCAAAATTATCTGTGTACAATTAGCAACACAAAGATGGATAATGATTTAGTGAATGGGGTGTCACTCAATGAGAGAGCTTCTGCTCCTGCAGTTCCCCTGCTTGTCCTCAGTTTCCACATGCATGCTCTCACATTGCAAGCATCTTGCCATTAGCATTTAAAAATAAATCTTTGTGTACAATGTAGCTGCAAGTACAGTCAATTATTTCTTTGTGTGCTTAACTGAAGGAACAAGGACCTCTTCCAATGCTGGAGGAAAACTGGACTGCATCTACTTTCAAGAGACTGTCTGCATGTGGTAATTGTGCTGGTGACTTTCCTGATTACCTCTGAGCTCTGGTGCCTAGAACAGTGCCTGGTACAGGCTGCTTGGGTAATTAATATTTGTAGATTTTAAGAGTTTTCAAAGGTTTTGTTTTGTTTTTAAAGATGAACAGTTCTTGTCACATGCTTTGACTTTAGAGTCTAATGTTTGGCAAAATAGAAACTCCATGTAAAATATAAGCAAATGATGAGCAAGCTGTCACATACTATATAAATGCAAGTTGTTATTATTATAGGATTCCCTAATCTGATAGGAATTGCTACCTGTTTTTTAGTAGTAATAACACTAATGAGAGTACAGTTATAAAATTCTATGTATTCCTATAAGTTATAATCAACAATTCCTGTGCTTGGAGATTTAAAAAAAATTTAATTGTGGTAAAATACATAAAACATAAAATTTACTCTCTTAACTGCTTTTAAGTGTACAATTCAGTAATATTAAGGATATTTACATGGTTAAGCAGCTAATCTCCGACATGCTTTTCATTTCGCAAAACTGAAACTATACCCATTAAACAACAACATTCCATTTTCTCTTCCTCTTAGCCCCTGACAGCCATCGTTCCAACTCTCTAGTTTGACTACTCTGGATACTTATGTAAGTGGGATCATCCAGTATTTGTCTTTTTGTGACTGGCTTATTTCACTTAGCATGATGCCCTCAAGGTTCATCCATGTTATACCACATGTTAGAATTTCCTTCCTTTTTAAAGCCTGAATAATATTCATTGTATGTATAGACCACATTTTGCTATCCATTCATCCACTGATAGACACTTGGGTCGCTTCCATGTTGAAGATATTGTGAATAATGCTGCTTTGAACGTGGTTATACAAATATCTTTTTGAGACCCTACCTTCAATTATTTTGGGCATATACCCAAACGTGGTATTGCTGGATTGGGTGGTAATTCTATTTTGAATGTCTTCAGCAACCACCATACTATTTTCCTTAGCAGCTACACACCATTTTACATTCCTACCAGCAGTGCACAGAGGCCAATTTCTCCACATCCCCACCAACATTTAACTTCTATATTTTTGATAGTGGCCATCCTAACGGGCATGAGGTGGTTTGGAGAGTTTTAAAATCAGAGTTACAACTCATCACTTCTGTAATTTTTACTATGACTATATATGGTGGAAAAATTATTTAGCCTATGGAAAAAAAACACCGAATTGAATTTTCTTCAGCATTAGCTTTAGAAGTATTATAAAAATACAACATATTTTTGAAGAAAATAACTTGAAATTGTGGGATACTTCCAGGAATTTTGTTCCATAGTCTGTACACAAAATAATGGAAAGGTGCAAACTTCATCAGTGCCAGATAAGCACTTTCATCAGTGCCAGATAAAACTGGTAGAAAATAGTTGTCTCCCATTTGCCTTGTCAATTTTTCTTCATTTTTATGATACCTCCTCTTTATACTCACCATGTCACTTTCTAATTCCATCATTTTCTGGTGTAGGGCAGCCTCTGCTCCTTCAATTTGCTGGATCCACTAAGGAGTAAACAAGACAAAAAAGGCTACATGATTGCTTGATATGGTGTATATCGTGCAGTCTACTGAGTTTCTTTGTCTCTTCCTCTTATATTTCAGGAAGCAGACAAGAACTGAAGTGAAAACTTGATGCATTTTATCTCTTAGTTCAGGAAAGATAGTTATTCATTCATTCATTCATTCATTCATTCATTCAACAAATGCATTCACTGATGTCTACCATGTGTCAGGCACTGCACTAGATACTAGGGCTTTGATGGTGAGTAAGACCAAGATGTTTTTCTGCCTTTGTTAGAAAACACCAAAAAAGGCTTTCTTGGAAGTGACAACTGCAACTGAGTCTAATGAATTTGAGTCAGAGATGATTAGGCAAAAATGACGGGAAGGTTCCAAGCAGAAGAGACATCTAGTTCTCCATGGTTGGGGAAAACATGATAAAAGAAAGCAAGCCAGGTGAGACTGGGGAAATGGCAGTTTTTCAGTGTATGAAACTGACTACAGCTAAGTGTTGAAGAATCATTTTTGTCGAGTGGAGACATTTTAAATCACATAAAAAACCCCTACCTTTCCTAACACTTAGAATATATCATCGTGTTAAATGGCACTGATGTTAATATTGATCGGCACCCTGAGTAAAAATAGATTTTGAATAACATGACATGAGCTTACCACATATTTGGCTTAATAGAACAAATTATTATAACGGGTCTCTCCCAAGTTAAACATCAGCTTATCCCTTAGGGAGGCAGCTGGGCATAATAATCATGGGGGTTCTAAAGGCACACTACTTTGGGTCTAATCCCAATTCTATCTTTTCATGGCTGTGCAGCCTTGAAAGGTTGTCTGATTTCTCTAAGCCTCAACTTTCTTTTCTATGAAGTAGGGTTAATAATTTGAAGATTAAAGGATGCAATTAATGCTAAACACTATTCACAGTGGATTGCATGTACTGGGTACCCAATAAATTCGTTTTTTGGTTAACATGTATTTTTGTACTTCTACACTGTTAGACATTTGCCTCACTACTAGAGATTTCTTTTTTAGTTTATTGTGATAAATTATGTGGTACACTGAGCATTTTTTCTATATACTAAGGCCTTGACATTCACAAGGCGACACCATGTTCAACAGCCCCTTAGGGGAAGAAGAAACGCCTGGGGAGACTGGAGCGCCTACTCTCTCAGTTCTCGTACACACAGGTGGCTTCCCCTTGAAGCAATTTCCATCAGAAGTCATGGGTAAATAGCCTCATAATGCAGTCGCATACCATCAAGCTTTATTAAAATGTTTCCTTTCACTTGCTGTCCGTTTATCATTGAGAAACAAATTCTCTTGTAAACAGTGTTTTTAAGAGCACAGTAAATTGAGGGGCGCCTGGGTGGCTCAGTCAGTTAAGCATCTGCCTTCAACTCAGGTCATGATCCCAAGGTCCCGGGATGGAGTCCCGCATCAGGCTCCCGGCTCAGCGGGGAGCCTGCTTCTTCCTCTCTCTCTCTCTGCCACCTCCCCCATCTCCATTTGTGCTCTCTCTCAAATAAATAAAATAAAAATCTTAAAAAAAAAAAAAAGTACAGTAAATTGAAGCAGTCCAGTCATGGGCTTCAAATACAGATCTGTGTGTTGACTTGAAGCCCTTATTACTTGTGATACAGGACAAGTTTCTGAAGCCCACATCTCAGTTTCCTCATGTCTGGAATGCAAACAATGGGATGAATATAGGACAGTCGTAAAGAACAATGAGATCTGTGCAGTACCTGGCCCATAACATGTTCTCACTTAAGGTCACCTTACTATTTAAGACAGAGAAAGAGAGAGAGCATGAGCACAAGTAGGGGGAGGGATGGTGGGAGAGGGAGAGAGAGAATTTCAAGCCAACTCCCTGCTGAGTGTGGAGCGTGAGGCAGGGCTCAATCCCACAACCCTGAGATCATGACCTGAGCCGAAATCAAGCGTTGGACACTCAACCAGTTGAGCCAGCCAGGTGCCCCGGCTCTTACTATTTTTAATACAAAGTCACAAGAGGATTTATTTGCTGGAAATTTGTCTAGGTTCAATCTCTGGTTATAGATTATACTCCTAGACAGCAGAATGCTATTCAAAGTTGCAGAATCAGAAACTTTACGGTTGACATTTAGAATTCCTGGGAGATAGAAATGTTCATCTGTAAATCCCAAAGGTAGGAAGTGACTTTAAAACTTGTGAATTGTGAAGATCTGCACAAAAGGTAATTGCCCAGACTATGAGCACTTTAAGCACAGGCATGTGTCTTATGCATCTGGTTCTTCCACTTAGATCTTCAGTGCTAAGCACACTGTCATCACTCTGTACGTGCTCAACTGAACCCCTGATACCTGTCTTGCAAAGGAGGTAAGTGGAGGCATGAACTAAGTTGCCAAAGCCCTAAAAGAGCAGGTCCTATGGGCTCCACATAGTGCACTTCCTGCTTTCAATAGGATGCTTAAGGAGAATTTGGGTGCAGCGGTTAAGAAGATCATGGACTCGGGGCGCCTGGGTGGCACAGTGGTTAAGCGTCTGCCTTCGGCTCAGCGCGTGATCCCGGCGTTATGGGATCGAGCCCCACATCAGGCTCCTCTGCTATGAGCCTGCTTCTTCCTCTCCCATTCCCCCTGCTTGTGTTCCCTCTCTCGCTGGCTGTCTCTATCTCTGTGAAATAAATAAATAAAATTAAAAAAAAAAAAAAGATCATGGACTCTGCAAATAGACTGCAGTGGGATTCCTGACTCCATCATTTTCTAGCTGTGTGACTGGGGCAGTTACCTACCTTCTCCGTGCTTCAGATTGTCATATATGAAATTCCTGACATGTAACAGTCATACCAAGACTTCGGCAATTAGAGCAGCGCCAAGTGCAAAAGAAGCACTAAGCAGGTGTTAATTACGGTCAAGCTCAATTTGCTTCACATGCCACACAGAACAGGGAATGGAAGATTTTCTTCCAACAATCTAAGTAAATGCAAAGTACACAGACCTATTTTTCCTTTCCTTCTTCCTACACATATTTTCTTTTCCATTTCCCTATCCTTTCCTTCATGTCCTGAGTCCTTGCCTTTCACAGAGCAGTCAAGTTTTCTTGGTATTCCTAAACTAAGGTGACTTTTCTTGCAATAGAGAATTATAGCCCTTTATGAGTCCAACTGAATGAGACACTCTGGCTTTCACTGCCAAATGAATGTAGCAGACCTACAGAATGAGTTTTCTTCATCCAACTGGATGTCGCTGGAACACTGTCCTGTGGACATTCACAAAGGCACTTGTTCACTCTTTCAGTGAACATTTTTTGACCACCTGTTAGATGTGCTGGACTGTTGTGAAAAGCCAGGCAAACAAAGTGGAGTATTTGCCCTCACGAGGCTTAAAGTGTAGCATTAGGTGGTTGAGGGACATATAACAACAGCAAAAAATGAGCAGTCACGTTGTAGTTGTTAGAAGCCATCGTAGCAGATGCATAGTTCACTGTGGAAACAAAGAAAAAAAAAACCCTAACTGGGCTTGGGTGAATAAAAAGGTTTCCCCATGTAGGGAGATGTCTAATGGTTCAGATTTAGCCAGACCAAGGTGGAAAATGAAGAAGGGAATATCTTCGAAGCAAAGAGAACAGTGAAAAGGACCAAGGGATGGAGATAGTGATAGAGATGGAGAGAGAGAGAGAGAGAAGATTGGGATCCCAGAAGGATTTGTGTATGGCTGGACCTTAGCTATGGACCAAAGAAACAAGTGGGATCCTGGAGAAGCAGGTAAGGGCCAGATCCTCAGGGACCTTATGGCAAGTTCTGGATTCTGGGACCTTATGTTAGAGATAATGTGGTGCTATTAATTTGTTGTGGAGAGGGAAAGTGATGAGTCTGTAATTAAATCATAAAGGAAGTAAGTTTTTTACAAGCAAATCCCAAATATCATTTCATGTGTAAATACCTCAGTATGTGTCCCTAACAGATAAGGCCTTTTAAAAAATCCTTAACTCAAAGGCCATTTTTATACCTTGCAAAATGAACATGAACTCCTTTTGTTATCTCATTCCTGGTCCATATTAAAATCTCCCCAGCTGTCAGCAAAATGTCCTTTTTTTTCCACACTTGGTGCCCTTGAATCAGGATCCAAAAAAGGACCATTTTAATACTTCTTAAGTAACTTTTTATTTTATAGCAGTCCTTCCCTCTCCCTACATTTTTTTTCCCTTTATGTCATGGTATTGCTTGAGTAACTCAATAGGTCCTTTGACCTGGAGAATTCCCTCACTTCAGATTGGAGAAAGCAGATCACTCACTTGTATATGGTTTCATTTAATTTATCACGAACTCTTTATGCATTTAAGAATTAAGAAAGCATCTCAAGGAATTATACAGTTGTCATTTTACCCAAGCATGTACCCATGCCTCTCAACTATGTGCTGATTCTCAAAGCATCCTGAACATAGCCAATTACATCAAGCTTCTCCACTTGGCTCTTTCCTTTGTCTCTCTTCCTACCATTTAAATTTCGACACAAGGGGGCCAGAGCACACTCGGTGTTGCTTTTCTGCCAGTCCCCAGGTTGGGCTTTCTGAATGCGACTGCAGTGAACCACCACCAAATTACAAAATCAGTTGAGAACCTGGTGTGTACGCAGCCAGGGAAGAGCACATAAAAAGAGCCAGGTGCCATTTTACCACCTCTTAACAAAACCCTTCTTTATCGCTGTCCCAGCTTGGGAGGGATTGTTTGGATAATGTAATCCAGAAAGTTTTCCATTTTTTAAGAGACTACAAAGCAAGAATTATCCACCCACCCCAGATCAGTGTGTAGACTTTTCTTTTGTGTGTTCTCATTCTACTGGGGTTGTATCACCCTGAAAAAAAAAGATATTTATTAGGTATTCGGTAACACAAAGTCATGTGCAAAGAGAATGTCCTTCAACCCTACCCTGCTCTTTAGGTGTTAAGTTAGACATTGAGATGATTTCAATGTTATATTACCTTTTCTGCCAGGGACAGCACAGTGCTGGCCTGAATTATGGCCACTTGTTCTTCATTTCTTAAGTTCTGCCAAAAGAGAGAGAGAGGAAAATAAAGAAAATAAGCTGAAGACAGTCATGATATTTGCACTATCTGCCTAACTGCCTGCCATAGATACTACTGCATATGCATGTATAAAAGTAACAAATGTTCTATTCTACTTAGTAACAATTCTTAACAAAAAGTTCATTCAAAACATGTAAAAGGACATTAAGTGTGATTTTTTTATGTCTCTAAGACTGACTTGATTTTGTGTTTCACTGTGAGCATACTTAGCTAATAGTCAGGTTATGAGAAAAGCAGAAACCAAAATGAAATAACAAGTAATCTTTTCATAGTGGTTTGATGTGATTTAATTGATTCTGTTCTCTCCTTTGATGAATTTTCAAGGCAAAAAATGGGTGATTCCTTCAACCTATATGCATCATTCACATACTATCTCAATGAATGGTCCTCCCACTGAATTAATACGCCTTGACCCTGCCTAGAAGGTGTTTTTAGAAAGAAAAGAGATTATAGTTTCCTGGTCCATTTTTATGGGGCTGCCACCAACCCTACTATTTAGCAGCATTTGCAACTGCATGACTGATTAATTTCACGCTAGATGGCTCTCAGCAACAGTGAGAAGGTAATTAGCTTTAATCACTGCAGATGTGGTCGGCATTCAAACGTGAAACCAGCCCATAAAAAGCACTTCACCAATTCCCATTTCTGGCACTGCCTTCCAGAGATCCTTACAAACCTCAACCAACATGTTTGACAATGACTGATTCTCATCAAGGAGCTACATCCTTAAGTGAACATGGCCTCTCACTTGCTATGATTTTACATGATGCCCTGGCAAGTACTTCTTGCTTCTCTTTGGGCAAATTCATATAGCTACTGCCCTTAATCAATTCATTACTTACCCCATTATCACCCAGGATATCAAGCTGCTTTATGAGATCAGGGATGTTTACATCCTGTAATATCAAGGAGATACATCAAATCAAAGACACAAATGTAGCTTACTCTTCTATCACTGCTTGACCCTTAATTTTAAGAAGACATTTTAAGATGTGTACTTCCTTGGGTTGTTTTCAATCAGACACATGTGGCTTTATGTTTTCACTCTGCTTCTTCCAAGTTGCGTGAACCTGGGCAAACTACTTAATAGTTCATTCTCAATTTCACCAGTTGCAAAATACCTCTTTCATAGGCTGATCTTGAGGATAAAGAGATGGTATATGAAATAGTCTAGAATATAGTCAGGACTTGGAATTCTTTCACTGAATTTTTTTTCTAATAATTGCCAATTTTTTTTGAATTATGGTAAATTTGAGGCATAAAGATAAGTAACAGGTAATAAATATAATCAACTAATTTCATTCTAATTAATGGAATTCTAACCCGGTTGAGATTTTGACCGCCACATAGAAAACTATTGCGCATTCCATTTTTTAGCATTAATTTCATGCTATGGAAAATATCTCATTTTAACTGTACTTCTTGAGTCAGTTTGAAGCAGCTGAACTCCTCTGGAAAAGTTCCCCTGCATATAAATTTCATCCACTGGAGTAGGTTGTTTGTGATTTATCTAAGAAAGGTATCTAAGGAAAAGACAAAGTAAAGTCCTTTTCATTTAATTAGAGCTGAATAAAAAAGCCCAACAAACTGCTCTGGTTTAACAAATTTTTATGTAGCCCAGGAAGGACAGAAGTTTAAACACCATGAAAGGGGTGGAAAAGAAGGAAGCACAATTCTACTACCTAATTTTCCTCCCACTTTTCACTTAATTAGTACGACTCTCTCCTCTTACTCACATCCAGAGAGCAGTCCATCTGACCCCTACCACCAGGAAGAGGGAGGTCTAGCTCAGTTTCATAGGTAGAGAGAAGGCAACAAAAGCAGGTATTATCTGGCAGCTCAGAGTGGGAGCAGGAAGAGCCATGCACAAGTTCAAGGAGAGACCAGAAACAGCGGTAGGCTTCCCAGCTTTCCCTCTGGGATAGATATTCACCACGTGATTTCATTACATTGAAGGACAATATATTTTCCAGGAGATGGAGCCACCTCTATTCAACCTTAATGTTTAAAATGTATCCCAGTATCCCTAAAAACCAAAATACATTTTATCTAAATGAACAGTATGTTATCAATCATAGGTCCTTCCAAAAGAGAAATCTTCACCAAATTAAACATAATAAAAAGAGATGGTGAACCAGATGATTTTAAGGTCTCTTCCAACACCAAAATTCCAAGGTTATGAATCCCACAGCACTCAGGACAATGTAACAAAGGGACTCGACAAATACTTTTTTATCTGGTATACTTGAAATACTAAATTTATTTAATAGTTCCCCTAGACAATTTAAGGTAATTATCTTAATATTTCAAATCTGTATCTTCTTTACCCTACTCTGTTCTAAATAATCATGATTTCCTGTGTTCTCTGCTGTTACCATTCATACATCTGTCACACATCTTTTTTTTTTTTATAAATTAAAAAAAATTTGTTTTAAGTGGGCTCAAACTAACGACCCTGAGATCAAGAGTGGCACGCCCTAGTAACTGAGCCAGCCTGGTACCTAGATGTGACTATTTTCAGTTGCTACATAGTTGGTATCAAAATGACATCCAGTGACTAAAAAACAAAAGTTATGAACAACTTCCCCTTTTCCAATTCCCAGTTTTTCTTTTTACAAGCATAAAAATTTGAGTATCTGCCTACCTTGACACCTTCTTTCATACAGTAGATCTGTAGAGCACTCACACCATCAGAGAATGGGTGAATTTGTAGATTAAATGGAGGGGATCGTCTCTCTCTTTCCTTGAAATACAGCGAAGAATATATGGGAATTAAAAAAAAAAAGCAACAACTGATTAAACACTAAACCAGTTGTCTGTGTTCTCTCTTTATGTTATTGCAGTAGTTTATCAATATCATGTGGCAAGAAAACAAGTCAAACTCAAGATGTTCATGCTTAAATTTAATGGAAAAGAACTGACTGATCAACTAAGAGGTATGGTGGAAGAATTTATAGATGGTGTCATTCAGTCTTGCAAATTTTTTGATCAGAGAAGTGTCGGAAGTAAAGTTCCCATTTAAACTATATGAATATTTAGAGCTTTCAGGTGTCACAGAGAATGGTCTTTTGACCATGAAGTTTTACGGCTGCTAACAGCCTTTGGCATATTCAATCCACTCAAGCTTTATGATGAAGAAATGTGAGCTGCTAAAGAGGACTTCACTCTTCCTCACTGGGGAACACCAACTGCTAACTCTATCCAGATCTAATTTGAAAAAAAACAAGAAACTCCTGGCAAAATAACAGAGCTATCAAATGGAAATTTTCTTATCTTTATGTACCCACATACGTTCAATCGGATTCTAAGCCAGATTCTTTAAAAAAAAGAAAAAAAATTTAAGTAATCTCTACCCCAAACGTGGGGCTAGAACTCATGACCCACCGATCAAGATTTGCATGCTCTTCTTACTGAGACAGCCAGGTGCCCCAAAGAAGTCAGGCTTTTTCATTTTTATTTTTTTTTAGAAAGGGAGGGGGGCGGCAGAGAGAGAGAATTTAAAGCAGGCTCCACCCCCAATGTGGACCCCAACATGGGGCTCAATGTCAACCCTGAGATCATGTCCCAAGCCTAAATCAGGATAGGATTTGGCTTAACTAACTGAGCCACCCAGGCACCCCGTTTTGTTTTTATTTTTTAATTATTTTTTAAAGTAATCTCTACACCCAACATGGGGCTGGGATCATGACCCTGAGATCAAAAGTCACATGCTCTACTGACTCAGCCAGCCAGGTGACCCCCACCCCCTAGGCCAGATTCCATGTGATACAATCAAAATCTGATATGATTAATATATTTTACTTAAAAAAAAAGACTGAAATTTGTTCAGGTTAACTAAGGTATTTCCTAAAACAAGTTACCTTGCTTCTTAGCCTTTTGCATAAATGCATTATAGATTAAAAAGTTTACTCACGAATTCAAGTGTCTACCAAAATATTTTTGTATATAGCACAATTTGAAATGTAATTCTTGAGGTAACATTTATATGAGTCAGAATTCAATGAAGGATGGAAATGATTATTTAAAAGCTATGAAATATTGATGAAGTTTGAAATTTATTATTTAAAGTATTTAAAAATTATTCATTAGTCTTATTCTTAAAGGTAACAGTGTCGAAAAGTATAGTATCTGAGCAGACAATTCTGACTGGCATCAGTGCTTTCCCACTTACAGTCCCAGGTCTTGGGCAAGTGATTCAATCTCAGTTGCCTCATCTATAAAATTTTGATCACAGTTGTGAGGTTGAATGAGAGTAGGCATCTGAAATGCTTAATTCAACACCTCACACACAGGGTGTGTTCAGTGCATGTTAATTATTAACGATTATTTTTATTATCATTATTATCATCATTTCCTTACTTCTAGCTCTAGGTTTCGAAACTCCAGCAGCTCATTCTGGTCTCGGGCATCCTGTAGTTCCTGTTGTAACCGGTGATTTTCTGCCTCCTGTTTTTCTATCTAATAAAGTAAATCCTCAAGTTAGGTGAACATTGCAAAAACCATCTACAATTTAGCAAAGCAAGCACGGAGAGCACTCATTTAGTTGGTGAATAAATCATCCAGACCGTGGAAAAAAATCCCAATTAGATGTGAATAAAGTAACTTTTAGGCTTTCTCTCTAGTTATCCTTTGGTTGACTTTTCTGTGTCATAGAGGAAAATGCTGTAAGACACTTGCATTCACTGAGATAACGTCTGGGGACCCTCTGAGTAGTGAATCTGAGAGTACTCATTAGGCCTTTGCTATGGGTCAGGAATGGTGTCCTGGTACTACATTTAATGGTGTATAAAGTGGAGACCAACACCTCTTGTTTCTGGAGTTATGAATGGTCAGAAAAATTTTATATAAATAGCTCTGATCATATGCAAAACTTTACTGAGTTCCAGTTACCCACAGAATAAAGCCAAACTTGTCAATATGGAATTCAAAAACCGTAATACTCCGGCCAGCACCTGGCTTTCTAGCCTTAAATATTCTCATTGTCATCTCTATCACATGCACACACTCACATGTGATCACACGCACACAAAAATATAAAACCCTGCATCTACCCTTGGACTGACTGACAGGAGTTGTGTCTTTGTTCATCTCTCTGCCTAAAAGGGGCTCCCTCCATTTCCTTCTTCACGTGAGGAACTCCTATTGAACATCCCCTACCAGAAGAGGCTTTCTTTGTCTACGCATTTAGAAGTGACCCCTTTTCCCTCTGCTTTCCTGTAAGACTTCTCCTATAACCTGATGAAGCATGGAATTAAGTTAATTATGTAGAGTCACCCTATAAGACAGGCCCATGTCTACAAGGGATCAGAAAATTTTCATGATCTGTAATAGGTTTGGGGCAGCCATGGGATATTAGCTGTGTGGGTGGGCCTTATGCACAGGAACTATTTAAAATCTTGAATTTAGAAACAAAAACCCAAGGGCTGTTTATCATAGGATGAATCTTACTTTCCCAAGAATACCCACTTGAAGTAGGATGTGTAGCTTTATTGTCACTGTGGTTTTCTTTTACTCATAGAAGCTTGAGCCCCTAAAATCCCCTTTTATCCCAAAGAAATAAAGATCAAACAAAATCAGACAGAAGACATAATGGGAATTAGTTTTTAGGTGTAAAGAAAAGTAATAACGCTTTTTCCTGGGCATCTCTACAACTACTAAAAACCTTTTTCTCATAGCCTCAGGATACTGAAAAATTATGAGAAAATAAAGATGGGGAAATAGAGAAATATTAGTGACAATTAATGTTGTCAAGTTTTTTACACTTAGATTTACATTCAGATATTTGTGGTCAAGTGAACTTTCAAAAGTTTTAAGAAGTTGACTTAGATCACCAAAGAGATTGTACTACCTAGAGTCTTGAATTTGGATCCGAGATGGGATATTTGGGGAGATTTCTGGTTCTGGCAGTTAACACTGGCAATTAGGTCAGCGGCTCACAGGTTGCAGCTCAGAGCCCAGGACCAATGTGTGATGAAGTTTCTTTATAGGGACGCCTCACCTCTCTGAAAGTACCAGTTCTCAATCCTCAAATACCCACCTGCCTTCTATACATCTGCTGTCTCTTGTCACTCAGAAAGCAAGGTAGGCTAAGGACTGTGCGAGACCAGAGGGGAGGGAGCATAAGCATCTTCTTTCCCTTCTCATGCTTATAAGAGTGTTGTGGTTAACTTTTGACTTGCCAAGGCTACTGAATATTGGTAGAAATAATCCTAAAATAATTTCTACATAACCTTTGGATGAACCTACAGGATTATTTCCCTTATTCAAATGGGCTTTCAAAGTCTGTTTTTTTCCTAAGAATAAATTATTTTGTAATCTTTTCACTACATTTATGGAAGGTAAACACTAAAGGAAAAACCACCTTTAAACTGAAGATGATCTCTGTTGTATTTCATTGCCCCAATCAAAAGTCTATGTTCGGATCACCAAATTAATTATATCTATTGGGCCTAAACCATGCTTTTGCATCTTGATTTGTTGAAAAACCTCCTGGACATGCTGTTTTGTACCCTGGATACATCTTTTAAAAAGTTCTCCCATTTAAAAAGAAATATATACATATATATACATGTATATGAATATAAATAGCCAAGATTAGCAAAATGATTAAAAGTGAGAACACAGTCTGTGCTAGGTTGCAGCATGGTCTTGGGAGTCGTATTCTGTCACTGCCTTGCACAAAATAAGTCCTATTCGTAAGTGTGCTTTTTGTAGATGGACAACCACATAGGATGTGTGCACTTGTGGGTGTGTGTGTGTATATATATATGTACAGGACGCATACAGTATATATATATGTATATATATATATATATGGTTAACAAATCAATAGGCTTCAGGGATCACATCCTCTCAAGTCGGCACAACGCTAGCACAGAGCCATGCACACGTGCCACTAACTGATGGTGATGGCGGTGACAGGGATGCAGCTGAGCACGCAGCAGAGGAGAGCACAGCACCAGAAAAGCCTCCCCTTCCCCGAGCCCCTGTGCCACTCCTGAGAGGACCCCCTGCTGCTCCTGGATCTCTCATCGTTTTCTCCTCTGCCCCACTAGGGTGTTGCGTCCAACATACCTTTTCTAAAAGCTCCTGGTTTCTCTTAATGAAAAGTTGTTTATCTTCTACCCAGTGTGAGTCCTGTTTGACAAAGAATATCGCGCAGTCAGCATTTCAGAGTGGCACGAAAGAGCATGTGTCGTCAAACCACTTGGCCAAAGCTGTCTTCTCTCACCCTGTTTGTTGGCCTGCCGATGGCTGGTAAATGACACCTACCCCTTATTATCAGCCCCTTATTCAAAAGACATTGGGGCCAAAGTTGCCAAGAAAATTTCACCCCCTTTTCTCGACACTGTCTCTAACTTTTTCAGTCTGAATAATCCAGGACCAGCCTTCCGGGGACTCAGAAGTGACCACACAGGCAAAAAGTGAAAAGGGTCAGAATGCACACAGGCTAGATACATATGGATGGAAAACATTAAAATGCAGAACCATAAACGTAGCATAGAGGCAAAGAATGCAGCTTGAGGGGCGGGGCTTTGTCTCAGCAGCTTGTGACCACTCTAGCCTATTTGTACAGGGTTCCTCTTCCTCTGGCATTCTCTCTCTTGCCCAACCTCATTCATGTTGTAGTGGGGTTCACACTCTGGCCAGAAAAACACCAGGGACAGAAACATCGAGTTGAACATTCTGACACAGTTTGAGAAAGGTCACTGTGGAGAGCCAAGCCGCGTCCTGGGTGCGGCCCATGCACAGGAGCTAGAGGAAGGTCGGACTGAATTGTCTGCATCTGCAGGAGTGCTAGCGACCCAATGCCTACCTGCCCTTTCTGAGCCAGAGTCGCCTCCAGATCTTCAATTTTGGCTTTATACCTTAGCACCTCTGCTTGGAGCTGTTCTTGAGCCTAGCGAAATCAAAATTCCAGAACTCAGTAAGTAAAATGGTAACTCAGTATTCTTCCTCCCCTTATGTTCCTTGATTAGAACTCAACAAGGGAGAAAAAAATGTTTTTTTCTATGATCAAAGAACCTTTAAGAATTATTTTTAGGTTCTAAATTCTTGTCTAAGACGTTCAGTGGTTCCTTTTACCATCAGGTTAAAATTCAAAGTCTTTAGGTGAGATGTGAGAACTCCCATCATATTTGCAATCTTTTCCCCTCTACTCATCAACAAATACATGCCTGATCTGCTGGTGATCTCCTTATTTCCTAAATATGCCTTG
Source organism: Ailuropoda melanoleuca (assembly GCF_002007445.2). Lineage (NCBI taxonomy): Eukaryota > Metazoa > Chordata > Mammalia > Carnivora > Ursidae > Ailuropoda > Ailuropoda melanoleuca. The sequence goes on from NC_048220.1 coordinate 34,751,965, forward strand.
TAATCCTCCACTTCTCTCTTACATCCTCTCAAATTCCCTTTATGGAAAGCCTTCTCCCATTCTGGCTCTCCCCAAACTTGCCACTCTTTCAGAGCCAACTTTGTGCCCTAAATCTAAATCTAGATCCAGATATATGTATGTATGTATGATGTATATGTGTGTGTGAGGGGGGGTGAGTGTTGTATCAGCATTTTTGGACACTGATCTTCTGTGGAGCAGTCTCACTTCCTTTGTTTTCAAATTCTCTTGTATTCTCCCCACACTGGACCTTATTTTCTGTGAAAAGTTAGTGGGTTTTTTGTTTTTTGTCCATACGCATATTTTTTACTTGTCTTAAGATCTCAATAAGTTCTTTAGTATAATGTGGAATAAAGTCAGCAATGGCAGGTATCCTTTTTTTTCTTAATCTTTCTTCCTTTCCTCCCTCCCTCCCTCCTTCCCTCCCTCCCTCCCTTCCTTCCTTCCTTCCTTCCTTCCTTCTCCTTCTTCTTTTTCTTTCTTTCTTTTTTTTTTAAGAGGGGGAGACAGGCTGGGGAGGGGCAAAGGGAGAGGGAGAGAGAGAACCTCAAGCAGACTCCCCACAGAGGAACGTGATGTGGGGGGCTCAATCTCACAACCCTGACAACATGACCTGAGCTGAAATCAAAGAGTTAGATGCTTAACTGACTGAGCCACCCAGGTGCTCCCTTTCTTCCTTCAATACAAAGAAATACTTAAAAGTAATCTCTACACCCAACATGGGGCTCGAACTCACAACACCAAGATCAAGAGTTGCATGCTCTGACTGAGCCAGCCAAGTGCCCTCCTCTTCTTATTCCTCATTGGGAGGAGAATATATCTTTGGACTATTGGAGATTATATTTACCTTTATCAGGTTAAAAAAAATCCCAAGCTTAATTTCACTAAGAATTATTTTAACTTTGAATGAGCATTGAATATAATCTATTTTTTTCTTTTATCAAAATGATTACATCTTTTGTTTTCATTGATGCTCATTCATCTATATTATCCATTTTTGCATTTCTTTTGATTATTTATTCAGAGAGAGAGAGAGTGAGCGCACAAGTGAGGGGGGGTGAGGGCAGAGGGAGAGAGAGAATCTCAAGCAGACTCCATGCTGAGCGCAGAGCCTAATGCAGGTCTTGACCTCAGGAACCTGAGATCATGACCTGAGCTGAAATAAAAGTCAGACGCTTAACCAACTGAGCCACCCAGGCACCCCATCTTTGCATTTCTTTCTCTGAATTTACTCTATTGCTCTTTTTCTAATATCTTGATTTGTTTTAGACTATTTTGCTGAGAATGGTTAAGTTTTTTGACTTTCATGGTCAGAAATAATGCTAAACCTTTATTTAGAGGAGAGGGTGAGATGAGAGAAAGAACTGTTTTCTACATCACCACCTCTTCAAAAAACAAGATGTACGCCATTATGTTAGCCAATCTTATGTTGGTGAGAATGCTTAGTACATACTAATCATGAAAACCACAACTATTATATATTAGAGCATAAACACGAAGGAACACACATACATCCCTTTCTAATGATCTATCTATTCCAAATCACAGCGGGTTTTTTTAGCTGTTTATTCATTTATGTATAAGCATATGCATGTATGTATGTTACCATTTTAAAATACGCAACTATAATATCTATCCTGTCCCACTAAACAACTAAAAGTAGTTCCTAAAACACCCTTCAGCATACTACAGACCCTCTAAAGTGGAAGGAGGATAAAATCACTGGGTGGGCACACTCCTTCTTTCCCCATGTAAATTAATCTATGAGGCAGTTATGGCACAGTGGTTAGGACTGTGAACTCAGAAACACTAGGTTCATATCCTAGCTTTCATCTAACATATCCTGGTTTCAACCTAGCTAATCTACATTTAAATCCTACTAAGCTATTATCTCCTCTCCTATAAAAAGGACACAGCTAATAATAGCATCTAGCTCATAGAGTTGTTTTAGGATTGCATGAGATGCTGTATGTAAAGTGCTTACAATGATGCCTGTAACACAGCAAGCACTACTAAATTTTTTTTGTATTGTATGTGTGTGGCTTTTTTAAAAAAATAAGCTTATGAGAGGCAATTGCGATGTAATGGAAAGAACATGTGACCTAGTAAAGATTTTAGGTGGAATCCAAGTTTTCCATTTATTAGCTATGTGATCGTGGGCAATTCAATTAACCTCTCAGAGCCTCGAACTCCTCTTCTATAAAACACCTGCCTTAGGGTGCTGTCATAAAAATTAAATGAGATTTTGCCAGTGAAAATTCTTTGGAAGCTGTCAATATAATGCTGTGCACTTATTAACTAAGAAAAGAAAGTGGCTAACCACAAAAGTACTTTTTCCAAGCAAGAAGCTAAAAAAATGGATTATCAAAATTCAATATTGTCTAGCTTTGAAAAATATAAGTTTTCAAATAGCAAGAATAAGAACTACTATCTTTAAAGGAACAAAAGCATCGATCTAAGTTGGTTCTAATGTCCCTAGATCCAAGGTTTGTTGACATAAAAGATAAAACAGTTCAAAAGCCACAGTGGAGAGAAGGATACAGGGGAAGCTATCCTATTGATATTTTTCCGTCCATGGTACTTTTATGTTGTGACTGCTGCAAGCCAATTCAGAGCACTTTCCCCAGATGTATACTGACCTTGGCTTCCCTTTCAGCATCGATGATGCCTCCAGTCTGCTCCTGCAGGAGGGCATATGCTCTTTGGAGGGCCTGATATTCTTTTGTTAATTGCCGAAATCGTAGCTCAGATTCTTCAGCTGCTAAACTCTTGAAGTTACAAAAAAGGCCAAAAAATGATTATGTTCGGGTTCTGTGTTCAAAGTGAAATACTCACATTTGTCCACTTTATAAAGAGAAGTAAACATTAGTTTGATAATGGATTCAGTGTGATTTTATTCTTTTTGTGGGGTGAGGGGCAGAGGGAGAGAGAGAATCCCAAGCAGGCTCCACGTCCAGTGCAGAGCTTGAGATGCAGCTCAATCTCACAACCCTGAGATTACGACCTGAGCCGAAATCAAGAGTCAGACACTTAACCAACTGAGCCACCCAGGTGTCCTGTAATTTTATTCTTAATTTTAAAGTATGTGTATAGACACAAATACTGTAGTTCTTTCAAGATGGACTTTGCATTGCAGAAATACTTAATGTTTGTTAATCAGAGGCATTTGCTTATTTATGCATTTCTGATGATTGCTCTTTTAGACTTGGATTACAGTGAATTTTGGATCCAAATGAGAAGAACTTACACCTAGCTTTTGGATTCAAATGGGAGGAAATGATAGAGTTTTCGTTTCAATTCTTTTCAATACAACCATATGCAACAATTTCTTACAGAGATAAACTACAAAAACATAGTTTTACAACTTTAGGTCTCAAACTTCAGAGCTTAATACAATCACCAGGGAGCTTTGTGAAAAATGCAGATTTGGGGGTTCTACCTGCAAGACCCTGACACAGGAGCTATGTAGCAGAGTCCAGGAATTTTCATTGTGATTAAACCCCCTAGATGATTCTGATAATGGTAGTCTACAGAGCACACTTGGCTAAACCCTGTCCTCAACTGTATCTAGAAGCTTGTTCTTCTAAGCTTGTTCCTTGGTTCCCACCTTCCCTAGATGAAGAATTTGGAAGAGTGTCTTTTAGTTTGAAAAAAGTCTTCAAGTTACAGAACAGAATTTTAGACAAGCTGTTAAAAGGGTTATGTGACACAAGCGAAGCTCTTTTCCAAGAGGTAACAAAGTCAAAATGGGTCACTATTATGTGATCATTTTGTGCCGTTCATAAAGGATGTAAGAAGTGCAGTGCTTTCTATCCACCTTAAAGGAAAGGTTTGGTGACAAAATCACAAAGACTAGAGAAGTGGAAAAACTTACTTCGTCCAAGTCATCATCAGGAGTAGCTGGTGTTCGGTCTGTTCTAAATGAAGCCATGGATGATGTCTCTGAATCCATGGAGTCCTCATCATAGCCAATAAATGGGTCTAAAACAGGCCTCTAGGGGAGGGAAAGTACATATTTACTGACACAAGTAGAAGTGGATAAAGTCAACATATTATCAAGGCACCATCAATTGGCATGTGTGCAAATGGACCCAGAAGACAGGGGTCTTTTAGTACTTCTTGGAGGAAATAAAAACTTTGGGCATGAACACAATAATTCTAATAAAAGTGTGTAAGTGCGTCCCACTTTGTTTCACTTCTGATGTTGTTGAGCAATATTCATTAACATTTGGCTCTCTTCATAGAAACAATGAGCCTCTTTTATATTACATTTTATACCATGACGAGTTTATGTGATTTACTGTTTCCAGTATTTAAAATATAATAAAGACACTTAAAGTCCAGGCACCTATCTGGGATTATCAAATTGTAAGTCTTATCATCCAATCCCATATCCAAATCAAATAATATACTTGATAAAAACAAAATCAAACAAATTGACAAATTAACAAAACTTTGTGGATTATAAGAGGCTAAACAGATATGGGTGGACTGAGAGTACCGTTATTAATAATCATTATCAGCAATAGTATCCAAGTGAATAATGAAATAATAAAATCAAACCACTATCAATAATACTGTCCAAGGGAATAATAAAAGTATACTAGTAATTATAGGGTGTGTATGAGACACTAATATTGTTCACTGGGGGGCATTAAATCATGTGTATCTCTTGCAAGTTCTTGGAGTTTGACTCTCTGGCTTGTCAAATGCTGCTTTCTACATCAAACCTAGTGCCTTATTTACTCAGATAAAGTCATATAAAGCAAATCTTAAAAGTTAAAATCCATAACGCAATCATTTTTGGACTTCTGAGAACTATCAAGAGAAGAGATTTTCTTCTAGCAAATAAAGCCCATGGTTTGCTGCAATTTAGGAACATCTGATTTATCACATCTTTGCAGGAAGATTCCTTGGCAAGCCTCACTTCTCTTGCAGGGTTTGTGGCAAAAGCCTGATAACCTAGTTTTCTCATTACCTTAATTGGCTTGGAACTTCTTCTATGTTTTCTCCTACGGATGAGCTTTTCTCGGTCCTGGAAAACAGATGAAGAACTTTTCAGATGTTGAGTTGGAACATGTTTCTCTCTAAGTTTTGTTTTTTGTTTTTTTTTTCAATGACAGAGTTGGTTTTTCCCTGAGGCACTACATATTTCTATCTAAAATAAGATTGTGTTTTGTAATTTTGGCAATTTTTAGGTTTGCTACTTATGTATCTTTTTAAAGATTTTATTTATTTATTTATTTATTTATTTATTTATTTATTTATTTGAGAGAGAGCACTAGCTGGGGGAGGAGCAGAGGGAGAGAAAGAGGGAGGGGAAAGAAACTCAAACAGACTTCACGCTGAGTATGCGGGGCTCAATCTCATGACCCTGAGATCATGAACTGAGTGGAAACCAAAAGTCAGACACTTAACCAACTGAGCCACCCAGGTGCCCTGCTACTTACATATTTTTTAAGTAAAAATACTCTACAACTTTTCCTGATAATCTATGTGGATCTGAGAGCCTTCCAATCAGGAAGTACACTGTCTTCCTCATCAGAATCCTTTTGTTATACTTGAAGATCAAGTAGCTCTGAAAATACACATATTTTCCCAAAGCACAAGTTTTCAGTTTTCTCAAACTCCAAATTACTTTATATTTAACTTTATATTTAAGTATTAAAAAGTACTACTTTGCATAAACCTTATTCTTTTCATTTAATCACTCAAAAGGCATAGCAAGCTGTCTTAGACTCTTGTTCTCACCTGCACCCTCTAAAGATGGGAACAGAGTGTCTGCTGGGTTGGAATCATCTAGTGGGTTTTTTTTGGGGGGGTGGTTGTAGTTGGAATGTTCTGGGAAACTCAAAGAATATCTAGAAATCATGATCAATTTCTTGATTCACTCTTGTTGTGGATGGAGATACCCTGGGAATCTGGTGTTCATCCACTAAGTACTCCACGTATTTACTGTACAAATTCAAAGGTAGATTAAGTAAATGACACTTAGTTTCCCTGGAAGTCTGGATGACATGCCTCAACATGTCAAATTCCTATAAGAAACTTTTAGCTTAAGTTCAGACACTCAAAGTCAAGAAAAGTGTGGCCGAGTGAATCTGGGATTTACTAGTAATTAAGGATGTGGATGTGAATTAAGAGGCACAGTGCTTCAGAAGGCCATGTTTAATACGTGGCCTGGTTTATGCCAGCGACATTAACCTTTAGGATTTCCTACCCTGTAAAAATATTTTGATCACACAACCTCAATATATCCGAAACTTCGAACATTAGATTACCCTCCTAATACAGTATGTGCATTATAACATATATTCAACATAGACAATTTTAAAAGGATAAACCACAAATAGTTATAACCAGAAGTTATCATGTTTTCTCCCCTCAATAGCAGTAAATCATCTTGCTCACCCTACTCTAGAGACACTTGCCTAACCACCCCCCCCCACTTCCCCATTGCCAATTCCTCAACTCTCCAGCCCTTGGCTTGGTCCTGAAGTGAGAGCAACCAGAGACAGCAATCATGGAATAAACATGGAATAAACGCAGAGAGGCAAACAGAAAACCCAAAGGCATCTGAAGGTCTTAGGCCACTGCTGTTTGTAAAACAGGCCTTGACCAGATGCAAACGGGAGTAATAACTGCACTACAGGCACTAAAGTCATGGTCAAAAGATCGGGACTGAAATTTCCACTTTGTCATGTAATTACAATGTCACTGTTCAATCAACGAGCATTTATTAAACTGCACCTATGTGCTAGACACAGAGATAAATGTTGGGAAATAAGAGGCATATGGTCCTGTTATTGTTGGCCAAATATTTAATCTCTGAGCCTCAGAATCCTGATACTGGAAGGCAGTTATGAGGCACACCCACACTACCTACCTACTCACATAACAATGCATTTGGAAGTTCTTTTAGAGTGCTTTGCAGTCACTGTTTGTGTTATCAAATTAGTTAACAAAGGATTATAATTGAAAATGTATAAAACAGTTAACTAATATGAAGTACTTTTGGAACAGAGTCTCTTCAACCTACTTATATATTGACTATATAAACTTGGGGGTTTGGGGCTAATCTGAAATTATTAAGTGGTTCCAGTGTATGTTGATTTCTCAGCTACTTGCTCTTGGGAACAGCTTAGAATTTATAGATTGATCAAGACCTACCCTTGTGAGCTCATCAATAATGTTCTGCTGCTCAATGACTTGAAGTTTTAAAAACTCTGTCTCTTGTTCTTCATTAGCTTGATCGAGGTCATTCAGAGATTTTAATTTCTTTAAGGGTGGGTGGGATGTTATTTTTTCTCTCTGGGTTGGAAAAGAAGAAAGCATAGGGAGAGACTTTAAAAATCCCAAACTGCAGTGGTTCACATGAATTATCTGTAGAAACTTTATGAGGCTCCAAGTACATTTGAAAATTGCTCAGCTTCATAGGCGCACCAACCAAAACCCTCAAGTATATTTTATTTGCTACAAGTCAAAATCATGGGGGATGTTTGAAGATCTCGATAGCTGTGCTGTAAGTCTGTTAAGGAGTGCATGAGCTTATCACTGTCCATACGTAATACAAGGATGGCATCTATTTCTCAACCATCATGCAATGTCTCAGAAGATGAGAGGTATCCATTGTACAGTTCTATAAAGAGCATGTTAGTGAATTCTTGGAAGGAAGTTTCTGTGGCTGAGGAGCTAAGTTGAAAGTTTGCTTCTCTATTGGGGAGATTTTGGAAAGTGTGCAGATTCCTGGAAGCACTCCCACCATTCTGCAAATTTAGAAACCCCTTAAAATTCAGAGCCAGCAACATTCTTTTGCTTTCTTTCTTTAAGGTTCCTTGCTTACATGGGAAAAAACCCCAACTTTCATGAATAGCATTGTATTTTAAAAATAAACTGAGAAAGAGCAGTAAGTCAGGTTAGTGGAGTAATATAAAGACGGAAGTTGCAGTTTTGCAGTTTGGGATACACACCATTTCTGAATTTTCCTTGGTAACGGCTTTTAGTTTCTCTTCCATGCGCTGCAAAGACACCATCAGTTCATCGTTTCTCTTGGCGAGGCACTTGTTCCTTTCCAGAAGAGGTTTACATTGTTTCTCGGTTTCCCGCACACGTTTTAACTGGGAAGACATAAGTTAAATTGTCTCTTGTGCTAGAGTGGATGTGGGAGCAGACGGAGTTAACTGGCAGGGGTGAAACCCATCCTGGGCCACCTTGGTCTACCTCCTGTGTCTCGGAACTGACCATGACCATCCTTCATTTAACAGCCTTTGTCTTCAGTTTCCTCTAATGGTTTTTCATCACAGTATTCACAACTCTATTGCAAGTATTACCTTCAGGGAGGTGCTGCCGAGGTTCTGGTTATGGAAATGCTTGGGAAGAGCAACTGCACACCTTGCGTGCCCGATTCCTCTAGCCCAGGTACCCTGGTACCCTCAGCCTCAATCTCAGGCTGCTCAGACCTCTCCCCAGGCCTGCAAAGACCCCTCACTGGCTCACAGAGATAAAGCAGCTCATATGAATCACAAGTCACTAAGGAGTGCAACCAGGACCCAAACCCAAGCCTGGTTGTCGCCAAAACCTGTTCTTCCCATGACAGATGTTGCTAAAACTCCTGAAACCATACTAAGGCTGTTCCTTTATTTTTTTAAGTGTATTTTTTTTGGTAATCTCTACACCTAGTGTGTGGCTCGAACTCACAACCCCGAGAGCAGGGGGCTCATGCTCTTCTGACTAAGTCAGCCAGGTGCCCCAAGGGTGTTTATTTTTAAGAAAATGTTATTGAGAAAAAAAAATACTCTCAAAACTCTATTGCTTTTGTGTTTAAGGACATTTAATTCTCACTGAGCTTAGGAAAAGTATGATTATATTCTTACCCACCCATAATTAAGTGACCATACTCTGGTTTGCTAGTCGGTCTCAGGCAGGGTTCCTTAACCTCTGCACCCCAGACAGTCTAGGCTAGATACTTTGTCAGGACATGTGCTGCATTGTAGAATTTTAGCAGCATCTCTGGCCTCTGCGCACTAGATGCTGGTAACATCCTCCCAGTTGTGACAGTCAAAAATGTCTCCAGATACTGCCAACATTGTCTCTAGCTGAGAACCAGTGGTCTGATTTTGTGAATGCTATCTTGGGGTAATTATTAATAATCCCCCTTTTTACCCTCAAAACTCCCATTTTGATGACATATTTTATGGTGCCTCCATACATAATGGATTTCCATGTTAAAGTTCCCATGCTTAGGTCAGTGACTTTATGCTAATGTTTCTGAATGAGCATGTATTGGGGGAGGGGTACTGAAGCAAGGAAAGTGGTGGTGTGTATCAGAACCATCTGGCAAGATTGTTTAAAGTGGGGGGCGCCTGGGTGGCACAGCGGTTAAGCGTCTGCCTTCGGCTCAGGGCGTGATCCCGGCGTTGTGGGATCGAGCCCCACGTCAGGCTCCTCCGCTATGAGCCTGCTTCTTCCTCTCCCACTCCCCCTGCTTGCGTTCCCTCTCTCACTGGCTGTCTCTATCTCTGTCGAATAAATAAATAAAAATCTTTAAAAAAAAAAAAGATTGTTTAAAGTACTCACTCCTATTTTTGAGAATCTAACGTTTTAGGAAGTGCTGGGGTAGGAGACTTAGCTACCTATAAATATTTGAAACAGCTGCTTATGGGATTCTAAAACAGTACTCCCCAACTGTATCCTAACTGCCATTTGAAAACTCATTTTATATCAAAGGCCAAAATTTTTCATAACTTCATTTAATCCACAGATTTGAGTTTCAGTGTCTGAAGAAATCATATTAAATATGGAGCACACATAAGGACAAATAAATTATTCCACGAGGTTCACTATTTCAAACTTTGTCTCTTTTCTGACAGTCAATGACAAGGGTTTTAAACAGTTAAATTTACTTAGTAGATGCTATTTATGGAATATGCAGAAAAACACAAGTAAAAGGAGATATCAGTAATTCTACCATACCATACATCAGTAACGATAGATCCAAAGTACCAAAAAAAACTGTTCCTTTTAAAAGATATAGCTTAAATATTATACAGGAAATGAGTATGAAAGTCAATATAGATATTCATGAAACCACCAAAAGAAAAAATCTGATATAGTGCAGCTAACATCAGACCAAGACTTTAAGTCAAGAAGTATTACTAAAGACAAAAAAAATTCAGGATGCAAACATTTAACAAATCTTAATTTATATGTACCTAGTAACATAACTTCAAATATATATAAAGCAAACTTGACAAAACTAAGAATAGATATGGACAAATCTGTTGGGAGAAGAAGCACACAAAAATAGTATAAAGATATAGGAGATTTTAAACAAGACTGTTAATGAACTTGATTCAAAATGCATGCAATGATTGCAGAGTATACCTTCTTTTTATGCAAACATGGAATGTTTCTAAAATTGACAGTATGCTACCATCATCAAGTAAATTTCAACAAATTATAAAGAATGAAATGATACAAAGTATTCCTGACTAATGTAACATTGTGTGTCAACTGTACTTCAATTAAAAAAAAAGAAATAATACAAAGTATATTCTCTGGCTATAATGGAATTAAGGTAGAAACCAGTAACAGAGAGATAACTCCAAAATCTCCAAATGTTTAAAAGTTGAGCCTTATGATGCTAACTAAGTAACCCACGGGTCAAAGAAGAAATCATATACTAGAAAAGATTTTGAAATAACAATACATTACAACATAAAAAAATGTACGGGATGAAGCTAGTCATGCTTAGAGACATTTATGACCTAAAATGTATAGATCTGGAAAAAAACAAAATGCTGAAAATAACTTCTTTGTCCCAAGAGCCACCATTAGGAATGTAAAATGTAAGACACAGAGCAGGATTTTTTTTCTTTTTTAGATTTATTTATTTGAGAGAGAGAAAGAGAGAGGGTGTGAGAGAGGATTAGGGAAGGAGGGCAGAAAGAGGAGAGAGAATCCCAGGCAGACGCCATGCTGAGCACAGAGCCTGACACTGGGCTCAATCTCACGACCCTGAGATCATGAGCTGAGCCGAGACCAAGAGTTGGACGCTTAACCGACTGTGCCACCCAGATGCCCCCAGAGCAGGATATTTTAAATACAAATATCCAAAAATGATGTAAAAAATTCCTAATATTAATAAGAAAATAAACGCAGCACAAAATAAAATTTTACAAAAGACAAAGGGCCAAAAGATATTTGAAAATTCACTCAACCTCATTATACAGGAAAGTGAAAATCAAAATCCTACAATCAGAATATCGCTCACACCCACCATACTGACTAATATGATCAACGATCTGTGCAAGTTGGCAAAGCTGTGGAGAAACTCCAAGTCTCCCACATTGGCGGTGGGAATGCAATTGTTCTAAAAACTGTGGAAACCTGGCACCAGTACTGCGGCTAACCACATGCACACCCTACAACCCAGTCATTCCGTTCCTTGGTATGCTCTCAGCAGAAATGAACACGTTTTCTCAACAAAGACGTATAACAGCACCGCTAACATTAAAACTATTAAGAAACACTATAAATGGCCATAAACAATTAAAGAGGAAATACACTGTTGTGTATTAATTGAATACAATAGAGCAAGAAAATGAATGAATGATACATATAATACAGTGAGTGACTTCCACAAATGTATTGATGGGCAAAAAAGCCAGACCCAGAAGAGTGATTACTGTAGGATGCCATTTACGAAATATTTAAAAAATGGTGACACACGTCTATAGTGACAGAATTCGGTAGAGTGATTAACTCTAGAAGGGTGTGACTGTCAGAGGTCCCAAGAGAGGGAGGCTCTGAGGTGCTAGTAATCTTCCAGGTACTCATCTGGGTGGTGGTTACATGGGTGTATCACTTTGGGCATATTTATTAATAACTGGACCTTTATTATCTGTGCACTTGTCTTTATTATGTTATACTTCTACAACATCATAAACAATTTTAAACAAAATGTTTAACAAAATCACCTAATAAACAAATAATTCTGGGCAGAACTCACCAGTTCGTTTCGTTCATCTCCAAGCAGGGTGTTCCTGTCTTCTAATTTTCTTATAGTGGCATTCAATTCAGCTATTCTCTTCTGATTTCTTCTCAAATCCTATGCAGGAAAATTAAAATGAGTATTTCTTCAATAACACTTTTCACAAAGTTTGGGAATTCCACTCATAAAAGTAAGAGGCTTGGTTCCTTTCATCTGGCTTATGAGGTGAGAGTAAAATGTTCTGTACTCAGAGAAGAGTAAATATTTACCGTCTTCTAACCCTTGATATTCACTGCTTGGGTTGAAGACCAGGCCTGGTTGAAACTGCAAATGAATTCCATGTGGCAGATACTCTCTGGAGCCCTGACTCCTGGCAAGGGGAGTGGTAGATGGTTGGATGAGCCTATCAGATCTGTGAGCTCTGAGACCAAGGTCATGTCGTGATTACATGAGGTTCAAGGAGCATCTCTTAAGTCATGGCTGCACATTGCTTCTCACAGCTAAGACAGATGTCCTATCACACTTAGCCAAAGAATAGAAGATAGGGCTGGGCTTTGAAAATCCCTACATACTCCTGGAGAAAAAAGTCAGTGTGACAAGGCTGAGGCATTACCTTCCTGTATAAAAGGCAGTAGATTATAAGATAGCCTTTGCTAGTACATTTTGCCCAGAGCTACCGGCATCCCCACTGTCATAATTGCCATGGATCACTTTACACATGGCTCTCATGGATTAATTCTATGCTCTAGCATCCATAGGACCATTATAGACTCGCAATTGCGTTATCATCTTACATTTTGGTAGTGCTGTACTGTTGACAAAGCAGCTTCCCACACATTGTATCTCCAGATTCATAAAATCCTAGAGGATTCAGCAGAATGGTGAAGATTCAGGGATATCATAACTCGTTCAAGTTCTTGCGGCTACTATCGACAGATCAATAATATTTATTGAATGCTAACTATGAACCGGACACTGTGCTCAACATTTTACACACCGTTTCTTCTAGACCACCGCCCAGCCTTATGGAGTACCATTATTGCCTCTCTTTTACAGATGAGGAAACTGAGCAGGAAAATGATTCGCCTGAGGTCACACAGTAAGTGGCAGATCTAGAAGTGGAACTAAAGAGTCTGACCCTAGAGCCCATTCTCTTGACAATTTTGCTGCACTGCAGGTAAATGTCAGGGATAGAACTGAAACTTACATCTGCTAAATCCTGGTTCCGCCACATACTGGGATATATATATCCTGAACACCAATTCATAAATTATTCATTACTTGGTTCTAAGTACTACTTTGGAAACTATCTCTGTTCCTAAATAATACATTTTCATCTTTTTAGCTGCTACATAATTTGAAAGGCGTAAGTTATGAAAGCCAACTCTACACAAGCTGATTTCTAAGGCTGCAGTTCTGAAAATAATTTCTCCTATAAGATGATAAAAATCCAGGGTAATAAGTGGCAAGTTCAATCAGACTAGAAGGCTTCAGATGATAATTTAAGCGGTTTAGTTTTTTATATAGTCGTACATTTTGACCCCTGTAGATGACAACCATCTTCACCAATTTCCAACCCAAGGGTTCACACAAGGGAAAATTACCCGTCTTGGCAAGAGGCAAAGTAGTTTCATCTAATTTATGACTCTTATAATAGGCTGAAGTTTGGATAGGTATCATGTGGGTAGAAAAATTCTATGAAGGATTTAAAAACACCTGTAATTCTCTTGTCATCTGCTAATGCAGGGCAGACCACTTTGTGAGTTTAGAAAACCCTGTTCCCAAGATACTAGCTGTTTTATAGGCGGAGGCAGAATTGATTTCTTTGTAGTAAACAGGATAAGAGCTTAAGTGAAAAGTAAAACTTGGGAGTTAAATAAAAGATGACTCCTGAGTTCTTCACTTCAGCTCGGACAGACTTACGGGACTGCCGCAGTGCTCAGAGCCGTCTCCTGCTCTTCCCGGAATTTCTCGTTTTGGACTGCTCATGTTACACTCGGCCTCCTTGACCAAAAAGAGCTGTTCATCCAAAGCCTCCTTCTGCAGCTGCAGTTTCTGTACATAGCCAGTTTGGGTCTCCAGTTCCTTTTCCAGGGAAAAGATGATCCTGTCCTTGGCTTTAATCTCATCCATCTGAATTAAATGACACCCAGGACATTTTATTTAACAATGCTGTAAAAAAAAATGCATTTTTACAAGGTATGAGTTTAACTTCTATCTGCTGATTGTCATGGGAAAATATTACGACTGTGACAGGTATACCAAATTTATGAACAAGACAAGGCAACACTGTGTAATGAAAGGCTATCTTAGGATAATTAGTTATCAAGGAGAGTAACTTTTTCTCTGTGGTATATCCGGTATAGATGCTTTAATTCAATATACTGTTTGAAATAGTCTAGGTTGGTTGGATTTAGAAAGGAGATGATAGGGGGCGCCTGGGTGGCACAGCGGTTGGGCGTCTGCCTTCGGCTCAGGGCATGATCTCAGCGATCTGGGATCGAGCCCCACATCAGGCTCCTCTGCTGTGAGCCTGCTTCTTCCTCTCCCACTCCCCCTGCTTGTGTTCCCTCTCTCGCTGGCTGTCTCTATCTCTGTCGAATAAATAAAATAAAATCTTAAAAAAAAAATAGAAAGGAGATGATAACTTTAAAATGGGTCATTTGTAAAAAAAATAAAATAAAATGGGTCATTTGCGTTAATAAAGACAGATACTCAATATTCCATTACAGTGTTTCCCAGGACAATTTTTATGTTTCCTCCTGTTTGGAGGAATACCCTTTAAATTAACTTTAAATAGCAACAGCCACTATGAATTGGTCATTTTTTACTGACGAAGCTGCAGACTTTCCAGGACCCTAGTTAGTTCCTAAGGCCAGTATGTTTGAATTCAGGCGACGAATGTGGAGTGAATTCAGGAGTGAATTTGGAGCATGGTTCATGTTATGTGGATCTTTCCATTCCTTTCCACATTTCAGAGCAAACAGCTAAGGCAACCATTTTACCATTACTGTCAGAAAACCATGGTAGGGACAAGAAGAGGAATAGGAAGCACTTGGTAATATTAGCCACTGTTTCCCCTCCTACATCTGTGGGACATATTTATGTATCCCAACACTCAACTTAAGTCTCGGCATGGTTTCAGAGTTATTTGTCAACTAAAGGTCATAAAGCATTTGCTATCAGCTGATGAAGAGTTCCATTGGACCGAAAAATTTGTGCCATTCCTAGTGAGGGCTAGTGAAGTTAATGTCTGTAAACAATTTCTGAAGGAGCATAACTATCAGGCAAAATCTTTCTTCTCACTTCATTATATTTCATAAGAATATTCAAAATGGAGATAGGATACAGACATTTAATACAGATGATATTATACTGTTCTCTTTATAAAAATGTCTCCTTATTTATAACAAATCACTTTGTGTACATCTTTCTTTGCTGTGTTCCTTATATAAATATGCTTATGTATATATTTGGAACAAAAATTGATGCGTAGTCCCATTTTTCCACAGGTACATATCTGCGAGCTATTGCCTCCCAGTCACAGGATTACATTTTAGATCAACTTTGGAAGGACATGGAGCTAAATTCTGCATGGTCCTGTGATATCATCTGATAACTTGGTGAGTAGCCAAACACTGTCCTGTTAATTCTGGAATGAAGCACTGTCTTTAGTTTCTACCTCCTTGTAGAATATTTGAATCCAGTGTTATTCTTTTTTTTTTTTTTAAAGATTTTTATTTATTTATTTATTTGACAGAGAGAGAGAGAGACAGCCAGCGAGAGAGGGCACAAGCAGGGAGAGTGGGAGAGGAAGAAGCAGGCTCTCAGCAGAGGAGCCTGATGTGGGGCTCGATCCCAGAACACTGAGATCACGCCCTGAGCCGAAGGCAGACGCTTAACGATTGAGCCACCCAGGCGCCCCTGAATCCAGTGTTATTCTTAACCAGGTAGTACCTTCATTCGTTAGACCTGTCATCTATGATGTCATTTACAGTTTACTGTGGCTCCACACCTCCCTGCTCCTAGTTGGTTCTGATGTACCCTACCTAAATGAACTTGCTAGAAATTACTCCATTACTGCCCATATAATCATCCTCATCTTTGCCATCATCATAACTACAATTTATTAATTTTTTACTATAGTCAAGGCACTATCCTCAGAGCTTTACATACCTTACCTCCTTTTATAACAATCATATTACACAAGTTCTGTTATCACCATTTTATAGATGATAACCAAGAACTTCTGACTCATTCTAATAGGCTATGCAATACTAATCCCAACATTATCCTTATACTTCCAGCATTTTCCAAACTAGTTTTCTGTAGAATATCCAGTAATCAGTGTCGATGAGTCTCTTTTGCATAGTGGTTGTAAGCATGGTCTCTGGCTTCAGAATCCTGAAAATCTTCCAAAGTTCTAGTTCTTAGATGGGAAGGGATGCCTACCAGAATTCCCTGGAGAAATTTTCTAAACAGAATGGCTCTCATTCCTCTCCCTTCCAGTTCCAAAAAGAGCTGGGTGTGGGGGTAGTGACAGAACAAGAAGAAAACACTGAAGACAAGCGCATCTGTACTACTGAAAAACTTCCCATGTTACTCTGTTTGCACCCAGTTTTTCAACAACTCTTGAGGTAGCTTAGATTTCACGTTGTTACTACGAGAGACTGAATTGTCTACTTTAGCAGCATGCTGGTAAAAGCAAGTCACAGAAAGAAACTACAGATCAACAAGTGGATATACTGGCAGACTTTATGTCGAGTACCATCCACAAACAGAAGTATTTGATGTAGAACATCCTTTTCATTCACCCACCTGCTGACTCCAGGTTTCACAGTCCTGGTTCTTTCTTCATCAGCTGTTGTCTTTTCAAAAACCGAAGGCAGGGCAGAGACCAATATTTCTGCACTGCATTTGGTCCTTATTGTCAACCAGGGCAATGGAATGAATTGCAGACAAAGAATTTGGAAAGTGTGGCAAAGGCAAGATTTTATGGTACAAAGAAAATTACACATTTAGCTTTTTAAAATATTCTGTGGTACCCACTTTTACTTAAAATCAAAATCCTAGAGATATTGTCCAAGGAACATAATTGGAGTTCTTACAAAATAATTGCTTAGAATTGGCAGACACAAAAGGAAAGTGTAGTTATCCTAAGAAAATATTATTCTTATTTTTAAAGATTTTTGTTTTAAGTACTCTCTACCCCCAACACGGGGCTCGAACTCACAACTCTGAGATCAAGAGTCGCATGCTCCACAGACTAAGCCAGCCAGGTGGCCAGAAAATATTGTTAGAGAAGCATAAAGTGCATTCTAACAGGTGCGCAGTAATTTGATAAGACAGAACTAAGATATAACTAATGCTAAATATTCTGAGTGTAGATGCACGTAAATGTTTCTTCTAAAATAATTGGACGTGGTCAACTTAGGGCATCATGGCTTTCACGCAATAATTATACTTGTTTTATTTTTAGGTGTAGTGAGAGACCAATGTGGCTTTTGGTCATACATATTAAAAAGAAAGATCCAAATCTATAGGCTTGAAGTAAGTCTTGGAAATTGGCAATAGCAAATAAACTACTTAGGAATAGTTTAAAAATTATAATGGCCACTGTTTTGAATAGCCCTTGTTTATTTTGGGAAAGAAGATCTATTTTAAAAATGTCTAGGGATGGGGCGCCTGGGTGGCACAGCGGTTAAGCGTCTGCCTTCGGCTCAGGGCGTGATCCCAGCGTTATGGGATCGAGCCCCACGTCAGGCTCCTCTGCTATGAGCCTGCTTCTTCCTCTCCCTCTCCCCCTGCTTGTGTTCCCTCTCTCGCTGGCTGTCTCTATCTCTGTCGAATAAATAATAAAATCTTAAAAAAAAATGTCTAGGGAATTTATAGCTCTATTTCTTGCTTTCAGACACAGTTCCTGGAAAGAAGACAGGTGAATCATTCAAGATGCTCTCAGCGGCTGCCATTTCAGATACCTTAAAAGCCACAGAAACCCCACCCCTGTAAAAACCCAGTGACATTTTATAAATAGAAAGCCCACAAACATGTTGATTTTAGAAGAGTTCATAATTTAGAATATTTTTATAGACATTCAAGAAAACAGGAGTCATTGACTAGATATTCTCTGTATATGTGAGGCTGGAATAATCCAGTTTTTATGAGAAAGGTGATTCCAATATCTTCTACACTTTACAATTCCAATTTTGGCTTGGGTGTATCTACTTATTTACTTGCCTACCTACCTACCTATAGACCTATCTTGTATTTTGGACAGAGTGCTAGACAGGAGGTGTGCACTGTTTATAATCCACTCATGAGAAACACCCATGGCACTCTAAAACCTGGAAAGAGAATGGTTGTACACCGACGTACTGCCCTGGGTTACTAACCAGCCTCCGAATATCCCGTTCTGACTCCCACTTGATCTTCGAGATGGCTTCCTGGTGGGACTGATGTTCACTCCTAAGGTCCCCAGCCTTGATTTTATCCGCTTGGATCATATTGCTTAGAGCCTCATCCACCTGCTTCTTGGCAGTTTTCAGGTCCGCAATTTCCTGTAAGAGCTTAAGGCGCTCTGCATCAAACAGTTTCCGGGCCTCCTCCCGGGCCTCAATGGTGAGCGCTGTCCTTACTTTGTCACTGCTGCCGTCCCGGAGAGCACACAGAGCTGACTTGAGCCTCTGGATCTCTCCATCCCGCAGCTTCACCGTCCTTGACATTTCTTGCTCGTGCTGCTTGATGAGATTCTCCCTCACGGCCTGCAGCTCCTTCATCTTCTCCTCATGGAGCTTGGCTTTGAGTTCTGTCACCAGGACCGTGTGCTTGCGCTGCTCCAGCTCACGAATCCTCTTTGCTTCTTGAGTCTTCTCTCTTTCAAGCTTAGACACCTAAAGGCAGAGAGGTGAAAGGATGAAACGAGATGAGCCTCAAAGGAAAGGTGTGCTTCTAAGCAGGGCCTGTAGTGCAGAGCCCTGAGCTCTCTCAGTTCCTCATCTCTTCCAGCTCAGTCACTGGGCACTGAGGGAAGGGAACCACAAGCCCCAAAGCTGGGAATACAGTGTGGGCAAGGAGGAGATACCTGGAGATGCTTGTATTATTTGGTGCAGACAGTATCTGATGTTTGGGGGCCTTACTATTACATCTGTGGTCTGGGAGATGCCAACACAGGCATCTCCCACAAGCTTGTCAGAAATGCAGAATCCGGGGCTCCTTTCCAGACCTACAATCAGGACGTGCATTTTAACAAGTCCCCAGTGACTGTATGCACATTAAAATTAGGACACAGTGCTATAACGGTTTTCACCTTGGTGGGGAGAAGTTCAAAACAGATCACCTGCAGAGCTTTTTAGACTACACATCCCTGGCTAGGTGCAAGCTGATAAATGTGGGTGTCTTAGGACTGTTCAGAGTTCAATATTATGATCAGACTGATAAAATGGTGCCCAAAGTGATATTATAAAATATTTCTCCTGTTTTCCCCTTCTTTTCTGGCTGCTCTAACGGGAGAAATGAAGCCCGCTGATACCTTTTTTTCCTATGGCAACTTAGTTCTACCCCCAAACATTATGCGTACACACACACCAACCCCAAACATTGCAGTTCATTGGGCCATCTCTCTGTTCAAGGGATCTGGTGGCTGTTACCTCTGCATACTCCCACAGGTGTCCCTTTGTGTCCTTCCCTGCCCCACTCAGCAACCTCTCCTGCTCCCCCCACAAACTAACCCTCCAAGTAGTTTAATAAAGTATTCCTTCTAACCCTTAGATGTTTCAGGTATTTTGGTTAAACAAAATCTTCTGGGTTTTGTTTCATTTCTGATGATAATATGGGTCTCCTTATAGGTTAGCCATGGTGCTACCTTCATCTGGTTGTGAGTCCTGGCTCTGATTCAGTAGATCAGGGTGGGGCCCTGGCATGTGTAGCTTGGAGAAGCCTCTTAGCAAATGTTGTTTACTACTGTGCTCCTCCCCCCTCCTCATCTCTGCTGCCTGTCTTTGTTTTTTCTGCCTCTGTCCTGCACCCGTAGAATCTCTCTCTCTCTTACACACACACACACACACACACACACACACACACACACACACACACAGAGCTGGAAAAAGGGAAGAATTAGGCAACCCCAGGAGTAATATCCGGTTCAGTGAAATTGGGTCTCTGTCATTTGTAAAATTGGAAGGTTTCATGAAATAACTGTGAAGAGCCTCTTCAGCTGAAAAATGTTAAGGTTCAAACTCCTTATTGAGACTCTTGTAATTATAATGTAAAGCGTGTGAGATTTTACTTACCTTAACAGTACCTACCTTTGGCTAGAACAGGATTTTCCAAGTCCACATGGCAATTTATGAGTATTTTATTTTAAAGGCACAGCAATTATTACCACGTTGGTTATTCTAAAAGAACTCAGGGCACAAGGAGACTTGGGAAAATAAATAGCTAGGCATCCTTAAATGACTGTCTTTGATCTTGCCTCCAGCTTAGGCCAGGGTCCCTTCCTGGATGCTTATTATTACATATGCTCCAGAGCCATGCTGTCCAATACGGTGACCACTTGCTACACTGAGCACTTGGAATACCCCAAGTCTGAACTGAGACTTGCCCTAAATGAAAATACACACCAGATTTTGAAGTCTTAATGTAAGGTAAAGAATGTAAAAACCTCAGCAATAATTTTTACATTGATTACATGTTAAAATTATAATATTTTGGATAAATTAGATTAAATAGAGTATATTGTTAAAACCAATTATTTCTTTTTTACATTTTATAATTGTGATAACAAGAAATTTAGAAATCATATACATGGCTTGCATTTGTGGATTGTATTGTATTTCTCCTGGACAACCTTGCCCTAGGAGTCTTGGTGTATTAAATGAAACATGCTTTCCCACACTGATGGTGATATTTCTCTTAGTAAAACCCAGTCCTCTTTTTTTTTTTTTTTTAAGATTTATTTACTTGAGAGAGAGCAAGGATGGGGGAGGGGAGGGGCAGAGGAAGAGGGAGGAGAGTCCCAAGCAGACTCCACACAGAATGTGGAACCCAACCCTGGGCTCAATCGCACCATCCTGAGGTCACTACCTGAGCTGAAACCAAGAGTCAGAAGCTTAACCGACTACACCACCCATGTGCCCCAGTAAAGCCCAGTTCTGATCCAATTTATGTACTTGCTCAAAAATCACCCAGGTCTCCTTTATGTTGTAGAATAAAACCCCAACACCTCAGCTTTGTCTTTCCCGCTCTCAGAAGATTTGGTTGGACTCCCAGCCCCCATTTCTGTTTCTCACTGTACCTCTCCTCACCTGTCCCACACTGCAGGCACTGGGGATTATGCTTTTCCCTGCACATGCCCTGAATCTCTATACCTATATGCCTACTGTTTCCTCTTCCTGACCTGGCCTTCCCTCAGCTTCATTTGGGATCCTCTCATCCCTCATGGTCAGCTAGATGTCACCCTCTCCAGTCATACCACCCCTGACCACCAGATGAGGACAAACCTCATTTCTCCTGTCTATGTCTTTTCAAGGCACTTTGCTAAAACCTCCTTACTGCTCCTTTCCATATTTTTCTTTATGCTATGGTTTTTTGCGTGCTTGTCTGTCTTCACCACCTCTTCTCCTGCTTGCACTCCACAATGCAAACTGCCAATGAGCCTTGTTCATCTTTGTCTACTCAGTGGTGGCCAGCACAACACGTGATAAGAAGCCCGAGAATGTGTGCGCAATTAAAGAAGGTATGCCAGTATGTTTCCCTAGCTAGCCCTCTAACCAGAGGCAAGAATAATATATCCTGTCACATAGTTCAGAGAACACAGACTTACAGGGTTTCCTGGAGCAACCCCTTTCCTAGAGCATCCATTCCTTCCCAGTGTACACCCCTCATATATAAGAATGCCCATCCTTTACTTGATATTTCTCTCAGTGCTTTGGTAAGGACAACATAAATCTTACTCCCCAGTTTTCTAGAATAAACTCAAGTGAGTATCTTCTACCATGGGTGGGCAAACCACAGCCCATGGAACAAATGATTTCCTGCCTCCATTTTTGTGAATAAAGTTTTATTGGAACACAGCCATGCTCTTCTATTTGCATACTGCCTATAGCTGCTTTTATGCAACAATGGAGTTAAGCAGTCTCAGAGAGACTGGCCCACAAAGCCAAAAGTATGTACTATTTTGCCCTCTACAGAAAAAGTCTGCTGATTTCTCTTCTAATAATACAGTTTTTGTGAAAAAAAGAGGCCTTATTTTTCACTGATTTAGGAACTCTGATAATTTACCTTGCATCTGGGACCTTGGGAAAGTTAACTTTAGCTCAGTGATAGGAAATTAGTCAATTTCAGCAGGATGAATTTACATTAGGCATTTGCAACAGTATCATGACTACAGGGCTGTCAGGTAGCAACTTCCTAAAGAGAATTTCATCAGTTCTTCTGAGAATAAAAAACTGTACTAAAAATGACAAAGGATAAGGAATTCTGGGTTTGCATTTTGATTTCACAGTCTGCTATATTTAAGAAAGTTGCTTTATCCTTCTGAGGATCTTTGATTATGCTTAAAAACTACTCATAATAGGATTATTCTTAGGGTTAAATTAGCTAATGAATGGGAAAGTACCTTGAGTTATAAAGTACTATGAAATGCAAGGTAATATTATTACTGGATATAAGAGGAGATATTCATGACCTAAAATTATTTATGTCAAATTCTTGACAGGTGCATTAGATTGCTTCACTTTGTGATCCTGTCATTTCTCTCAAATTATAAACACTGATCTTTTGTGTGTAGACGGG
Organism: Ailuropoda melanoleuca; assembly: GCF_002007445.2. NCBI lineage: Eukaryota > Metazoa > Chordata > Mammalia > Carnivora > Ursidae > Ailuropoda > Ailuropoda melanoleuca. The sequence goes on from NC_048220.1 coordinate 34,774,766, forward strand.
AGACGAATGAAAAAGAAAAAAATGAAAATACAGGTAGTATGGAAAATATATTCCAGCCCGAAGATAAAAACAAATACAAACAAACACTGGTCTTCTTGTACATCACTTAAAGGAATCCAAAGAAACCAAAGAAAATTCAAAGGCATTGATTGATTACATTTGGCATTTTTCAAGTCTGCTTATTTTGGTTGCCATGGAAACTGGCATTTTTGCAGGATTTCTACGTATGACTTGTTTTTTAAGCTTGGGAGAAGTGTTTCCCTATGAAGGAGACACAAAGGATGTGACTGACATTTGGGAAGGAAAAAAGCCATTTAAAATTTTTGTAGTAAAATTATTTTCTGAAAATTATTTGCAGATCAGATTGTACCAGCAAGAAAATAGAATTTACTATCTTAATGTAAATTGTACACAAAAAGAGAAAGAACTGCTCCTAACAATGAAAAATATAAAGATAATACTTGAAATGGAAAAAAATACTTTGTAGAAGAAAGAATCAATTTTGATATGGATCACATAATAGCATTTATTGAGGGCTTACTGTGTGAGTTACACAGCTTTCTAAAGGCTTCACACACATCACTGCATTTAACCTTGGCAGCTCTGTGATGTAGGTAGTATCTGTGTCATCCGAATGTCAGATGAGAAAGGTGAGGATGAGTCTCTGCACAAGCACGGTGTGAAGAAGGCTGCTTAGCGCCCAGTGTGGGCCCAGAGCCGGGTCTGGGTCATGTCCCACAAATCCCTGTGCACTTTTTTAAAAAAAATTTATTATTTATTTTATTTTATCTATTTTTTATTTATTGGGAGAGCGAGAGAGAAAGAGAGAGTGCACCAGCTGGGGGAGGGACAGAAGGAGAGGGAGAAGCAGACTCCTTGATGAGCATGGAGCCCAACTCAGGGCTCTTGAGGGGCTCGATCTCACTACTCTGAGATCATGAACTGAGCCAAAACCAAGAGTCAGGCTCAACCAACTGAGCCAACCAGGTTCCACCCCCTGTTTATTTTGAAACCTCTGGCAAGCTGTTCACCTCTCCCAGCCTTCATTTTCTTATGTGTCAGCTGGGATTGGGGGGTCTCATTCTCATATGGTCATGGTGAGGGCTAACTTAGATAATGTACCAAAAGTCCTTCAGAAAGGCTGGAACACCTGGGAGATTAATAATTATTAATACATCGTTAAATAGTATAGTATTAATTTTGATGAATACTGATAAATACTATTGATGGCACATTGATATTATTATACCATGCAAATATTAATATCAGTGACATAAATATAAGAACCCATATTATCGGGATAAGACTAACATGACTATCACTATATTATTAAGACCATAATAACTATTTTCCTAACAGAAACCTTGAAAACAAAGGTAAAACTGGGTCTCCTGGGGATATCTTGAGTTCCCTGGCACTGGTGGCATCTAATGTTAACTTGGAAGAAACTCAGATTATATGTGTGTAGGAGTGGGGTGTGGGGTAGGATAGGGTAAGGGGATAAGCACTGAACAGGGCTTTGAAAGATACAGATCCCAAATCCCTTCTTCCCTGAATGTCTTATGGAAGAAAAAAATCACTAGGAAAATTTAATCCTACTGGGGAGAGATTACACTGTGTCAGAAAGAGGAACATTCATGACTACTAACCTAACTGGCCTCACATCGTATTTTCCTTTCTAGTCTGGCCTTTGAAAGCCACTGTAAATTCTGCCAAGATAAAAACGGTGATGTTTGAGCTCTAATATGATCTTAGAAATCTAAGATGAAAAACTGGATGGCCTTGTCCAAGGTGAGGAAGTGGAGAGGTTATCTAGGCAAGACAAGCTAACATAAGCTTTGGTGCGGATTATCTGCACTGCATGTTCCGGGAGAGCTAAACTCACAGTAGGGAGGCAGGGAGTCTCATGGGTACTAAGTAACTCGCAGTTAGGAGACATGAAGCTGCCGCTGTATGAAGGTTGTTTGTACGGGAAATTTTATACAACCTGCGGAGGTACAAAGGCTTCTATTTTTTCATTTCTTACTTTTAGACACAACGCTTCGTGAAAACGAAACTAAAGATGCATAAAGCAAGAAATACTGCATCCCCAATTGGGGCACTGAACATGGAGGCTCTGGAGCAGTCACCTGAGGACAAGGGTTGGCTGATTTTCTGGGAGTTCTAGAGGCAGCAAGATACTCAGCATTACCCAGGTCATTTGGGAATTCCCATTTTGGCTCCTCTACTTGGTGTGTCATTGGGAGCACATCAGATGAACGGTTAGAACTCATTTTCTTTCTCAGTGAAACTGGGATAGTAATCACACCTTGCCTTCCTCCTAGGCTTGCTGGGACTGAAAGTGCTCTGCAGTCTGAGGGCTGTTCTAGGAGCACAAACTCCTGTCTAGAACTGACTCCTCCAGACCCAGCAACCCAGGCCTGCTGCTTTGCTGCCCCAGTCTGGAGCCCTGTTGTCTGCTCCTTGGCCTCCAAACCCTCTGTCACTGTGCCAGTGGGATTCACTGAAGCTGCAGGCTGCCTATAAGGGAAAGAGGAAGCCCTAGGGAATCGGTGGGTGGATTCCACATCTCATAGCAATCCCTAATGAGCTCACACCCCTAGGCAGCAGATTACTGTCTCACGCTGTCCACAGGAGAGACAAACAGGAAAACACCAAAGCCTAATGGCTCAGAGCGCCGGTCCAAAAAAAAAGGACAGATCTGGGTGGAAATCCTTTCCTTTCCCAAGCCCGGGGGTTTCCATCTAAATAAATACTGTAACTGTATTTATGCCATGGTGTTGGTGGGAAAGTTTTGGGTTTTTTTTGTTTTTTTGTTTTGTTTTGTTTTGTTTAAAGATTATTTATTTATTTATTTGACAGAGATAGAGACAGCCAGCGAGAGAGGGAACACAAGCAGGGGAAGTGGGAGAGGAAGAAGCAGGCTCATAGCAGAAGAGCCTGATGTGGGGATCGATCCCATAACGCCGGGATCACGCCCTGAGCTGAAGGCAGACGCTTAACCGCTGTGCCACCCAGGCGCCCCGGGGAAGTTTTTAAATGGGAACATGAAAATGTATTCCACAAGTAGTATTGAGCATCTGAGCGTCCCAAGCAGCACTCAAAGCGTGGGATATGCCTTCCTTAGGGGATCCCTTAAGAAGACATGGTCTCTATGGATAAGAGCTTACATTTTACTGGGGACAGGCAGGGTGTGGTTAGGCAGTGGGCAATACACAAGCAGGTGAACAAAATCACTTCAGGCAGTATAGCGTTCTATGACGAAGATAGAGCAGGGCAAAGTGGTACAGTAAATGGATGTTGGGGAAGAGCATTACCTAGACCAGGTGGTCAGCATGGGGCTGACACCTGTGGGTCCTGAGAGCTATCTCAGTGCAGGAAGAGCTAGAGCACACAGCTGCCTTCCCTGACCAATCCTTATGATTTTGGAAGGACCGTAGCACCTCTATGCTGCCCACAATCCACTCATTTTATACATGGGAAAATGCAGGCTCAGAAATGACAAGGACACACGGCACAGAGGCCTCACTGTGTGTTCTCTCCTCTCCACCTCATGGCTTCATCTTCTTGGGCATTGTGCTTGGAGTTCAGTCAGAATGACCTACTTACCTGATTATTCCTATCAGTGCTTGGCAAGTCTTTTAGATAAATTTCTATTCACAACATGTTGATTATGTCTAGTCTTTTTGTTTCATTTCCCTGCAGTGGAAATGCATAAGTCTATGAGAGAAGGATTCAGGTATGTTCCTACGCCCACCCCCAATACTTTGTTTCTTCATTTGAAATTTGCTTAATAGTGGAGAGTAAACTTCTGACATTCTATCTTCCTTTGCCTAAGGCTTCCAGTGTTTTTCAAAACCTTTACTTTTTTTAAGAGCCTAGGTAGTGCAAGACATGGAAACAACCTAAGTCCATCAGTGGATGAATGGATAAAGAAAAAGGGTACATATTACATACATACACATGTTATATAATATGTATACACACATACACAATGGAATATCATTAAGCCATTAAAAAGAAGGAAATCCTGTCATTAGCAACAACACAGATGGACCTTGAGAGTATTTTGCTAAGTGAAATAAGTCAGAGACAGAAAAACAAATACCGTGTGATTTCACTTATATGTGGAATCTAAAAAACTTGAACCCACAAATACAGAGAAGAGATGGGTGGTTGTCAGAGGCAGAGGCAGGGGGCTGGGGGTAGGAGAAATGGGTGAAGGGGGTCAAAAGGGACAAACCCCAAGTTATAAGATGAATGAGTCCTGGGGATGTAATGTACAGAATGGTGATTATAGTTAACAACACTGTATTGTATTTTTGAAAGTTGTAAAGAGAGATCTTACAAGTTCTTATCACGTGAAAAAAAATTTGTAACTGTGAGATGATGGATGTTGAGTAAACTTATTGCTGTAATCATTTATATATATATATATGTCAAATCATTACATTGTATACCTAAAATGAATATTATATATCAATCGTATCTCAATAAAACTAAGAAAATATATCGAAAAAGAAAGCAAGAACATAGACTCTGGAAGAGAGGGAAAGGAAGTTGGAGAACTAGCTCTGCCACCTCCTAACATGTGACTCCGGGTGAATTACTTTACTTCACTCAATCACAGTTTCCTCATCTGTAAAATGGGGATAACAATGCCCACCTATAATTAAATCATAATTCTATTTTAAAAAGATTTTATTTATTTGAGAGACAGAGAGCATGAGTGGGAGAAGGGGCAAAGGGGGAGGGATAGGGACAAGCAGTCTCTGCTGTGAGCACATACCCCACCATGGGGCTTGATCCCAGGACCATGAGATCAGGACCTGAGCCGAAACCAAGAATTGGACACTTAACCGATTGAGCCACCCAGGGGCCCCCGAATCATAATACTTAACATGCTTGACACAAACCGCTACATTTGCATGAAGCAGACACTGCTATTCTCCCATTTGACAGAAAAGGAAAGGAAAACACTGAAGGATTTTTATAACCTGTTCAGGGTCACTCAGGTGGTATGTGAAAGAGGTACAATTATGTCAGGATGAAATGTGCTTATTACAGCGTGTGACAGATAGTAAACATTCAATAAAATATAGCTATTTATATAATCAGTTTAAAGCATTTATGACTCTGCTCTGTCTGCAGTGCATTCTGTAAATGTCAAGGGGTAATGTATCTTTCTGGAAAAATGACTGATGCTCCAACCGCTTCAAAGGTTTCCACTCTTTAACTAGCCCATTTCCCAATAGCTGAATTGTCATTTTATCATCATAGCCTAGGAGCCAAACTGAGAATATGAATTCACATCTTGGCATTATTTATATTCTCTCTCTTAAAGCCTGGGCCTTTGGAAACACAATCATATTTAATAAAATTGCTTTATGACTTGCTTGCCCTCTAAATTCCCTTTGCTCTTTGAGGAAGGCTGGTGACAGGCACTGGGGTTTTGTTTTAGTCCCTGTGCTGGGATTGTAATTAACTGCCATGGAAAGGGAGACACAGGGAAGCCAGCAGAGAGAAGGTTAAGGACAGTGCTTTTATGCACAAGGCTGACTTTCAGGCTCTTGTCAGAGGAAGGGGAGATTACACTTGACCTGCAGGCTTAGAGACCAGGCCCTAGATAAACAGGTAGCCCTGTCCACGCTCAAGAGTTACCCCTATTAAAAGGCTTGAATGTGTCGAAAATTGACAGTGGTAGGGTCTGCAAGACCTTTGCCTTTCTGAAACCTCCTGAGTTTGCTCTCTGTAAATCAGCGTCAGTTTACAGTTAACAGTCTCTAGACAGAGAGGCTTCTCCCTATGTAGTTTGTCATCCTGTCGTTACTACAATTAAAGGAGTCTGTCTCCCTTGAAATGTTACGTTGCCCCAGGGAAAGTTAAAACCAATGAAATGTTCTTAGACTGTCAGACCTGGAAGGAATCTTAAGAGTGCTGTGTTTGCCAACACGAAGGCAGAAACCCACCTCCGTGGGGACTGCCCGGACCGTCTGCTAGAATGCCAAGTCCTGGCCCTCACTACGCCTGCTTTATCAAAACCCACGGATTGTGGGCCCAAAGGTCTCAATTTTTAATAAGTTCCCCCAGGTCATTCTAATGCACAGTGAGGCTTGAGAGATACAGATATGGAGAAACAGATTCAGTCATGTGAATTACAGATCAAGATACTGAGACACTTAAATGTGTCCCTGAGGAGGAATAAACACAATACCCTGGTCTTCTGACTCTCAAATGTTTTTGTTTTGTTTTGTTCTGTTTGTTTGTTTTTGTGATATCATTTTCCTTTTAGCTTCATGGGAAAAGACTTCCACAAATTTTACACTGGGGTCTGGTTATCCAAGGTTTGTAAGGCTTAGCTGAGACAGGAGGCAAAGGGCTCTGGCAGATCCAAGCTTTATTATTGCTGAACCCAGGAGAAATAAGATTGTTGAGAAAATAAATGATTAATATTTAATCGTAATGTCAAGGAAGAAGAGATAGATGAAAAAAAGAATAAGGATATTGGTTTTTGATTAACAACTTGATCAGGAATATTTATTTTTGTTACTGTACAAAGAGTTATCTAAATAGGGCAACTTTGTGCTGACACGGCTGTCTCTGGCTTGCAGGGAGCAAAAATGTCTTATATGTGTCAGATACTTGAAAATGCTTTCCTATCCATGACCCTTTTTGATATTCACATCACTCTAGAGAGAGAAGTGTTAGCATATCCGACTACGGGACGAGATTCAGAGAAGTAAAGAGACTTCCCTAAGTCCAGTTAGTAACTGACTCACATGCACAGCGTATTAGAAAATACTCCTACGAATAACTGTTTAGGAGTTTACCATGTGCCAAGAATCTCTCTGACAGGAATTTTCTCAGTCAGTCATCATAACTGCTTTATATACTTGTCTAATTTGACCCGCATCACAGCTGCATGAGATAGCAATGTGTTACTAATACAGAAGCTAAGGTGTAAGGAAATGAATCACCTTTCATTCGTTCCTCTACTCAATCAACAAACCCATGCTAAGCCTCTCAGTTATAGACATTTATTTAAGCTCTAGGGATCCAGAGGTCAGGTAAGACTCTGCTTTCATGCAGATGACACTGGATGGTGGTAGAAATAAGCACTAAACAAGGAAATGGATAAATATATAAATCTCTATGAATCAAAATAGACCATGGGAGTAAGTGGACATGGCAAGTGCTGTGTCTCGGACACTGCGGCAGATGAAAGGTACTGGAGATGACACCTGAAACAGGTACACAGCTGCTTGGGGGAAGAGGGCCAAAGGCTCTAAATGTGATCAGCGTATCTCTTGATCCAGCAAAGAGGACGGAACAGAGTCAATGGGGGAGAAAGCAGTGGGAGATGAGTCAAAGAGAGGAGGAAGAAACATCCTGTCGTGGTAGGGAAAATACCTTGACTTTGAGAAAGGTAGGAAGCCACAAAAAGGTTTGTTCTGTACCAAAGCGGGTAGATCCCATAGAGGACAGAGTGGAACTTGCCAGGGTCATACAACTGGTGGGAGCAGTGGGGGTGCAGGTCGTTTCAATGTTTAGATCTGGCTTCCTGAACCAGGCTTCCTGAGGAGGCAGATATCAGTTTCACGAGCCTGTTATCCTCACCTTCCACGAATCCTGTGCTCGAGTTCCTCCTGCCACACACAAGAGAATCTCCATAAGGACAGGGATGTTGCTCTCCCTGGCAACTGACAGAGAGAAGCCACTGGGGTGGGCCAGCAGGCAGAGCTAGGCCAGAGCTAATCTCAAGGCTGTGGCCCTAGGTGGCCTCACTCACCTTGGACTTCTCTTGATGTAGCTCTATCTGGATGTCTGTGAGCTTGGTCCTGAGGTCTTCATTGGCAGCTTGAAGGGCAACGATGAGCGCTTCGGGCTTCTCGCCCTTATTTCGCCCTTTCTTGGACATTGTTCCTTTCTAAAGGGAGTCTTGTTTTTTAATGCCTTTCAAACAGGTGCTGCCATGTTACTGCTTCTTATCGTGGGTGCGATGTTTCAGCATCTACTGTGTGGTGCTCCTTGGTAAGGTCTCCTCAGGTGCTGCCCTGGAAGCCCTGGGGAGAGGCAGAGATGGCGATTACTGCTGTGGCAGAGACCTGGGCTAAGGGCCAGGGAGGGTCTCTCAGCCTGAGCTACCTGTATGAGGCTGCTCCTGAGGGCTCCTGCCCCCAGATACTCTCATCTACTTTGCACATGAATTTAGAGCCATCTTTTGAAAGATGTGGTCTGGTCCTGTCAATGCCCTGTTCAAAATCCTTCAAAGTACTTGAACATATTTTTCACATCTTGGAGTGCTTTTTATGTCTAAACCTGTCCATTCCCCTAGCTTATCTCCTCCATCTCAGTCACTCACTCTTTAGCCCTAAGAAATCCCCTTTATGGGGTGCATGGGGTGGCTCAGTCAGTTAAACGTGTGACTCTTGATTTTCACTCAGGTTATGATCTCAGAGTTGTGAGACTGAGCCCCGCCCCCTTGCCCCCTCATCAGGCTCCTAGCTGGGTGTGGAGTCAGTTTAAGATTCTACTTCTCTGTCTTCCTCTGTTCCCCTCCCCTCCTTCAGCTCTCTCTCTCTTTTAAAAAAAAAGAAAAAAAAAGCCCCCCCTTTTTTTCTTAAGTAGGCTCCATGCCCAGTGTGGAGCCTAATTTGGGGCTTAAACTTACAACCCTGAGATCAAGACCAGAGCTGAGATCAGGAGTTGGTGGCTTAACTAACTGAGCCACCCAGGCAGCCCAAAATGCCCTTTAATTTTCTGATTCTTGCTCTCTTCCCATAAAGACTTTCCCTACCCTGTTCATTTCTCTCCATGCTCTGTCCAGCCTCCTCACAAGTCCACCCTTATGTCCTCCTCCTCACAGCCTCACACACACAGTTTAGTTTGGCTAACTTTTATGACTCCTTTAGGTCTCAGCTTCCATACCAGTTCCTCTTGGGAGCACCTCTAGATTATTGCATGCCCTCATTATTTAATGGCGGTCACACCTCCATGAATCTGTAAACTCTGTGAGGGCAGGAATGCATTATTCCTATTTACAACTTGCTTCTCAGAATCCATCATAAGACCTGGGACGTACCAGGTACTTAATTTCACTTAGGTGAAAGGAAGTCAACTATGTCATGGCTTCATGTCGCCCCATAGAGACCCCACGGTTTAAGAAAATCCTATATACAAAGACCTAGAACCATACAATGGATAAACTATGAGAAGGGGGAATTAACTATACTGGGCTAATTGGGTGACTCATTTATTCATTCAGTCAATATTGTTAGAGTTCCTTCTTTATGCTATGGTAGATACATTATGTTGAAATTGAAAATAAGAGTCCAAAGACATAAAAACAGTAAAACCTTTATCTCTATTTATCTATCTATCTATCTATCTATCTATCTATCTATCTATCTAACTTCATCATTATCATCGTCATCACCGTCACCTATCTGATAACTGCCTTTAAAAAAATAAACACTAGTCGTTTCGGAAGTATAGACAAGGACTCCTCCCTCCAATGAGGTGACTAACGAATCTCCTCGAAGAAGGTGCACTGCCTGGAACCTGGGGAGCAGGATGTTAACAGATGTAGAAACAGACGAGGCATCCTGAGTGAATGAAATGGCAGGTGCTGAGATACAGGGGGAAAAAAAAAGCACAGCAAGTATTTTGTGAGGAAGAGGGGGACCTGATCAATTAACCCAGAGTATGGCTGATGAGCACTAATGGTGGAGAAGTTGCCTGGAAATGACAGATTGCGGAGGACCTGGAACGCCAACCTTAAGATTTTGGAATTTTCTTTTCAGTAAGCAATTGGTAAGCTGCAGAAGTTCTTGGCAGGTGGATACCCTAACAGGGAAATGTTCTGGTGTGGTTATTCTGGTGTCAGAGTGGGGAGAAACTGGGGGCGGGGAGACTGGATAGAAGGCAACTGAACTTGCTAAGGTGAAAGATGATGCAGCCCTAAACAGAAGAGTACCAACAAGAGAGAAAAAAAGAGGGATGTGTCTTGATTTACAAATTCTTAAATGCTTCACAGGAACAAGGAGATCAGGAAAATATGGATACTAAATTGTTAAAGTCAATGGGAAAAACATGACGAGATACTACAGAAAGTTTCTCACACAACCTTTCAGAAAATTGGGTATTGTGTACATGGAGGTGCTTCGGTCCAAAACTACGGGGAATTCCTACTGGTCACCCATATGTTAAAGCAGCTGCTGTTCTCTCAAGCCCCCTGGTATTCAGCCTGGAGGACCATGCTGGGATCCTGGGCTTTCTGCCATCCCCACATGAGCACTGGGGCCATGCCCTTTTCAGTGTGACCCTAGGGAAAGGGATAGGAAGAGGTTAGGAGGTCGAGAGGACCAGTCTGTCTCCAGAAGTCATGGAACTGTTCACCATATTCTACCCTAAGCTGGATGTTGGAATCATTCTTCACGCTTATTTTGCAAATGTTGCCAAATCATTGAAGTATACAGCTGGAAGATGTCGAAGGGGCTACCATTCTTTACTTTTAGAACTGAAATAAATTAACAAGAATTTATTGGATTTTTATAACGAATACCGCTAGGCACAAAGATAAATGAGACAGTGTTTAATTTCAATCAGGTGCTAGGGGGAGTGAACTCACATGTTTTTGTTTAAAAGTTTCTCTTCCTCTAGCTGATCTCTAAATGTTGCTGGTCCCCTGGGTTCCCCAAAGTTATCTACACTTGGCCCACCTATAGGGTTATGACTCCTCATTTTATATCCACAGCCCCGACCATTCCCCATACCCCGACTCACATATTCAACATCTTACTTACCAAATCTATTTGGATATCTGACCGGTGTATCAAACCTAACTAACATGAATGTCTTTAGTCCCTCACAGCCTCATTCTCTCCAAGCCTTCCCATATCAATAAATGCACCACCATGGGCCCAGTTGCTTCAGATCTAAGCTTAGAAGTCCTCCTTTATTCTTGTATCCATCATTCGTCTTCTCTAGTCCACCAGGAATCCTGTTTGTTTTTCCTATAAAATATAATTCCCTTTGGTCAACTTCGCTCACCCCCCTACGGTGCTCTCAGAACATGGAGAAAGGAGGAATTTGAGAAAAACTTAAGTCACTTCATAGCCTTATGGTCTTCCTGGATGAAGAAAGGGCTTTTCTGATTAGAGATACAGGAACGGCAGAGAAAGAGCTTGAGAAGTACTGGGAGTCACAAATTTGCCAGATGCATTTAGAGAAGGTTGTGAACAGGGAGAAGACAAACTGGTTTAGATTGTACAGGTTCCTGCAAGACCGATGGTTAGATTTCATTGACAATGATTAGATTTCATTATGTAGAAACAAAGCATTTGAATATAAGTGTGATAATAAGAGCTCAGAGTGACCAACCGCTTTGAGCTCGACATTGGACTAAGCACTTGACATACTGCTCTCATTTCATCCTCCCTAAAAATAGGGGGAAATGATTCACAGAAAGATGAAATAACTTGCCTAAAACGACTGAGCCATAGATGGTGAAGCCTTCATGCAAGCCTGGGATCCAGGCTGTGATGCCCTGGGTTGCGCTGTCTCATGTTTGCATTTTAGAGAGGTAGCTTACACATTGTGATGGACGGTGAGTTTCCAGGGAGGGTCACATAGGAAGCAGGAAATCATGCTGCTTCACCGTCCAGGTGAGTAGAATACAGCTCTGACCCTACCCATGGCCACGGAGATGAAAAAGGATGTGGCACCTCTGACACATGAGATTTTGATGGAATCATGTCTCCTTTTAAACACTAATACTGGCTTGAACATTCTTCTCTGCTATGGCAAATAATTAGTACCAGCCTTCTGGTATTGCTTGCAGCAAAAATGTGCACTGCCATAGTCATATTCTACATTTTAATCTATAATCCTTTCCCAAAAAATATAATACTATGTGCCCGGCTTTCTCTGGGAATTATATTTAACTTAGTCCTATAAGAGCTAGGGAAAAGAAGAGGGTTAGAAAACTAGAAACACATTCAAGTCAGAAAAAAGCACCACAGGAAGTTACTGATAGAGTCAGCTTATGGAAACCGTAAGGTGAGCATCCGTTCATAAGGATGATTCTGTACATCCTCCCGGTGAAGGGGAACTTTGTGAAGTCTTTTCCGGTTGTGATGGGTGTCTGGCAATCTCATGATTCTCATGTATAATTTTGCTACAGCGCTTCTGTCATCCTGTGCTGCCTTCCCCCCCCCCTTTCTGGACACCCTTACTGAGATATAATTCACATATAAAATTTATCCTTTAAAAGCGTATTAATTCAGTGGTGTTAGCATATTCTCAATATTGAGCAATCATCACCACAATGAATTTCAGAGCTTTTTATCACCCCAAAAAGAAACCCTATACCTGTTAGCAGTTATTCCCTATTCCTCACCAAACTCTCCCAGCCCTAGGCAATCACTAATCTATTTTTGGTCTCTATGGACTTGCCCATCCTGAACATTTTCTATCAATTTGAATCATACAATATGTGACTGGCTTCTTCCACTGTAGCATAATATTGTCAAGGGTCATTCATATTATAGCATATACAGATATTTCATTTCTTTTCACTGCGGAATAATATTCCATTGTATGGTTAAAACTGCATTTCATTTATCCAGCCATCAGCTGAAGGACACCTGAGCTGCCTCTGCTTTAAGTGGCTTGAGGTTAGCCTTCCAAAGAGGCTGCCAGCCAGACCAAAGACCTCTATGCAAGCAAAAAGTCTCACTGTGCATTCATGATCCTGACACAGCAAAAAAANAAAAAAAAAAAAAAAAAAAAAAAAAAAAAAAAAGTTTTTTTTTTTTTTTTTTGAGAGAGGCATGACTATATCACTGCTAGCAGGTGGAATGTTTCTGGACCACCCTAGGAGCCTGTGTCAATGACAATGTCTGCCACAGCAGATGATCTAGATCCAGGAGAAACAGAAGCCTTGTTCAACTAAGAGCCAATCCTCTTAAAGATATTGGATAATTAAGAGATAACCTCTTAGGAATCCTTGTATTTTAAAACATGGATCATTGTCTGAGAGTAAACCTTCTTGTAGAAGTGGATTATCAATGGAAGAATTACAGCCATCACTCATTCATTCAAACAGACATTTAGAAGAAATATGATGCAGTATTTGAGAGTAGAGTTTACCAAATCTTTGGTCTGGTTGTGCAAAAATCTCCTGGAAAGTTTAAGCGACTCTAGAGCTCCATCTCTTTAGATTTTGATGTAGTAGTTGCCAGGTGATTCTGATGCCAGACCATTTTTGAGAATTTCTGGTTAGGAGTATGGGCTATGGGTCAGACAGACTTCAGTTTAAGTCCCACCTCTGTGTTTAGTAGATGTGGATCATGGATAAATTGCTTAGTTCTCTAGGCCTCAATATTCCTCATCTCTGAAATGGGGATGAGGGAAGGGGGATACATAGAACTATGGCATTGGACTATTGGACAATTTAATGAAAAAATCTAAGTGAGAGTCTCATACAGTTCATGACATATGACAGTTACCACTTACTGAGTGCTCTCCATTTCTACTATTGGCTAATGTGGTAGAAACAAAATAGCCTGTAAGTGCTGTCCTCAAGATGCTTAAATTGAGTAAGAATGATGGAAGATATGCAAAAAGTAATAATTCAAGAGCCACACTTATGGAAGGCCTCAAATATGAACAAAGCTATTCTTATTCTTGGTTCTCTATAGATTCATTTAGGCACTGACACAAAACCTGAGAGAGGGAAACCACACAATTCTCTGTCAGAAGTATAGCCACATATTTGGTTAAGAATGTGACCACTATTTATTGAGCACCATTCTCAGCTTTTCATAGATGTTCAAAAATCTAAGCATCATTCCTACCCTCCAGTGGCTTCCAGCCTGTAAAAGGAGACAGGTGTGTATAAAGAGAAAACAAATTCTAAAAAGCTGAGAATGATATAGTTGGTGAATGTGGGGGCAGTGCCTTAGTTTGGACTAAGGAAGACAAAGACCTGTAAGAGAAGGTGTCATGTGAGCTGAGCCTGAATGAGGCTCTGTACCTCACTGGGTCCTTACTCCGTGTCAGGCGCTGTGCTATGGCACATGAACGTTAGGTACGTTAACTCACTGAACTGTTGCAGTTCACCCTTTCAGATGTTTACTCTTACTATTTCTTAGATAGGGAATTGAGGATCAGAGAGGTTAATGAACTTGACAAAAATTACACAGCTAAGAAACGGCAGAGCTGCAACTCAATACACATCTGTCAGTCTCCAAAGCTGCTGCAGCTGCTTTTTTTTTTTTTTTTTTGGAGAGACAGAGAGAGAGAGAGAGAGCACACACACGCACAGATGTGGGGGAAGAGAAGCGGGGGAGGGAGAGGGAGAGAGAGAATCCCAAGCAGGCTCCATGCCCAGCATGAGCCAACGCTGGGCTGGATCTCACAACCCTGAGATTATGACCCAAGCAGAAATCAAGTAGGACGTCCCTTTCTAAAGCTTCTTAATACTTACATTAACACTTTCTTGAAAGATGGGCACGGTTCAGTTCTGGTTGTAAGTAGGCTAAAGAGATGGCAAAGGTGTGCAAATGTCAGCTGGTGGCTTACAAAACAGAATGGTAGAAGGGAGTGGTTAAAAGACTGGACTCTGAAATCAGAAAAACTGGCTTTGACTCCACCTTCCTCGCTATATAGTCTCAAGAAATTACTTAAACTCTCTAAGCTTCTGTTTCTTTACTATAATATGGGGAAAGGGATATATTTACTGCAGTGAGCTCTTACGAGAAATAAATGAACTAAAGTGTGTCAAATGATTAGTAAATTATTATCATCATCATTACCATGGTTATTATTTTTCTAACTATCCAAGAAAAGCCAGCTTAGATTTTAAGAGAAGAAGAAATGCATTTATCACCTGTTCATGTTAAAAAGACAGGCCAGGAAAAGCACAGAGATCCCTGGGAAGACAAACAGAATTCATGTTTATGCTTTTGGGGCAATGGGACCTGCGCTGACAGGATCAGTATGCCCAGGAGTCTTGGCTTTGTCTCTGGTTCCGCCCTAAGCTATAAGCTGAATAAAGTCATTATTAATCTTGGAGGTTCCAATAAGGCTGTTGCCTTGGAGTCATGATTTGCAAAGCAACTGTAATACAAAAGGGCTAAAGTTCATATGTGTGAAGCTAAAAGCTTCACCACTTCTCTGTGATTAATATTTGGGTATGTTCACTCTACTGAAGCCCTGGGAGTTTGTTTTGGCCATTTCCCCTTTTTTTCTAAAGATGATGCTTTGAGTCAGATGTTGTTAGTGTTTAAAATGCATGAATTAAACTGCTTTCTTGATTCCTGGTGATATGGCAGAAATATATTACCACTTCTTAAACCTTTCCCTACACAGGCAAAAAGTCTCACTGTGCATTCATGAGCTGGACACAGCAATTTAATATAAAGGACAGGGGGCTGTTGTTTAAGCCAGTCCAACCCTGGAGTCCTAGTTTCCCTATATTAAGGGAATGTGGTGGTGTGGCTACCGGGTCAAAAGACTTTTATGGGGCGCCTGAATGGCTCAGTTGTTAAGCGTCTGCCTTCAGCTCAGGGCGTGATCTCGGTGTTCTGGGATCGAGCCCCACATCAGGCTCTTCCTCTGGGAGCCTACCTCTTCCTCCCCCACTCCCCCTGCTTGTGTTCCCTCTCTCACCGGTGGTCTCTCTGTCAAATAAATAAATAAATTCTTTAAAAAAAAAAGACTTTTTACCCCTTACACATCTGTTAGAAGGAAATGGGTCTGAAAGGCTGACATTCAGCATGGTAGCAATCATTCATCTTCAGGATTGTAGGGTGCCAGGCATCTATGTCTTCTTATGTTTGTTTTTCTCTCTCTCATCTTCCACTGAAATGCCCTCTTTATCACCTAATAATAGTAGCAATTATTATTATTATAAATTATTTATAGTTAACATGGTAAGTTTTTCATATGAAAGAATGCTAAATAAAAGCCCAAACCTGGGCCTCCTGGGTGGCTCAGTCGGTTAAACGTCGGCCTTTGGCTTAGATCCCAGGGTCCTGGGATTGAGTCCCAAGCCGGGCTCCCTGCTCAGGGGAGAGTCTGCTTCTCCCTCTCTCTCTGCTCCTCCCTCTGCCACCCCACCCCCACTCATACTCTCTCTCTCTCAAAAAAACAAAAAAAATACCCCAAACTTATTACTCCCAATGAACGTGTTTTTTTGATCTCAGGTTTAAAACTTAACATCAGAAATATACATCATAACGTGTAGAATAAGAGAGCGCTCTCAGCACATATACAAGAGACCTCTAACCTCTTTAAGGGGGCTTCTTAGGAAGGCTTGGTAGAAGTGATGTCAAATTTGAGATCCAATGCAAATAGGATTCATCCCAAACTGCTCTATTCTGCAAACTATTGGCTTTGCTCATGCATGTCTTTCCCTTTCTCAACNTCTCCCATTCCGTGGGCTGCCTCTTAGTTTTGTTTTTTTTTTAAAGATTTTATTTATTTATGTGACAGAGAGACAGCCAGCAAGAGAGGGAACACAGCAGGGGAGTGGGAGAGGAAGAAGCAGGCTCCCAGCGGAGGAGCCCGATGTGGGACTCGATCCCGGAACACCGGGATCACGCCCTGAGCCGAAGGCAGACGTCCAACGACTGCGCTACCCAAGCGCCCCCCCCCCTTTTTAAGATTTATTTATTTATCTGTGGAGGGAAGGGCAGAGGGAGAGAGAGTCTCAAGCAGACTCTGCGATGAGCACTGAGCCTGATGCAGTGCTCCATCTTATGACCCAGATATCACAACCTGAGCGGAAACCAAGAGTTGGAGGCTTAACTGACTGTGCCCCCCAGATGCTCTCCCTCCCACACATCCTTTAGGGCCTAGGTCCGATGGAATCAATTATTTCCTCATCTGGATTTCCATTTCATCAATTCACATTTGTTGAAGCACCTTGAGCAGGGGGTGTCTGTGCTAAACTTAAGAGACAGGGTCCTTGTCCTTCCCAGAGGAGGAATCAGCAGTTTCGTATAGTGTGATAGTTGCATATATGATAGGAGACAGGAATCACAGGAGTCTTGGTGGGCCAGGAAGGACTGCTTAGGGAAAGTGCTACTTAAAAAAGGTGTGTAACATGAGGAGGAATCTGCCAGCAAAGGGTTGGAGGGGGAAAGAAGAATGTTCAGGTGGACAGAGCACTGAGTATGAAGGTCTACAGGTAAAAGAATATGAATGATGCTGTGGAGAAACATACAGGCAAGAGCTTGGAGGGGGAAAGGTCAGAGACGAGCTCAGAGAGGCAGGCAGAGAGCAGCTGGTGGAGAACAGTTTCAGCTACATCAAAGGAGATGGACTTCCCGCCCATAGCAGGTGTAGTCACCGACAGGTCCATGCAGGGAAGTGGCTTGATGACATTTTGAATTTAGTAACAATCCTCTGGCAACTGAGGATGGAATGGACTAAAGGGGTAAACAGAAATGCAGAAAGACAAGTTTGGAGGCTGTGGCCATAATTCATTTAATCTGTAGTTATTTTTTAGGTGTCTGAGTCCCACTTAAGGGTAAAACTGTGTTTTATTCATCTTTGTACTTTTGTACCTGTCACAGTGACCACCATGAAGTTTAACCAAATTAATATTGATCTGAATCCAAGGAAAATAGTGAGATTGAGGGACGTATTTCACAATTTCTACAAAGATCATTTATAATAAGGTCTATTATGGAAAATTTCTTTTACTTTGCAGAAGTCCTTGAATGACTGTTTTGATTTCAGGCAAAAGTTAAAGCTTGGTGGAACAGTTAAATAAACAATAAAATTAAATGAATTTTTATTTAAGCCATGTGTTGAGATTTCATAATCCTTGTTGCTATCCATCATACTCCCAAGCTTAATCTCACTTCTCAGCACTAGTAAGTCAGCTTGCACTTTTGTCTGGGTTTAGAAGGCTTTCATAAGGACTAGTTTAGCAAAATAACTCTCTCAGTGCTATACTGTCGTATTTGCATTGTCCTTTCTTTCTGGATTCAAAGTATTTCACAGCTGTTAGAGTGAGAAGTACCAACTTCATTGGACGTGGGGGAGAAATCTCAAACACAACAGGAAACTATTATGTATTCAAGGTCAGACAGCAAGAAACATGCCTCAGAGCCCCTTCCCAAGGCAGGCATTCACTCTGTATGCATACTTCTATTAAAAACAAACTGGTATATTAAGTTAAAGAAAAATACCCAAATCACTGAAGAAAGTGGTCTTCAGATAATTATATTTAAGTGATAGCAAGCTTTCCTATTTTAGGTATAAGTGAAACATGTGTAACCCATTCTGTTGTTTCCTTGTTTCCAAAGACCTTGAATTAAAAAGAAAAAAACTATCATAAAGGCACTTGCACAAAGTGTCACACATGAGCAGAAATTTCTATATATAAGAGGTGAATCAGGTGTGCCTGCTATTAAAAAAAGGGGGGGGGGCAGAACAATATCTGTAGTAAGATATACATTAGGGCGCCTGGTGGCTCAGTCAGTTAAATGTCTGCCCTGGGCTCAGATCATGATCCTGGGGTTCTGGGATCAAGCCCCACGTCGGACTCCCTGTTGAGCTATTCTCTCTGTGCTCACCCCCCAACCCCTCCCCACTTGTGCTCTTTCACTTTCACACACACTCTTTCTCACATAAATAAAAATCTTTAAAAAGAAAAGATTTACACTGATTTATAGGACTTAAGTAGAAGCACATCAAGTTTGAATAAAATAACCTCAGATATGCTGTGTGGTTTGATTAGCATTACATTTAACTTTCCACATTCTACTGAAGAGAATCTGCTATCACTATTTTCCCTATGTTATAATATGGTATGACGCAGTATAATATTACAGAGCAATATAGATTATTCCTTTGTTAACATTTAGGATTCTGTTTTGAGTTTTGTCCCAGAGGCCAATGTATAACTACATTTTTTTTTCATTTGATGCAATGTTGGTAGCAAGACTATAAGGAGGACTAATGGAAGGCTGTCAATCTAACCCCACCATAAGATATATGCTATAGGAAAATAATTTTAAAAAACAGATCAGCAACTCTCTCATGAACCACAGTTACTACGTTAGAGTTGAAGATGATGCAAGATGTATTAAACAAAGCTGCATATCCTATGTGCCAAAGGAGTGGGGAAACACACACACACGTGCATACACGTGAACAAGAAGAAGCGCAGCAGGAAGGCAAGGACCATCTTTCTCTGGCTCCTTGTTGAATTTCAGTGCCGGAACAGTGCCAGGCACAAAGTAGATGCTGAATAAAAATTTCTGAATAATTAAATGATATCACCAAAAGAGAAGTCCTTACAGTTAAAACTGGGACATAAAGGATGAATAGGCAGAATTAAGGAAAGACAGGTAAGTGTGAGGAATAAGTTATAGATCACAATGTCTGGTGTGCAATGCTCACCGTGGGGAACCAACGGATGGACAACAGGAAAAAATTATGCATGTGTTGACTGCCTAGATACTGAATTTATGTCTTGTTTAACAATTACTGAAAATCTGATAAACATTTTTAAGAGAAGAGGCATGATCCAATTTTTTTAAAGAAAGATTAATCTTGAAGTTGTGTGCAGGGCAGAATGGGACAGAAAGGAACTAGAGGTTAGAGGTCCAGACAGGAATCCATTGCCAGGGTTCAGATAGAAAAGAGAGGACATTTGGATTAGGATGGAGGATAGAAGGGCTTTTTCTTCCTTAAGCTAAAAGAACTCTTATGCATCTCACCACCATCATTTTCTTCATCCTCACCCAACACCTTTTCTCTTTATTGAGCACTCCGTATGTGCTGAGCACTGCACAATGCAGCACTTGTGCGCAACCTCCCATTTCAGACTGAGAGCAAGGCTATGAGATGCATGCTGTTACTATCTTCCATTTATTGATGAGAGAACTGAGTTGATAGGAGACCCATTCCCTCACTTAAAGTTACAGAGCTAGGTAAATGGTATAGTTAAGGTGTGTGTAAGCCTGAAGCTTCTTACGGATATGAGTTCCTATACTTCTCTCCATCTGGTGTACGGTGTTTGAAGAGCCCACATAATGTGCTAATTTGGGGAAGTAATGCCAGAAAGAAGGAAAGATCAAAGATGACAACCAATGCTTGCACATGGGACATTAGAAGGATGTGGGTACCATCCACAAATTTGCAAAGATGTAAGGAGTCACACGCATGCTTAGAAATAACAAGACCTAACATTTTCAGGGGCTTAATATAAGTCAGGCTGTATATGAAATAAAATACATTCATTTTCTCATTTAATCCACAACGTTATAAATACTACAGATGGGGGGGGGAGCCCAAAAAAGAAATATGGATTGTGCAAAAGTGTGTTGGTAATCAATAGCAAAGTCAAGACATAAGATGTACAGCCTCACTCCACAGCCTGTTTGCCCAGTGACTATGCAGTACCAGAAACACTCCAGTTGGTTTTTAGAGAAATCATATTTCAGGGTGCACGCAGCATCTTTTAATTATTTATTATTTACCTACTTTGAAATTTTTTCTCCGCACTTATTCGAGAACAATTTCCAAGGCCTCAATCAGATAAATGCACTTCAACATAATAAGATTTAACACATTTAACATGAAGTAGTCAGTACATGTGTACACATATATAGAGATAGGTGCTTGAATCGCAATATCTTTCTTTGAATAGTAGATGACGGGAGATGTTAATTTAAACTTCTTAAGGCTTTTCTTCTCCCTCTCCAAAACGTCTATAATAATTGTTATATAACTTCTATAATCTGAATGAAATAATGTTTCTGGGGGGAAGATGAAGAATTCAGTGAAGAAAGAGGAACAAACAGACAGTAAGGGTAGATAACCAGCTGAAGCCAGGAGCGAGGCTGGAACACACAGGCATGCTTTCAACATCACATTATGAAAAAGCTGGAACTAATGCAAGCATAGAGATTTTGTTCCTAAATCTGAAATGCTTTGGACTCTAAAATGTCCCTTCTCTCTGCTAAAGAGTGAACCAGCCATTAGGCAAAGCAAGTCACAGCACAACTGTTCACTCCATAAAATCGACAGCTGAAATCAACAAGAACCGAACAGATTCCTTCTGAATGGATGTGGGACCCTTTCTTGGGAAGGAACTATATAGGCAATTAGATTGGACCTTGAATAAACCATTTTTTTGGAAATCACTGGGAACACTGTTTTTTATCAAACCTACCTTTCTCTTTCTTCACTGCCTGCCAGCCTCTCCTGTGGATATCTCACAGACTCAAGAGTACAGATCACTCAGGGAAATAAACTATTATCTATGAAATTAACTTTTCTTCCTTCAATATCTCTATCCCTTTTTGCTTCATATAGGCAGAGATTTTCCTGGGCCTGTTCACCACTTTAAACCCCACTGCTTAGCACAGAGCCTGACAGTAGGTACTCAGATATAAAAATGTTTATTGAATTAAGTAAATAAAGCCAAAATGGAATTTTCAATGGCAAGAGTAAAGAACTCCTTCAACCCACAAAATATTAATGTTGTTCTCCCAAATAAGGACTATTATAGAAGGAGGTATAATTCACCATATAATGTTATTCTACCCCATGTTAAACTCTGGAGTATATTAATAGTATCTAACTACTCAGAAATTTAAGCAATATACTTTCAAATATAAGCAATTTACTTCTAAGAAACACATTTTCCTCCCAGTACTTTCCTTGACTTGTTATTTCTGACACAAAAAGTAGGAATTACAATTTCTCATTTAAGGTTTGAAATTATTTCTATAGACAGTCTTATTAGGAAAAGCAGTCTCAAAGGCTCAAAATTTTTTCTCCACATGGACCGGAAGATTCTGAGAGACAAATTTCCTCTTTGTACGGTAAGCAATCTTTGACATTTCTAAAACTCTGGGGCCCTGGCCTATGACATCCTAGTTCATAATAACATTCATATAGATAATTATTAAACTTCATCTGTTTACTCACCTCATACTGTGACAGATGAATGCTTCTGCTAATCATCAGCATCATTATTAGTATTGGTTATTTACTACTGCTGGCTGCTGTGCTAACCTATTTAAAAGCAGTATCTTTTCAGTGCTCTGAGGTGGGTGTTAAAAGTCATCCAGTCCAGCCCTGAATGTATGATTTATGAATCCTCTCTACAACTCCCCACTGGGAGACACCACCATTCAAATATGAACTGCAGGCCTGAAGATGTGATGACTGCTGAACAGAGAAGCAAAGCAGACACTACCAGAGCACAGAGGAGATCCAGTTCCCTGGGGGGGACTGAGGCTGCTTCTAACAGAAGGCCCAGCTGAGCTGAGAATTGAAAGATGAGAGAGTACTTGTCATATGGTTGAAGAAATAAGGAAGAATTGAATAAATATAAGATCTGGTAAGAATCACGGATGTACTGTGACTATTGATTAACTGCAGCTGTGAGGATGGGGAAGGAGGAGGCATTTGGAAAGGGCTCATTTTTGTATCTGATACTAAGCTCATCTGAATTCTTACTTCTCAGGTAAAACTTTCACTTTGGGGTGAAGGGTTCCACATTCTGAACTGTACAGTGAAAAACTATTTTTTTCACTATACTACTGTAATAATAACTCTATTAAAATCTTTCTGTATATCAAGCACAGTACTTACCATTGCATATTTATTATTTCACAGAAACAAATTCATGAGATAAAAAAAAGAAATTAAAATTTAAAATTTGCCCAACATTACACAGCTCGTATGTCTATGAGCCACTCATTCATTCAATTGTTCCTTGAGAGCCTGTGATGTGTCTGTCAAAATCTGAAAGTGGGTCAGCCTGATTCAAAAACATGTGTTTCAATCACCGCATAGCACCTGTCCCTCATTTAGTATTAGAAAGAGAATCTATATTTTTTCTTCTTCACATTTATTATTTTTTAAAGATTTTAAAAATTTGAGAGAGAGCGAGAACAAACAGGGAGAGGGGCCAAGGGTGAGGGAAAAGCAGACTCCCCACTGAGCAGGGAGGCTGACACAGGGCTCCATCCCAGGGCCCTGGGGTCATGACCTGAGCCGAAGGCAGACGCTTAGCTGACTGAGTCACTCAGGCACCCCTCCCATTTATTATGATCTTTAGAACTCTCAGATAACTCAAAAACAAGTCATATTCTATAGAAGTCAAAGTGTGAAGCTACTAAACACATTTTTTGTCCAGAGCATGATAGAGATTTAACAGAAAGCCGTGTATCATTATTTTAGCTATGCTCTGAGCGCCGCCTGAGTTCATCACTTAGGCCATTTCACGGATAAATCCCATTTTTCAGGGCACTTATAATCTAGCAGTTAACATTTTCCTGTGTGAAATAGGCTAAGACAAGGAGTACTTTACTCTGGCAAAATAGTACACACGAAATAGCTATTAAGTCTTAAATGATCACATAAGAGAGATAAGTAGATAAGATGGGATTTGGAGCCTAAATCTAGGGCTGGGGAAAATCTAGGGCTTCATACAGAAACTGACAAAATACAACCGATAGTGGTAAATAGGAATCATTAATATTTCCCTTGTATTCATTCAGTTGGGATAACGGAGACTTAGTGAAGACACAGGATTGGCTTGCGACCTAGAGCTGGTTAGCAATGGGGTGAGGCTGTCCTCCAAGCTATTTGACTGTAGAGCCCATTGTCTTTGCTCTTTCTCTGTAGTACCTCCCTCATAGGGAGCTGGTGAAAATGACATGGAATAATGCAGGTAAAGGGTTTAGCAGAGTATGTGTCAAATAAGCACTCTCTTTTAAAATCAGTTTGATAAATATGTATGAACATTTATTTAATTGCTGCCAATCACTGTTCTTGGCCCTGAATAAATACAATAAAACATATAACATACATGTCTGGCTCATGGAGGTAATGTGTTAGGTGGGAGAGACACACAATAAACATGTGAAATAAAGACGTAAGTACTGTGCTAGATGACACACATAGGAAGTGTCCAGGTGGGATTGTAATTTTAGATAAGGAAAAGTCTAACCAAATAGGGGCAATTTGGCTAAAGGCTGGAAGAGAAGGAGCCATGCAGATGCCTGGGTGGGGTGGGCTGGGTGGGGGAAGCCTTCCAGGCAGAGAGTGCAGGGCAAATATAGGAGGCCCGCCGCGGGCATGGACATCCCAGTTCCGGGAACAGCAGGCAGCCAAGGAGGCTGGAGGGAATGAGCAAGCGAGGACAGCAGCCAAATTGAGGGCCGAAATGAATGGGAGGGCAGTGTGTGCAGACCATGCTGTGCTTTTTAGGCTACTTTACATCAGCTTGGGCTTTTTTTCGGAGTGAGGGCCCACTGAAGGGTTTGACAGGAGGATGCCCTGATCTGACTCGGGTTTTAGCATTTCACTGACTGCAACAGAAAGAGTAGAACAATTGGCATGCGTGGAAGTACAGAGACAGGTTTGGAAGCCGTGGCAAAAATCCAGCTTTGAGATGGTGGTGGCTGAAGTAGGGGTGGGAGCTGTGGAGGCAGTGAGAAGGATCAGATATAAGCTGCTATCAATCCTTCTTAAATTGGCATCTGGCCAAAATTAAAACCCATCAATTGTTGAGCTGAGATGCAAAGCCGCGTAGGCCTGACTAAAGTTTTAAACAATGTGCTATACTCTTTGTCTCTGAAATGCATTAAAAGCTCCCAGTCTAAGAAAGGCATCAGGCCAAGCACTGCAGTTCAAAGAGATGAGGCTGACTATCCCTGTCCCTTTAAAAACTTAACTCTATTAAGAGGACAGTATACCTTAAATATAAGCAGGGTCATAGTGTGGCCATCTGCATTCCTCCAATAAATATATTGGGTGTAGTTTTAGGTGCTGGAGATAGATGGATAGCATAGACAAAGATCCTTGCTTTCATGGGGTTTATATTCTAGCACAGTGAGACAAAAAATTAGCAAGAAATATAAATATATAGCATATTACAAGGCAATAATGAGGGACTTCAAAAAGATCAAGCCCATACCTGTGCAACACTCTTAATACTGAAAAATTAAGAACAATATAATGTCCATGTAAAAGTAACTGGCTCAATAAGTTGGTAGGTCCAGTCTACAAATTAGTATGCAACAGTTTAAAAATACATAAGTAAACCTAATGAATCAATGAGACTAATTTGACTTTAAGACAGATAATAAAGAGCAAGATAATGAGTTAAGGAGAAAGCTGAATGTTATACACAGACACACACCTCCATGTATACATGTATGTATATGACGCCACAACGCATTCTGGAATGACAGATAGGGTGAAACGTACCACCCTGTTTAGGAATCAAAAAGGCTTCCTAGATGCTTCACCTCATGAGCTTCAAACCCCGTGGGGAATGTAGTTCCAACCCTTCCTTTCTCAACCATGGGCCAGTCCACAGCTATGTGGCTTTCTGGCCACTGCACGATACACTGTAGTCGTCTGCCCTACCTAGGCAACAGCTCTGACAATTACATACTTTGATCTACTCTGGAAAAGCTGAGACCCTTAAAGAGGACAGGGTTGGACCTGGGTGAGAACAGGATTTCTGCAGTTTTTCTCCTGTCTCCCAAGGCCTTCTCGGGGGCTTGGGGGTGACCAGAGCCCCTCCTAGCCTCCTTTCTCCAGCTCTGCCACCACCTCCTCGAGCTGTGCCTTGCTCCATTCCATCTCCCCCAGATCACTACGTGTGATAAACCACTTCTGTCAATCTGCTAGCAGATAAGGTTTGTGTTCACAAACTCTCCCAACCCCCCAGTGCATAAGTTTTATTTTAAAAAGGGATTCAGGAGGCACAAGCATTGCATGAGATTACGTACGAGGAAACTAGCTGTTACCCATAAACCACTGTACTTAAATTGAGTTATTAAAATGATTATTAACTCTTCCACCCTCTCCGCAGTACACACATTAAATGTTATGATTATTATTAACCTTCTCACCTCCTCCGCAGTATACACACTGGGAAATGCTATTACTAAACCCCCTCCCCCAGCCCTGCTCCTTCTGTCATTGGGAAGGCATTCACAGAAACTGTGCTAGGCTTAAAGGCCAAGGATTTTAGTCTTCCCTATTCCTAGTGCTGCCTAACAGTCTTTCTATTTATTTATTTATGTATTTATTTATTTATCAATTAGCCAATGTATGGTACATTATTAGTTTTTGGTGTAGTGTTCAATGATTCATCAGTTGCATGTAATACCCAGGGTGCATCACATCACATGCCCTCCTTATTGCACATCACTGGGTTACCCCATTCCCCCACCCACCTCCTTTTCCACAACCCTCAGTTTGTTTCCCGGAGTTAAGAGTCTCATATGGTTTGTCTCCCTCTCTTATTTCTTCCCCTTCAGTTTTACCTCCCTTTCCCTATTGTCCTCTGCACTATTCCTTATGTTCCACATATGTCCGAAACCACTCTGGAAAACAGTATGGAGGTTCCTCAAGACTTTAAAAATAGAGCTTTCTTCTTATTTATAAGCTTACAAGGTATTCGAACATGCTTTATCTCATCGATATTCACAATGAGACTAAGGCCGACTCTAGTATTCCCACATTATAGATGAGAAAACAGGCTCAGAACATGCAGTCACTCACTGGAGTTGTCACAAGGCTGGGAATTAACCTAACTTGTCTTCTTCCTAACACATGTTCATGTACCACAACCCAAGCTTCGTCCCTGAAGGTAGTTTTGGCACACAGACTTTCTCTCCTATAGCTTTGCCCAGAACAGGGGAGTGTTTCCCCTCCTTCTATTCAAGAACACATGAGGGTTCTAGTGGATTAGGAGGACGCAGAAGGAGGAGCCTGGGAACCAGAGTGAAGACTACATGGTTTGCAACTGTCCACACCTTGTGTGAGGGCATCCGTATGCGAGCCCACGGGTCACACCTGCAGGTGCACACTCGAGTCTCTTGGCTCCTGTGTTTCCCTGTACAGGTGTCTGTTTCTGGATCCTCTTTCAAGCCATCAAATAGAATGCTCCCTAACACATCACATTTCCCTTGCTTGGTCCTCTCTTCCTTAAATTCTAGTGACCTCAGCTTAAATGTAATTGACTCAAGGAAACTGTTGTAGGTGAAATTGTGTTCCCTAAAAAATTATGGCCAAGTCCAAAGTCCCGTTACCATTGAATGTGACCTTATTTGAAAATAGGGTCTTGGCAAATGTAATTAATGAAGAGGAGGTCTTACTGGATTAGGGTGGGCCTTAATCCAGTGAACAGTGTGCTTTTAAGAAAATGAAAATTTACACACAAACACACGCACAGACACACATGGAACAACGCCTGGATGAAGGAGGCAGAGATTGGAGTCACGTGTCGACAAACCAAGGAACACCAGGGATTCGCAGCAACCACCAGAAGTTTGGAGAACGGCACGGAAGAGATCTCAGAACCTCCAGAAAGAACCAACTCTGTTGACACCTGGGTTTCAGATTTCTGGCCTCCGGAACAGAGAGAGAATACATCTCTGTTGTTTTCGTCACCCACTTTTTTTTTTTTTTAAGATTTTATTTATTTATTCGACAGAGATAGAGATAGCCAGCGAGAGAGGGAACACAATCAGGGGGAGTGGGAGAAGAAGAAGCAGGCTCATAGCAGAGAAGCCTGATGTGGGGCTCTATCCCATAACGCCGGGATCATGCCCTGAGCTGAAGGCAGACGCTTAACCGCTGTGCCACCCAGGCGCCCCTCATCACCCACTTTTTGGTAATTTGTTACAGCAGCCCCAGGAAGTCTTCTTGTTTTTTCCAGATCAGGCCAGTTTCTTCTCCTGTACATTTTCACAGCATTGGCTATTTTTTTCTAAATAGCGTTGTGTCACAGCATATGGTTACATATTTGTTTGATTTTTTAAATCAATATTTATCTTCCCACTAAAATGGAAGCCCTGTGAAAGCAGATGATGTGGGGTTTTGCTCACTATAGTGACTATCATAAAAACAGTACAGTCTACAATTAATATTTTTTAAATAAAAGAAAGAGTGAATGAATGATTAGATTGATGAATGTAAGAAAAGAGCAGAGCACTTAAAATTTTGGCCTGAGGGTGTGGGAGAAATGCTCACCTGAAAGCAAAACAAAGACCTCTCTTCCCATCTCTCTGTCTCAGAACTCTGTCTCTCTTCCCTCTCTCAATCTCTCTCTGTCTCTCTCTTCCTTGTTTTTGCCAAGTTAGATTCAGAACACTTGTCTTTTTTTTTTTTTTTAAAGATTTTATTTATTTATTTGACAGAGATAGAGATAGCCAGTGAGAGAGGGAACGCAAGCAGGGGGAGTGGGAGAGGAAGAAGCAGGCTCCCAGCGGAGGAGCCTGATGTGGGGCTTGATCCCAGAACTCCAGGATCACTCCCTGAGCCGAAGGCAGACGCTTAACGACTGTGCCACCCGGGCGCCCCCAGAACATTTGTCTTTTTAAAAATCTGTGGGGAATGATAAGATTGACAAGACAGTTAATAATATCAGAGAAAACTGTCAACTCTAACACTGGTGATAAACACTGTAAAACTGTGAAAAATGAAAACAAATGATTTCTTTCTACAAGTTAGAGAAAGTGGATACTCTATCATTTTGTCTTAGCAAACAGCACAACAGTAATTATTTGTACCATTAGTTTTGTATACAATCTAAAACAGCAGACAATTTTTATTTGATGAAAACAGTAAAAATCATACATATTTTTTCTGTTAGAGTTAGCTATTTACAAATATAGTCACATACTCATATATCTTAAGAATTACAGAAAAATGATGCTGCACCATGGTTAAGGCCAAGAGCTCAGGAGTCAGGCCCCAGGCGAAAAGACCAGCTTTAACCAACTACAGTGGTTATATTGGATTTGACACATTATTTAACTTGTCTCTACCCAGCTTTTAATTTCTGCCTCATAGGGTCATGGTTTGGATAAAATAAGCTAATATATGCAAATACATACAAGAGTAATTGGCACACAGTAAAACTCAATACATTTTAGCATTTTTATTACTATTAGACATCTGACGTTTGATGAGACCTTGGTGAGTAGTCATTGAGATAATCTCACCCATTTATGTCATAACTATAAATTAAAAATCATTTTCTTTTTTCAGCTTTCAGAATTAAAAAGTGATGAACAAAATAGACTGGTGAGTGATGCGTGGGGTTAGGAATTGTAAAAAGATTTTGCAAACACTTTCTTTGTAATAAAAAATGCTGGAAGGTTAATTAATCTTTTGGAGGGGTGACAGTGAGTGGGGGGCATAAAATAAAATGTCCAAAAAAATGGAATTATAATACTTTATTTCCATTCTAGTGGAGGCATTAACTTATTTTTATGGTAATTTTTTAAGTTTGAGTTTTGTCCTTTAGTCAGTCTTGTCAAGTCACAATTTCAAAGGATTTTTAAAAACTCAGGTTTAATTTCTTAAGTGGTTTAAAGACTCAGAATTCCAGTTAATTTTGGGGTTGAACTTCTAATTAGATATGTCAGATTTCAGTATAAAGTCAAATCTATTAAGCATATCTGTGGTGCTCCTCCTTCCCAAAGAAATACTTTCTTCTACTAACATTTTCAGTAACTTGCTTGTTAATAAATTTCATGGACAATTAATTAATATATTTAAACTTAGCTCTTCTCTTGGTGTCAAATAGGATCATTTTCATCCGATCTGAGATTTAATGTTGATTGCTCAGCTGGCAGGTGCTACTGCCTACACTGGAAAACTGCTAAGATTTAAAAATTTCCTTTAAGGTTCTATTCTGGCTAGAGAAAATAAAGTTCATTTTCAAGGGGGATGCCATCAGCTCCTTATCTTTTTGGGTGTTTCCAATCTTGTCTTTGCGGCTAATTTAGGGATTGCAATCACATGATGGGCAGCAAAAATAGAAACAGGACTCCTCAGTGGGCTGTCTACACCACAAGCAGTCATTATCCCCCGGCCAGAACTTCCTGATAGATGGAGAGGCCATGCAAGAAAATGAGCCACCCCAGCAAGATTCCTACAGGTCCTATAATTGTCTAGTGAAATTGATAGGCTATGCTTGTCGAAGCTGCTGTTTGTCATTCTCCCGGACTCCCTCCGTCTTTGTGGCTGGCAATTTCCATCTGCAGCTTTTACACTCTGATGTATAATTTGGCCTCTCATGCCTCTCTGAATTTTGCCTCTGTGTTACTTCTCCTTTGAGACTGTGTATTTCTCAAACTTTTCTTATCTCTTAGTATTGTTCAGATTCATTCTTTGCTGTTGGAAGAGTCAGAGTTCATCTTTGCAAAAAATACAGTAAAGATGGAAACAGCTGTCAAATGAAGAAAAGAAAACAGAAAACAAAAGTTGCTTTTAAAGGCATAATAATAAAATTTTATGTCTCTTGTCCTTTTTTAGAAATTTATTTTTTGGGGGCGCCTGGGTGGCACAGCGGTTAAGCGTCTGCCTTCGGCTCAGGGCGTGATCCCGGCGTTATGGGATCGAGCCCCACATCAGGCTCCTCTGCTATGAGCCTGCTTCTTCCTCTCCCACTCCCCCTGCTTGTGTTCCCTCTCTCGCTGGCTGTCTCTATCTCTGTCAAATAAATAAATAAAATCTTTAAAAAAAAAAAAAAAGAAATTTATTTTTTTGAGAGAGAGAGAGAAAGAGAGACCGAGTAGGGGTATGGGTGGGGCAGTTAGAGAAAGAGAGAAAGTCTTAAGCAGACTTCGTGCTCGGAGCACAACGTGGGGCTCAATCCCACAAACTTTGAGATCACGATCTGCGCCAAAACCAAGAGTCGGGCGCTTAACCGATTGCACCACCAAGGCACCCCTTATGTCTCATCCTTTTGACCAAAGTCATGACTACTATATATGGCTCGAAGCTTATAAAATTGTGACAAATTTTGTGTTTGAGGGTCTAAATTGGGAAGCTGAATAACCTGAAGGCACAGAATAATAGAAGCACAGGCAAGCAAGTCAATCTGTTTTATATGTGACCATTTTTGGACATAGGACCAGAAGGATTTTCTCTCCTCATTCTCCAAGCTAGACTATTGATGAGTATTCACGATCAAGTTAGAATCAAACCAAATTGATTCAGGATTCTCATGGAGTGATTTTTTGTACCAATTTTGGCAGTTTATAAATAGTTATCAATCCAACTAAATTGAGGGCTTTTTAGCACAAGCTTAAACAAAGATAAGCCTATTCATTGGTTGACAGGATAAAAAGGCAAAGCAAAATGGCACCAATTGCCTGGTTTCCTTACACACCCATTTGAGAAGGTAGAAGACCCTCACGGATCCAGGCTTCCTTTCCTTAAGACTCAACATAGGTAAAATTTATGATGGCTTCTCTCAGTCTGCAGCTTGGCTACACCAGTTCCCATATTTCCTCTCTGGGGAGAACCCGATGAATAGGATTCCTTCTTATGGTATTATCTAACAGGGATAGCAGTGCTCCAACTGAAGCAGGCCTAGCTTGTGCCCTCTGCCCAGACATTTCTGTTCTTCCTTAGCTTCTGACCACCAAAGCAAGGCTTGCTTGCATCTCTCTCTCTTCTTCTCCTATTGTTATGGGAGCGAAGGTGTATCTGTGTGTGTGTGTGTGTAGTAGGAAAACACTAAGGCACATAAGCATAATTATATGCTGTAGGTAAAGGAAATTGAGAGAAAATAGAGCTGGAAAGATAACTTAGGCCAGTTAAAAGGCTTATTCAGTAGGCCAAATGGGTTTCTGATGGTTTGAATAGGTGTGTGACATGAACAAAGCTGTGCATTAGTAAGTCAAAATGAGTTACAGTAAGTAAATTACTGCAATTATTAGGCTTTAACCTTGGTGGATATAGAGAAGACAGATGTAGAAAGATTTCCAGAGTAAGAGAAGGTAACTGACAAACAGATCCTGAAAGTTATCTACATTGGTAAGAAAATAATTAGAGAAGGAGTCTTTTATACTAGTAAGACCATGAAGAAAAAAGGCAGGAAGACAGACAAGTGAGGTGGGAATAGGGCTGAGTGGCTTGGGAAATTGAGATGAATTAAAAAGAATTTATTTTCCAGCCATACACTGATCTAGTTTTCTTGAACATTTTGCCCACTTAAACACCTAAATTTACAGTTAACAACAATAGCAACAACCAATAATGTACCAAAAATAGGATTCCAGAAATGTAAACAAACACCACAGATGATTCAATCCTAGGGGCATCAGTCAAAATGTGATGATTCTTGGACACTAGCACAGGAAATAAACCCTAGTGTCTATCAAGAATATGGCGTTTTATGAAGGAGCCTGCATATAATTGGGTTACCAGAAAGAACTAAATATCAGCCAATTCTACCAGAAGAATACGAAGGCAAATTGCCACAAGTCATCCACCCTTTATGACGGTGTGTGACCTGAAAATATGCTACCTATGTTAGTTGAAAACATCTTGGAAGAAAAGCCAGTGATCTAAGTATGCAGAAGGAAGCAAACTGAAAACCTATTTGGAGAAGCATACCATCAAAATAGATCTCGAAAAATTCTCCCAGATAAAGTTCCCAGGTAGAACATTTTACTGGGAAAGAGGAGCAGACAATAAAATCAGAGTTACAAAGATTCACATATTGAAATTATCAGGCACAGAATATAAGTTATATATGCTAAAAATAATAAAGAGATTTTAAATATAAGCACTAATAATAAAATACAATTTTTATAAAAATGATTAAAATAATCACACAAATAGAATTTCTAAGATTACCAAAATTGAATCTTTTTTTTTTTTTTAAAGATTTTATTTATTTATTTGACAGAGATAGAGACAGCCAGCAAGAGAGGGAACACAAGCAGGGGGAGTGGGAGAGGAAGAAGCAGGCTCACAGCAGAGGAGCCTGATGTGGGGCTCGATCCCAGAACGCCGGGATCACGCCCTGAGCCGAAGGCAGACGCATAACTGCTGTGCCACCCAGGTGCCCCCCAAATTGAATCTTTATAAGTGGAACAATAATTGAACATTTAGGAAGGAAAAAAATAATTACAGTTAAAAATTAAATGGACGGTGACTATCAAGTTAGATACAGATGAAGAAACATTTAGTGAACTGGAAGACAGAGCTGAAGAAATTATTCAATAGTATGAACAAAATGAGACTGAAAAAAATGCATACAAGGTTAAGACAAATGTAAATCAGAGTGAGAAAGCCTAATACATATCTTATGGTATCTCCAGGAGGAGAAAATAGGCAAATCTGGAGTGAAGTAGTATTTGAAGAGGTAATGACAGTTTTAGAATTTAGCAAGTGTCCTATGAGGGAAATTCAGCTGTGTGTTTGAATTTCCTCCATTGTGTCACTACTAATTTTGAGCCAGGACCAACCCTGATTCCCAGTCTGTAGCCAGAGCCAAGAATTAGGAAATCTCCAAGGAAAAAAAGCAACTGCAGATCTTCAGATCACCTCCCAAAGTTTCTCTTTTCTGAAATTTTAGTCCCTCTCATTTTTCTTGCTTCTGCAGCTCTCTAAAGGCCTTTAAAATACAACCTGTGTAACACATTATGACTCTTCTAGTTATTTGCAGGGGGAACATGGACCTATCATGAGCTACTTCATTCTAGCAGGAAGAAATTTAGGGACGCTTCTTTGATATTTGAGCATATTCAACTGGTTGGAGCATTTGTGAAGGGGGGAAAGTGACAGAAGGAAATAGTGGTCGCTAGGAGTGAGAATATGTAAAACCTTATAGGCTACAGTAAGGAGTTCATTTTCCCAGAACCGCAGCATCAAAATATAGTAAGGACCAATATAGTAAGGACCTTGAATGAAAAAATCTCTAAGGAGAGACACAAGATACAGAAAAGTAATATGATTCTGGATAGAGGTGAGTGGGAATCTTGGGATTACACGCACAAGGAGGCTTGGATCCAAAAACAGTAGAATAAGTGAATCATGCTGCCATCAGATACTGGGTTGTAGTTGAGTGGTAGAGGCAGGATATTTTAAAGATGAATGGAATGCAGATTCCTTCTCCTTACACTCACAATTACTACAAGTAAGATGAAAAGCAGAGAGAAAAGTAGAGAGACAACCTTGCTGGCAAAAGTTAAGCTTCAATGATATGAAAACTATTGACCCCTCATCTTATATTTCCATCACCTCTACATTCTTCCAATAACAGAACCTCCTTCAGGAAATCATCCCTCTTCCATTCTCCATATGATTTCAGTAGAGCCAAGTTCTTTGCCCTCTACCTCTCTCCTACTTGCCTGGCAAAAGGTTGGTACATGATCCAGAACTGGTCCTAGCAACTGGTTCTAGGATGGACACAATTTTGTCTGGTGAAACTCAATTCCAGGACTTTTCATGGAACTATTTTGTTCAAGTTGATGAAATATTGGTCTACGTCTGGTAGTGGCTGCCTTGCCAACATTAAAGAAGAGCTAATACAGAGGACAGTAGAACCCAAAAGAAAGAAATTGAGAGTCAGCAGGACAGAACACTGATGATCCAAACATACTTGTGTATAGTTCTATCTCTAGACTTTCCATTTACATGGCATAATAAGTTACCCTTCCTGCTTACATCAGTTTGATGTCACTTGCAAAAGAACCACCCCTGACAAATACACTTGAAAAAATTTGAAATGGATGTTATTTGTTTGCAACAAAATGGGAGTTTCACAAGGCATAAAAAAAGCCAATCTTAGAATTTCAAAAGAGTAAAGAACTTCAGAGATAAAGAGTATGCTTTGAATTGCTTCAAGTGTCAGAGAGAGTTAGTGGTTGATCTAGTGATAAAATCTAGATCTCTCATACTTTCTTCCCTCAAGAAGAGATGGTGTTGTGCTCTCCCTTTGTCTTCTTGCCTTCCCCTACTGGGGCCTTTGGTGCTAAAGAGGATGAGAGGAGGGATCTTCAACATCGGAGGTGGGGCAACATAAGATGAAAGCCAACAGGGGAGTGGGTGGCGGGGGAGGGGGGATGATGCACTGTCCTGCAGGACTAAATTATCTATTAAAAATCAATCAGCTTCTCCATGGAAAATCAATGGATCCTCTTTGATAATCAATCAGCACAACCATTACTCAACAGTGAAGTCTGACAGGTTTTGCTTCCTTAACTTGTACAGATCTTCAGCTGTCAGTAATTTTTTGTAGTTGATAAGGTTGATTATTCTGACTTTGAAGAAAGGATCTGAGGTGGAGTTGGGAAGCTTCTCAGAAGCAGAAGTGCTGCAGCGTGGCTATGTGTAAAGGCAGTCTGCGGCCCAATGGAGCTATGTTTGTTCACTTTTCTGATGGATGCAGCATTTACTGGATGAAGCCAGAGAGAGAAAAATAGCACTCACAGCATAGCAGAGTGTGAATAACAAGGTACAGGCAAACATCTGCACACAAATCAGCCGGGATAATTTTATCTCATCATCTGCTATAGCCAGGATGCGTGAGCGAAATCTCTTTGGAATCTGCTCGTTGGTGCTTCAAGACAGACTATTCCTTGCTCTTAAGGATAATTATCCTCTGAGTACTTGATTCCTTGGAATGCCTTTTAAATCAGACAAGCCCATCATGAATCTGTGGAAAAACTTGTCTTGCTCAAGCTGGGTTTGAACCCCAGAGTTCTAATACAGTCATTTATCTTTTCTGCACCTTAAGCAGTAGATTATTGGAGACAGAAGAGAATTCAAAGAGCACTTTGGGCTTCAACTTTCAGACCCGCAAAGTGAGAGTTGGGCTAAGTGAAATCTAAGGTCAATTTCAGGGCAGAAATGCTCTGACCATCTCTCTTCAGGGTAAAGTGTGTAGCTGGGAGGTTGGGTCATCTGGTTTAACACAAAGCACTGAAAGAGAGCAGTTCAATCTTATGCATAACTAAGGGCTTGCAATTTTATTTTCATTTTTTTTTAGAGATTTTATTTATTTACTTGACATAGACAGCCAGGGAGAGAGGGAACACAAGCAGGCGGCAGCAAGTAAGGTGTATCAAATGAACTGTATATAGATTTGTGAAGCTGTCTTATGTTTAAATGATATTTCATAACTATGTTGTGAAAACTTCATTACATCAGGGGAATTGAGAAAATCTCAGACATCTGCTGAGAATGTTAAGGGTCTACGTTATGCAACTATTAGATATACTTGCATGTATTTGTGTATGAAGAGATACACAGAAAAGTAAAATAAGTCAGAGAAAGACAAATACTGTATGATCTCACTTACATGTGGAATCGAAAGAAACCAAACTCATAGAAACAGATCAGATTTGTGGTTGGCAGAGATGCAGATTGGAGGATAAGGGAAATGGGTGAAGGTGGCCAAAAGGTACAAATTTCCAGGTATGAGATAATTAAGTTTTACAACATGATGAGTACAATTAGCAATACTGTACTGCACATGTGACAGCTGCTAAGGGTAGATCTTAAGAGTTTTTATCAAAATAAAAAAAATTTTGTCACTATGTATGGTGACTAATGTTAACTTATTGTGATAATCATTTTGGTATATATACATATATCAAATGATTATGTTGTACACATAAAACTAATACAATGTAATACGTCAATTATATTTCAATGAAACTGGAAAAAATTTAACTGTATAGAAAAAAGGAAATATATATGCACATATCCCCTAAAAATGTTTATATACATATCTATAATTATTTATATATGCACACATGCCTAAAATTACATACCTGTAATTATTTCTATGCATATGCACATGGATCTATATAAGTATCTCTATTTAAATATGTACATACACACTGATATATACGGTATGCCCTTTAATTTATGTAAAAAATGCAATTAAATAGTTAACTGTGGTCTATCCTACTAACAGAGCAAGTCACACATATTAATGACTTATTCTGAAATCTATATAAAGTAAATGAGAGGGAAAAATTATTCTAATCTTTCTTTTCTTGTTCTCCTGTTTGTATTCTTTTAAAGATTTATTTGTTTTGAGAGAGAGAGAGAGAGAGAGAGAAAGAGAGAGAACGAGCTGGGGGAGGGGCAAAAGGAGAGGGAGAACCAGACTCCCATTGAGCAGGGAGGCCGATTCGGGGCTCCATCTCACGACCCTAAGATCATGACCTGGACCAAAAATCAAGAGTTAAATGCTTAACCACTGAGCCACCCAGGTGACTCCCTAAAAAAATTTCAAAAAATATTGCCAGTGTTTTATAATATTACAGAGATCCATACATTCTGTGGTGACACACAATTTTATCATCTCTTCCATCAAATATATTAGCTAACAAAAAAGAAAAAAAAATACCTAAACGAACAGGTATGCACTGTTATGTACAGCAAAGTGTTAAGAAGTGAAAAACACCATGTACAATCTTTTGCAACTGGCTTATCTCACTTAGAAGTCAAAAACTGTAGAATCTAGTCTGAGCTTTGCCACCTACTAGCTGGGTGACCTTCAGAAACAAGTCAATTACATTTTGAAACCCCACTTCCTGGTCTGTAAAATAAAGATTATAATACTTGCTGCATCTCCTTTCAGAGTTGTTGTGAGGTCCATTACGATAATATATGTGAAAGCAGTTTATATAGTGCCATACAAGTGAAGGTTGTAGTTCTATCCTTCAATACCAATGTTTTAATGGCATTCAACTATATGTTATTATGGCGCAATGAATTCAAAATGCACCAAGGCTTTGCTGAAGAGAAACATAAAATAAAATGATAGATGTGATGGAGTACAGCTCTGAAAAGTTAATTACATTATGCAAATGCAAGGTACTACTATTATTTTATATCTTGATGCAGATTTCTGAATCAGTTATAGGGCACATTCCAAGGAGTGAAATGTCTAGGTAACAAATGACTGTTTCTGAACAGAGGAATAAAAACATTTGCGCTATTTCGTAAAGCCAAAGGCTTTCTTAGGCTCTTACATCTTTCTGAAAATTATTCACTTTGTTGAAAAGGGAACATGTTAAATGATAGCATTTTACAACGATAGAGACAAACGGATCCACCTTTAAAAAAAACTGTCCTTATTTTCATGTTCAGAGGGATTTTGAGAACATGGGCTTGATGGAAAAGACAATAGGACCATGACTGCCAAGAAACAGATGCCTGTGCCTAATAGTAGAAACATGCCATCAAACCCAGAGCCTGTGGTTTTCCAGTCATAATGAGGTGGTTGGTGGCCCACAAGAGTGATGACAAAATGGTATATTCTATTCATTTACTCATTTATTAGTTTATTCAACAAGTATTTCTTTTACATTGGGTACTTGCTTGGAAGTGGAGACTCAGTAGTGAATAAAAGGGATGTTTCTTCCTGGACTTTTCAATCAGGCAGGGGAAACAAATGTTAAGGAACATGGTAAGCAGGGTGACATATTGGTGACAATGCAGACAGTTAGAGACAGATGCTGTGGGAATTGGGGGCAACCTAATTTTATTAAGCCTCAGTTTCCTCTTGGATATAAGTGGAATAGTACTATCACTGACCTCATGAGCATTTTAGAAAATTAAATGAAACAATGAATTGTAAATTGTAGTGTGTAACACACAGTAAATTCTTATGAAATGGTAGACTGTAAGGTGTTGATAAAGAGATCTTTACCAGCTATTCAACTTTAAACTAGTTGCACAGACTTTACGCCATTTAGAACATTCTTCAAGGAAACTTGCTTTATCCATAATTTAGATTTCAAAAATACATGCCATGTTTTCACTTTGAACTTTGTTTTCTGATTCGAATCCTCCCTGTTCTGATCTTTGGCTTTGTCTCGGCTTTTCAACAGCACACCTACTATCAGCCTATGTCTGAAACTCTCCTCCTGTTCTGGGCTGACCTTTTTGGTTACACTCCACACTCATCTGCAGAAGTCATGCTTTGCAGCTACTCCAGGAAATAATTGAAGGCCCACAAGATCAAGATTCCCACTGGGTTTGTGTCAGCCCAGGGAAGGGATCTGGTCAAGTTTATTTATGATAAAGCAATTTATGTTCCCTAGGTCTCAGTTTCAGGATCTGTTAAATGACAAGATTTGATTAGATAGGCCTTTTTATCCATCATTTTATAAAGTCCTGTTTCTTTTTTTTAATTTTGGTATGAAAAGATCATATTTTGCGTATAGTCCCTTGTAAAATCATATGAATCTGTTGAAACAATAGGAACATGAAGGAGGGGAAACAAATTTTAAAGTCTTTCCACTAATAATACTTACACAAGGCTTCACGCACATTTGTGTGGCTTTCTCGCATCATAAAATTGCTTTGCCAATATCAGTTAGTGGAGGGGGGAGGAGACATTTTAAAACTAGGAATTGGATGTTTCACTCGGTTGCTCCCTCATCCATCTTAATTTAGACACCATAACCACACAGCACCTAGCACCCACCCCTCCCACTCTGAGGGAAATAGTGGACACATCTGTGAATGTTTAAAGGCAAAAATGGAAGGGCACACATTTCAGCTTCAAATGTAGACACTTCCCATTTTCTTTCTCAAGTGAAATCTTAAGCAATAACCCTTTTGAGAATTCTGAATGTTGAAATAAATAATCTTTGTTATGCTGAGATAATAAAACCAAGTAGTTCTAGGTAGACAGGACTTCTTTAAGCAATATGGCTAACAATTCAGAAATATGTGCACAAGGAGGGCAGGAAAGTGAGTATAGGGCACTATCAAAACTGCCCATCTCCAAAAATAAACCACACCATCCTGAATATTGATAATATATTGTATAAATTTGTGACATTTTATAGTTAAAATATTTCTAGCCAGGAGTGATATAATGCAGCTGGCCCAGCTTTGTTTTCACTTTAAGGTAATAGCATATCTTTATTACACTAATACAAAATTGCTTAACATTTGTTTAACTTTTTTGATAGTTCACAAACTAAGTCTTTTTACAAGTGTGAACCTTCATTAACATCAAAGCTCCATTTTTTAGGAGGTATTGTTTTTCATCATTTTAAAGATTTATTTACTTATTTGAGAGAGAGAGAGAGGAGAGAGAGAGAGTGCATGCGCATGTAAGTGGGGGGAGGGGCAAAGGGAGAGGTAGAGAATCTCAAGCAGATTCCCCACAGGGTGGAGCCCGAGGGGTAGGGGGTGGAGGCTCTATCTCATGACCCTGAGATCATGGCCTGCACCAAAATCACGAGTTGGATGCTTAACTGACTGAGCCACCCAGGCAACCTCATTTTTTAGGAGGTATTTTTAGCAAACAGCAATAATGTTAGGAAAAACAATATTTATATTTATATCGAATATTCACTACCAGATACTATTCTCGGGGCTCTGAATTCATCGATTCACTTGAAACAGTCTAAAGAAGCAGGTAATCCCTTTTTCAGTTATAAAGAAATTTACAGTAGGAAAAACAGTAAATGTTTAAGAATATTGGGGATTCTCATTAATTAATGGCAGATCAGATAATTCTGACCAACCCTCAACCAATAAAGACAACTTAAAAAGACTGCAAAAAAAAAATTTCCAAGTTTTAAAAGGCACTAAAGAACAAAAGAGATCTGTAAAGAATTCCTAGCTGAGAGTTGGGGAGAAATAGGAACCCAGAACCAAGAACACAGAGCAGTAAGGGGTTTGATGGTATTTGCTAATTCAGGAGAGATGGCCAAGA
Organism: Ailuropoda melanoleuca; assembly: GCF_002007445.2. Classification (NCBI taxonomy): domain Eukaryota; kingdom Metazoa; phylum Chordata; class Mammalia; order Carnivora; family Ursidae; genus Ailuropoda; species Ailuropoda melanoleuca. Next base: position 34,815,270 of record NC_048220.1, read on the forward strand.
GGCTGAACTGAGTTGTTGTTGTTTCTTTTTTTAAAAGATTTTATTTATTTATTTGAGAGAGAGGGTGAGAGAGAGAGAGAGATCATGAGCAGGGGTGAGGGGGTAGAGGGAGAAGCAGGCTCCCCACTAAGCAGGGAGCCCGATGGGGGACTCAATCCGAGGACTCTGGGATAATTCATGACCTGAGCCAAAGGCAGATGCTTAACTGAGCCACACGGGCACCTGAGTTTTTGATAGATTAATGAGACTAGAAAGGAAAAAGCTGGGATCCAGGTAAACTGTCCTTGCTTTGGGCTGGGATCTCAATAGTGCTGCATACTCAAAGAAAAGATAAAGTAAAACTAAATGACAGCCTGGCTGTGAGTCATCTACATGACCCGGAAAATCTCAAACTCCAAATTTAGATTAAGGTAATCCCAGATTGCTATTACTCACAGAAGACTGGGAAAAGCAAAAGAAAATTGACATGCAACACTGAAATGATTTCTACTAACGATTATTGAAATACCATGCTCAGCACACATTCAAAGGTGACATAAGGAGACAAGAGAGCATTTGTGAAAAACCAGCAGAACCAAGAGACAACAGAAACATAAAGTCTTCAAGTATTGTAATCACCAGAAAGGTCCTATAAAGCAACTATGGTTACCTAATTCAAGGAGATAAAAATTGAGCTTGAAAAATTGGAAAGGCAACCTTAAAATATAAAGAGTGACATAGAAATTATAGAACTGAGAAGAACTAGCAACCAAAATTAAGAAATAAAAAGATGTGCTCACTGGCAGTCCAGGCGCAAGAGAAGAGAGAATCAGTTAATTAAAAACAGGTCAAAACCACGGAGAGATCAAGAGATGAAAAACGATGCAAGATGCAGGAGAAGACATCAATGATTCCGCATTAAAATCCGTGTATGTTCAGTGGAGCCACAGAAGGATCCAAGAGACAGAATGGGGCAGAGGCAGTATTTAAAGAGATAATGGCTAATTTTTTCCTGGAATTGATGAAGCATACCAATCCATAGAGTCAAGAGGTCCAATAAGTATCAGCAAGAATCAAAGATAAAGAGAAAATCTTAAGAGCTGTCAGAGCAGAATAGATGGTCAGCCTGCTGAAGAACAGCAGTAATACTGACAGCTGACATGAGGAGCAGAAGACAGTGGAATGATACTTTCAGTCCGTTAAAAGAAAGTAACTGTCAAATGAGACTCCAGTATCTACTGAAAATATCTTTTTAAGGGGCGCCTGGGTGGTGCAGTCGTTAAGTGTCTGCCTTTGGCTCTGGGCGTGATCCTGGCGTTGTGGGATCGAGCCCCACATCAGGCTCCTCTGCTATGAGCCTGCTTCTTCCTCTCCCACTCCCCCTGCTTGTGTTCCCTCTCTCGCTGGCTGTCTCTCTCTCTCTCTGTCAAATAAATAAGTAAAATCTTTAAAAAAAATATCTTTTTAAGAATGAAGGTAAAATAAAGACATTTCAAATGGGTATTAAAGAAAATTCTGAAGAGTATTCTTCAGGCAGAAAGAAAATGATACAAGAGAGAAATAAGGAACAGGAAAGTGATAAAAATCTGGGCAAATCTAAATTAACACAGACAACTTTAAAATTTGAATATTTCTTGGGAATATTTATGCAGTCTGTGTGAGCCATCATTACACATTACAGGAAAGAACAGCCTACGGCTTAAAAAGTACTCATTCTGTTCTATCTATTAGCTAGATAGAACATAGTATCCTGGGGATACTAATCCCAAACACAGTAACTCTTTAAAAAAAATACAATGAATGGATCAGAAAAATTTTCACATAATTACTCACAAAAATAATAGCACATAGTTCTAGAATTCCAGGGGTAAATATGGTTTTAAGGACTAGGAGGAAGATAGAAGGATTAAAGTCAGGCTTTGATAACTCAAGACTATGTTACAATGACTAGGTTAGCACTGAAAGAATAAAATAAAGAGTTTGTAACTGCTAAGTTAACAGAGAGAAGAAATTAAATGATTTTAAAAATTTCCTATTGGGGTGCCTGGGTGGCTCAGGTAGTTGAATTCAACTCTGGATTTTGGCTGAGGTCATGATCTCAGGGTCCTGGGATAGAGCCCCATGTTGGGATTCCCCCCCCACACTCGGTGGGGAGTCTGCTGGTCTACCTCTCCCTCTGCCCCCTCCCCATTTGTGCTCTCCCTCTCTAAAATAAATAAATAAATCTTTATTTATTTTTTAAAAGATTTTATTTATTTATTTATTTATTTATTTGAGAGAGTGTGAGAGAGCATGAGCAGGGGAGAGGGAGAGAGGGAGAGGGGGAAGCAGATTCCCCGCTGAGCAGGGAGCCCGATGCAAGACTCAATTCCAGGATCCTGGGATCATGACCTGAGCTGAAGGCAGACGCTTAACCGACTGAGCCACCTAGGTTCCCAATAAATAAATCTTTAAAAATAATAACAAAAAAAATTCCTGTTAATCCAAAAGAAATCAAGGAAGGAAAAGGAAAAAAAAAACTAATATAGAACTCTTGGGGTGAGCAGAAAATATATAATGAGGTAGTAGATATAAATTCAAATATCAGTAATTATGTTTCATCAAATTAAATTAAATTAAATACATCAGTTAAAAGATAAAATTGGCACACTGGAAAAAACAAGCAAAAAATCCAAAATTACATGCTCTTTAAAGAGCCCTATCTAGGGGCGCCTGGGTAGCGCAGTCGTTAAGCGTCTGCCTTTGGCTTAGGGAATGATTCCGGAGATCTGGGATCGAGCCCCATATCAGGCTCCTCCGCTGGGAGCCTGCTTCTTCCTCTCCCACTCCCCCTGTTTGTGTTCCCTCTCTCACTGGCTGTCTCTCTCTCTGTCAAATAAATAAATAAAATCTTAAAAAAAAAAAAAAGAGCCCTATCTATAGTACAAAGACATAAAATATTTAAAGATATATAAATGCATATTTATGTTATATATTGTACGTAACATAAAAACAAAATTGAAAAAAGCACTGGCTGCATTAATAACAAAAATAAATTTTACTAGGGATAAATAGATTAAATTCATAATGATAAAATTCAGTTTCCCCAGAAAGATACAAAAATTCTAAATATGTATGTATCTATTAACATAGCCTCAAAGAACATAAAGCAAAGTTGACCAAATTATAAATTAAAGTGGAAAAATCCATAATCATAGTGGGAGTTTTTTGTTTGTTTTTTTAAACACTCCTCTCTCTGAGTAAAAGATGGCCATTTCAAGGGATGCCTGGCTGGCTCAGTTGGTAGAGATTCCAACTCTTGATCTCGGGGTCATGAGTTCGAGCCTCATACTGGGTATAGAAATTACTTAAAAAAAAATAAAATCCTTAAAAAAAAAAAAAAGACAGCCCCTTCAAGCCATCTAATGACATCATTGTTTTTCAATCCTATTTCTTCTATACTCGGGTGTAGGAGGGAATGGGTGTTACCTTCCTTATTTTTCCCAGGGCTAGGACCTCTTAGAAAGGTTTCACCTTAGAAACGATAAGTAGTTAAGATCAATTATGGAACACTATACTACCTGTCAACAGGTATGACTCCTAGTTCGATGAGGGAACAGAAGGCAAGCTGAGGACAAAGCAGAAACTGACACCCTGCAACACCCCCCCCCCCATGGGATGTATGTGACATTCCTCAGGCAATCCTGCCTGCCCTAAAGGACAAAGAAATAGTTAACCTATAGATACCACAATCCTGCAAGAGTTAAGTCTCCCTCAGTTTTACAAATGTCTTCAACAGCTTACAAGAACGAAGCATTTCTATCAATAACCTAGCTTCCGGAAGGGAATGTAGATACAATTAAATGCCCTTATAATCTGCAGCCTCCAGGAAGTGCCCAACTATCTTCCTGTTAGTGCCTTACTAGAGGGGTAAACAACCTTAGCTTCACAATGGCAAGGCCTCTGGTATCTTGTGTCTTCTTTAGCATATGAAAGTATTTCCTCAACCTCCCTTTTTGTTACCTCCCCCAACCCCATAGTATATAATCAGCCACCCCTCACAAGCCCCGTGCAGTAGCTCTTTCTGCCCGCAGGTCCTGTCCCCTTGCTTTAATAAACCACCAATTTTGCACCAAAGATGCCTCAAGAATTCTTTCTTGGTTGTCGGCTCCGGACACCACCCCACTGAACCTCACGTGTATTCTGTGTCCTCATCCCTAGTTATCCTGGGTATTCATAAATAGTTTACAATATAGAAAGTATTTGAAGGTACAACATTTTAAAGCCAGTGAACTGAATGATTTCTAAAGGGTCCTCCACATCCATAACATTTTAAAGATCAACTCACTGCTCTTTGCACCCTCTACCAACTTTGCTGCAAATGACTAATCCAAGTACTTTGCCTCTGGTTGCAATTCTCACCCTTGAGGTTTTATAAATGCCTGTGCGCGTTTTCAGGGATGCTGTTATAAATTGCTATCACAGATTTCAGGTCTGTGTCCTTGCTCTTTTTAGTTATTCCCCTCTTCCTTTTCTTACCCTTCCTTACCTTTCCCTTCACTTCACTCCCCCACCTCCACCTCTTTAATTTTTTCTTTGTTTTTGATTATGCATTTTGCACATGGGAGGTTCCTTGTGTAAGGAGTGGCTGTTTCCTGAAAATTCCTTTTCATGATTCCCCAAATTCCTAAATCTTTGAGAATTTGCACCAGCAGGCTCCAGAATATCATAAACTGAAATTTCTTTTTTCTTTTTTTCTTATAGGATAAAGGGTATTTGACCTGAGACTTAAAGTACAAAACCAGCCCCAGCAAAGTACACCCAATGAAAGGATATCATGGGGCCATGTTACTCATGGAAGGATGTTGACAATATTTGGGTTACATCAGAAGCGCAGTGGAAACCTCTTAAAAGCCTAAAGTTGAACAAGAAACAAAATGACCTGCACTAATGCTTCAGCCAAGCTAGATTTTAAACTAAGTAACCTTTTTCCTCTCTTCTACAAACTTCCCCTCCCCCCTTCTTAGACTTTTTGTTTCAGGAACCCGTACCACGCCAAACACATGACAAACCAGGCAGACAGCACTTACACAATTCCTGTCAAAACCGGCTGGATCCTGTATTTCCCTCTAACTGCCCCCCAGCCCCTTCCAGGGGGAGCCGAGAGACTTGCAGGTTTGGAAACCCTAAGCCTGCTGCAGCTTCCTTGGCCCCACCAAGCAATAAAGCTATCGTCCCTCTTTATACCCAAACTATTCTTTGCATTATATATTTCGGCTCCAGGGAACGGAGGTCGATTTTTGACAGCAAAATGAAGAAACTAATTCATCTGATGTTAAAGATGTCAAGTTTGGTGTTCTGACTGATAAAAGAAAACTAATTTGCTGTTCTCTTGATACCACAGTACCTAATATTCTCAAAGAATTGTCTGCTTTTAAAAAATTAAAGGTAGAAAATTGCTACGGTTCCTTTTCATTCCCAGCCTTTTCCTCTCTGCTCGCAGCACCTTTCATGTTGTACCGCAGGAGAGACTGCCCGACTTTTGACTTTCACAATGCTTTGCAGTTACACAGCATGAGCAAAGCACTTCTGGGACAGGAAAAACAGGATGTGATTCATTACATTTTGCAATTTGAAAAATATAACCACAAATTATTAGTGCGGTATTGAATATAAAGGATATAGGTGAAATTCCATTTTATTTAATAGTGGAAATTTTACAATTTAATCCATAACTTTTGCACTTCAGCAGGGTTGGACTTTCTAAGCTATTTGGCCTTTATAGGCCTTGTTACTCCCAATTTCATATCAGATCTAGAGAAAGCACTATCATATGTCCCACATAATCAGACACAACAAAACCTAGATACATGTGTATTTTGTAAATATGTTGATTTTCATGGTGTTTAGTATGCTAGCTAAACATTCTATAAACCAGCATAAAATACAGTGATTTTAATACCCACTCTTTGGGTTACATAAATCTTTAGAAAACAAAAGAGTTCCATTTTAGCACTATGAGAGACAATTTCATCTTTAGAGAATGAAATTAATTAAAGTCAACAAATTCACAAGCCTCCCACATATGTTAACTAAAATATGGAGACTGTGTAGAATAAAAAAATAAGAAACGTTTGTGTGATTAAGAAATTATTATTCAAACAGGGTAGGGTAAGAATTTAATACAACAACTTTGTACATTCCAGGTGGTACATTCCACTACAATGTCCCATTTGGGTTATTAACATTAACTGTAGGCAATGCCATGGGATGAGATTTGGCTACTGGTTTTTTTTTTTTTTAAAGATTTTATTTATTTATTTATTCAACAGTGATAGAGACAGCCAGTGAGAGAGGGAACACAAGCAGGGGGAGTGGGAGAGGAAGAAGCAGGCTCCCAGCAGAGGAGCCTGATGTGGGGCTCGATCCTGTAACGCCGGGATCACGCCCTGAGCCGAAGGCAGACGCTTAACCGCTGTGCCACCCAGGCGCCCCTGGCTACTGGTTTTAAAAAAAGAACTTTTCTCTTACTGCGGGGTGTTCGTTCACAGACAATTTTTAAAAACAGGTAATCATTGATCCAAATATAGTAAAAAGTTAATATCCCTTCTTAACATTCACAAGATGATTCTTACTCTTCTATGCCTTTTGACAGTTATTTTTAGTAATTATAGCTCTGCCTGTGTCTCATTCATTATGCAGTCTGTATAAGCCATCATTACACATTACAGGAAAGAACAGCACACGGCTTAGTAAGTACTCATTCTGTTGTATCTATTAGCTGTCACTACATAGCTGTCTCTTCATAGTAGCCTGGGGATAATAATCCCAAACATAGTAACTCCTTAAAAAAATACAACGAATGGACCAAAACCTGAAAAAAGAGATGCATAATATATCTGGGAGATACTGTGGTAAAATGATCTTATAATTTCCCAATACCTGTGGGAAGGCATTTTCACGCCTCCAAAGGAGTTTTAATCAAATGCAATTCAATGCCTAGAAAATGCTATTTGTTATAAAGAAGAATAACTCACTTTACCAGATACCTAATTGAGGAATTATTTTGTGGCAGGCACACTGCAAGATAATAGGGTTACAAAAACAAAAAAGAAGTTAATTAAATAAACTATTCCTTTATGCATAATTCTACACTTTTTTTGAACCCTTGCTATTACCAAGCACTAAGCCATGTCCTGAGGACACATGACACCTGACCTCAACTCAGTTTTTTATTCTAGAGAACTTACAGTGCAAGGCAGTTTTCTTTTAATGTGGCATATGCTCATTATTGAAGGCCCAGGTAAACATGCCAAACATACATTTTCTAATACCATTATTTATATCACCTTCCTCTTACTTGTTATCACAACTGCAGTTTCATATAATGAGACAAGGTGTTCTACAGCAATATGCTTTTACATCTTTTTGCTCTTCAATAACAAAAGACAGAAAGAAAAAGAAAAACATCCAATGTATTGTGCACTTATTGTGTGCCAAGCATTGGACTAAGTGCTTTATAGGCTTTGAATCTTTAAATCTGTCTAAAAACTCTATCAGGTAAGAACTATTATTATTTTAATGTAATGAGAAGAAATTGAGGTTCAGAGTGATTTACTAAATCCCTTGAGTTAACCAGGCTAGTAAGGGGCTCAGCCCAAACTCAAACTCAGGTCTATTATACAGGATGGTGATACAAGGGGAAGATCTTCCCATACCCACAACTTCTGTATGAAGTCTTCCTAAAATGGGGCACTTTGAACTGATTTTTAAAAGATTTGGATCAGTAGTTTTCCTTTTTAATCACTGTCCAGATGGATGGATGCATAGATGATAGATAGATGATAGATAGATAGATAGATAGATACGTAGAAAGACAGAGGTATATTGCACTCCCACATAATAAGTCAGGATGTCCCTGAATTAAGAATTGGCCAACATTAATTTTAGGCACAGTGGCAGGACCTCGTTCAACACATTTAACCCCTCTATGTTGGTTTTCCCATCAATAAAGTCTTAATTCCATCCTTGCCTAGTTCACTTACTCACTTTCAAGGGAACAAAACGAAGCTGCTTGAGCCAGCACCCTGGAAACTGGAAGAAGATGCTCAAGGATCATCAATAAAAACTGGGTAGAGTGGGGAAAAGGAAGGACAGAAAAATTGCCAAGTCTGGTATCTCTGAAGTGTTAAAATTTCAAAAGGCTAAGGCAAGGTTAGATGCTGTCAAATAAAAAGCTTTGTTCTGTGAAATATTTATTCCCTGAAAATCTTTCCCAGCAGAGCAAATGCAAGATTTTGTCTTTAAAGAGGAAGAAATGGAGTGTGGTGGTTAGGGAAGCAGACTTCAAGGTCAGCTGTGCCTGGCTTGAAATGGGCCTGGTCATTTCATTATCTGGAAGATTGCAGAAGTTGTATATGTTTTCTAAGCTTCACTATCCTACCTGTGAAAAGGAATAATAATTACCCGAAAATATGGTTGCAAAAATTAAATAAAAATAATGTATGAAAGGGCTTGGTATTGTGTTGGGCACTGTGTCTGGCACATAGAAAATGTTCAATAAATGGTCTCAGCAGAGTGATACATTGGATGATTTCCTACCCATATGCTCATATTGGTTGTTGTTGTTTTTTAACTGAGTGATTTCAGGCCATTTTAGGTTCATCAAGAATGCAGGCGGACAGAGGGGCTAGAAGAATCATGGCAAGTTTGTTAGACTGGAGCAAAGTGAATGAGCAGGGAATGAGGGTGAGTGTCCCAGGCTAGATATACCGAGGCCACGTAACAGAGAAACAAGAATCATTTAGTTCCACTTCGAATGGACTAGGCAGGAGAGGTCAGTGAGGACAACGAAGACCTAGTTTGACAATAAAAGACACTGCTTGGAATTTTTAGGAAAAGAAATCATTAAGATGAAAGAGATCCTTGCGGGATGTAAGGCAACTTAGGCTTCTGAGTAAAGCAATGGTAAGATTCTATTTTGCTCAGGACAGACTTGATTAAACCTGCTCTCCTAGGGTCACTATTCCCAGTGCTCTAAAAGTGTCCAATAATACATAGTCTCCTACTTCTGAGACCTGACAACAAAGGGGGCCTCCTTGGAGGGATTCTGGATGAGGTTTTCACAGGAGTGAAAGCAACAGATCCTCAAATCAAGCACTGAATCCTGCAGAGGTTCTGCACTGTCTCTTAAATTCATGGTTATGCTTACCAGGAAAAAGCCTCAGGTTTAGAGTCCCACAGAACATAGCAATGCTCACCTCTTCCTTATCTAGATTATTTTCCTCCAAGATAATCGCAACAATAATTTGGAAAAATAGGTCACCTAGATTTCAAAACTATTTTGTTTCAAGCCATCTGGGGCTGAGGATGATTTTGAAATGAGCTGTTCTCGGGTAGCACAGCAGAAATCCGACATAGCACATTTATTTGCACATCTGCCAGGGCGGCAGCATTGTTCTGGGTATTTGATATTCAGAAGATGTATCAAGAATTTGAACCTTGGAGAAACAAACTACTCAGCATTTCAATTAGGATCAGTGTGTCGTGCATACAAAGCATCACTACAGAAAATCTTGGAACATGTAACACATAGGCTTTTAAAACTAAATATTGCCGAGCTTTGCAAGTGAAATTATATTCTGCAGGGGTGACCTCTTCCTCTGTCCCTGAGTAGTTGTTCTAAGAAAGATGATTAATATAGACTCCTGATTTGCATCTCTAAACTCCTACCACCTCAGGTTTCCAGTCCGTGTTTAGTGAATTATTCTCAGCCCATAATTGACTCTATATAAAGCTTTGATTAAATGGCATCTAAGAAAGCAGGTCACGTGACTTCATGTATTTCTCATAACACCCAACATAACTATAAAAAAGATTAGTAGCTTCGTTTGGAATTGTTACTGTTTGGGAGGGCCCATCCCCCACCTTGCCGGAATATTTCTTATTATTCTTCTCATTTACCATGTGTTTGGGGGGCCTCCAGTGTTCTATTCACAGCTGCTATTATCAAAACAGAAAAAAGAGATGGCTCCATCTCTTGTAAGAAGTGGAGTGTGCTAGAATTTACACATGGCAATTTCTCCCCATCTGCCTTGATAGTGGATGCTGGAAAAAACAGGGCTTATTGTGAGCCTTCAGATAATAATGAGGGATACTACTACAATAATAATAACAATAACAAATGTTTATGGAGCACTTTTTAGGTGCTGAAGTTCTTACCTACATCATGTCACTAACTCTTACAAATCTGATGCAGTAAGTACTGTCATATCTATTGTTTGAGTCAGGAAATAGGCTTCACAGAGGTTTAACAGCTTGCCCAGTGTCATATAACTGGTACTTTTTCATGAGATCAGGATTTTAGCCCAGATCTGTCTGACCTTTGAATTTGCTCTTAATCTCATGCTATGATACTTTTTTTCACAGTATGAAGTTCTGAATACCTAACACCGTCCTGCCATATGATCTTACAGTGTTATATTAGAATTCTTCTGTCTTGCCAGCACCCACAAGGAAATATCTAAAATTAAAATCTTTATGATGCTTATAGAATCTAAAATTGATAGAGACTACCTGTACAAACTGTTACTCATAATTAAATCATGGTCTAGGTGACGATATTTTTAATCCATTAAACTCTGAGGTTCTTAAGGGGACAGATAGTATCAATCATTTTATCCCCACTGATGAGCACATGGTTATCAGGTAGTTGTTACCAAGAGATGTTTATTGAATGCATGTGTATAAAAAGGAAAAAAAAACCTTTATTCATGATAACGTCATTCACTTTAGTTGTGAGAGCAGCTCAGACACAGAAAACCTGAAATGGGCAGTGTCAGCCCAAGCTGGGCTCTGTGTTTGGAGGAAGGGACAAAGGAGAATGTGTGTTTTTATAGTTGTGCTGTTACTGCACTACTTCGTTTTTGCCTTTTCTAATTATTATGCTTTTGTGCTGGTATTTTTCATGTTGCTCCCGATGTCCTTTGTTTTCCTGCTTATGCGTGACAGAACTTTCCATCCTTGCAATTGCCGCTGCTGTTTCAGCATCTTTGTAGGTAAGGTTATTGACAAAACAGATTGCTTTCCAAGATGAACAACAGAAATTGATTTGGGGGCAAGATTTACAAACTACATGCAGATCATAACAAACTGCTAATAAACTGCTTTCTGTATATAATGAGTGTGAACACAGAGCATGATTTATTCCCTGTGTAAAAGGAGGAGGTGTGCCGGGGCACCCTGAGGGCCCTTGCAGACGTCTTATATGAGAAGGAAATATTCTACTACGAGAGAGAGCTGATTCCCTCCTTCCAGGCAAATTTTCTACTGGTTTTGCCAAGTTCCATGCAGAGGGTAAAAGTGGGAATCCCCTGAAAATAGATTCTTCTGGATCTGCATATGCCAGGGTCGGCACCCAAAAAGATCCTTGCTATTCAGGTGTCCCTGCTTCAACGTATTTCTCTCTTGCCAGACCTCAGTTTGAGTACTGCCTCTGTCTACTATGTCACCTCGACCAAATTACTTTAACTGCCTCAGTTCCCTTATCTGAAAAAAGTGTCTGGTGCAAAACTCAAATCAACAACTTTCAGAATATGAAAGTGATTTTCAAATGATAAAGCTGACTTCAAATGTTGCTTGTTATTATTATAGGCATCATCTTCCAAATGTTTCCACCAAATGAATTCTCTTATTTCCTAATGATTAGCCTTAGTAAATAATTGGCCATCTTGAAACTGTTTGTTAGTCACTGTACTAAATGTTTTTAGCTGTTGTACTTTCTAGCAAATGTTGCTATTAGTAATTCAGTTAAGTACCACTTCCACGAAATAATGAAATCAGCACAGTGGACTAGAATGAGCACTGGTTTAGAAGTCGGGAGTTGATAGTTCTGGTTTCAGTTTGGAGTCTAATTTACTACACTCTAGGCAAGTCATTCTCCTCTGTGAGCCTCTGGCAGATTAAACAAGGCAATTCCTATAAACAAAGGTCCTTTCCCATCACTCATTCTGTAACTTGGCTTAAGAAAGGAATATAGTAAACTGTTTCTCACCTACAATTCTCAAGGCACATAGATCAATGGATTGGAACAGAGACCCCAGAAATAAACCCACATTTATATGGTCAATTAATTTGTGACAAAAGAGACAAGAATATACAATAGGGAAAAGACACTGTTTTTAATAAATGGTGCTGGGAAAACTGGACAGCTACATGTAAAAGAATGAAACTTGAGTTTCTAACACCATACAGAAAAATAAACTCAAAATGGATAAAAGACCTTAAATGTAAGACCTTAAACCATAAAAATCCTAGAAGAGAACGCAGGCAGTAATTTCTCTGACATCAGCCATAGCAACATTTTTCTGGATATGTCTCCTAAGTCAAGGAAAACAAAAGCAAAAATAAACTATTCAGAATACATCAAAATAAAAAGCTTTTGCTCAGTGAAGAAAACCATCACAAAAAACAAAAGATAACCTACTGAATGGGAGAAGATATCTACAAATGATATATCTGAAATGGGTTAATATCCAAAACATATAAAGAACTTACACGACTCAACACCAAAAACCCCCAAATAATCCAATTAAAAAATGGGCAGAGGACCTGAACAGATATTCTTCCAAAGAAGACATATAGATAATCAACAGACATGAAGATGCTTAACATCACTAATCATCAGGGAAATGCAAATCAAAACCACGATGAAGTATCACGTCACACCTGTCAGATTGGCTAAAATCAAGACAAGAAACAACAAATGTTGGTGAGGATGTGGAAAAAAAGGAACCCTTGTGCACTGTTAATGAGAATGTGGAAAACACCCCCACTGTGGAAAACAGTATGGCAGTTCCTCAAAAAATTAAAAACAGAAATACCATATGATTCAATAATTCCACTACTGGGTATACCCAGGGAAAATGAAGACATTAACTCGAAAAGATATACATGCCCCCATATTTACTGCAGCATTATTTACAATAGCCAAGGCATGCAAACAACCTAATTGTCCATCAACAGATGAATGGATAAGGAAGATGCGGTGTGTATATATATATCCACTCATAAATGGGATCTAAAAAAAAAAATAAAAAACAGAATCACAACTATAAATACAAACTGGTGGTTGCCAGAGGGGAGGCCATGGGGTTTGGGCAAAATGGGAGAAGGAGAGGGAAGATACAGGACTCCAGTTAAGAAATGAGGAAGTCGGGGCGCCTGGGTGGCACAGCGGTTAAGCGTCTGCCTTCGGCTCAGGGCGTGATCCCGGCGTTATGGGATTGAGCCCCACGTCAGGCTCCTCTGCTATGAGCCTGCTTCTTCCTCTCCCACTCCCCCTGCTTGTGTTCCCTCTCTCGCTGGCTGTCTCTATCTCTGTCAAATAAATAAATGAAATATTAAAAAAAAAAAAAAAGAAATGAGTAAGTCATGGGAATAAAAAGCTGAGCATAAAGAATAGAGTTAATAATATTGTAATATACATGTAATGGGAGAGATAGTAGCTATACTTCTGGTGAACACAGAATAACATACGAACTTGTCAAATCACTAAGCTGTACACCTGAAACTAATGTAACATTGTGTGTCAACTATACTCAAAAATAATAATAAAAAATACAATAAAATAATCTAAGAAAAAGAGTTGAATTTTCTAGTTCATTTCCTGATTAATTAAAAGTAATTTTTTAAAAAAGATTATTTATTTATTTATTTATTTGATAGAGATAGAGACAGCCAGCAAGAGAGGGAACACAAGCAGGGGGAACGGGAGAGGAAGAAGCAGGCTCAAAGTGGAGGAGCCTGATGTGGGGCTCGATCCCATAACGCCAGGATCACGCCCTGAGCCGAAGGCAGCCACTTAACAACTGAGCCACCCAGGCGCCCCAATTAAAAGTAAATTTTATTTCAATCACTCCCAAGAACATTCTAGGAAGATTAAATCTACTTGTTTTATAAAATATTAGCTACAAATGGGCATTTTGGAGTTCATTTATCAAAACCCTGGATTTAAAGATTTTGAGTATTTGTAGGTATCTTTCACATATATTTTATGTCAATCTTACATTGTTTCAATGTTAAAATACTGGAAATACTCCAGTAACTGGTAGCAATTTAGGAAATTTAAGGTCAATAATTCACACATACTCAATGTTGAGTATTACTATTTTCCAACTGAGTTCCCAAGGGAAGAAAGTTTACTAGAAGACATAGCACCTGATAGGGAGAGATCTGTGGTGTCCCTAGTCACTATTATTCCATGAGATAAGTGATTTGTCTAAGGGTTCATTTACCTCCTCCTACAGGGATGAGCATTTGTCTTTTTAGGTTTGGTATTTGCTATCTATCTGATGTCAGACCCAGTAATCTGTACTAAAGAACATAAATTTAGAGAAAAAAAGCCAGAATATTTCTAAAAATATTTATTGTAATGGAAACTTTGAATGCTGTATTTAATTTTAATTTCTTATGTTTAAGTATTGCCTGATCTTTCAGAATGAAAATACTTCCCACTTTACTGTCAAAACATCTCCTAATGAAATTAATTATGGAGCTGAAGCATATGATTATCACTAAGTTTTTTTGTGTGTGCCCTGTTCTAGCCTTGTTGTAACTCTGCTGTTGCAGTGTTATAAATCAGGACTATAAATGTAACTTTTTGTTTTGTCATTTTTAGACCAAGATACTCAAGTTCTTTTTTCTAGAGACAGGGAGAAATTAAGAAGAAAGAATTCACTAACAAATAGCGCTGAGAATTTCATTTCCCTTACTGAGATGGTAATGACATAAATTTAGAATTGAAGTCCTCAAAGGTGGGAAATGTTACACTGAGGAGGATATTCCCACAATACTCTTACTTTGTAATCTTTAAGGTGTGCATTGTGGCCAAGAATGCATTTAAGCTGTGATAGACTTAGATTTTGCTATTTAAAATATTATACAGGAATTGCTTCTGATAGTCGCTGATTGATTTTAAGATTCTGCTCATAAAACATGTTCCTTCTTCTATTGGAAAATAACATTCTCATTGAAGGGAGCCAGAATTCTTGACTAATTAATGCGAGTGATTTACCTGTCTCAGTTACTACAAGTGTCTTATTGAGCACAAACATAAAAATACACTTTTTCCTCCCAAAAATGTTAATATAAGGTGTTTAAGCAGCAATGCCTTGAAGAAAAGAGAAATTTAAGCTGTGCATTTTGTAAGAAAATTCAAGGTATGGAAATTCAATGTACAGGTCTGACAGCTCCTTAGTCCTGAATACTAATTTTGAATTTTCTTTATAGAAGTGTTAAAACTGTTAGATTAATAACGATAAGTGTGTTAGTAAATATGAAGTTGATGACTAAGAGCTTGGTACTGGAGTAAGAAAGACTTTGGATCAAACCCTGGCTCTGCCACTTACCAGATGTGTGACCTTGAGCCAGCTACTTTTTTAAGTTTTAATCTTCACATGAGAAAAAGAATGTTAGCTACTTTCCACGGCTGTTATTAGGATTGAATGAGATTATGAGATGATCATAAGTAGAAGAATGTTAATGTTAATCTTTTAATTAAGGCCAAAGATAGAATAGATGCTACAAACCAAAGAGAAATTCCAGATCAAAATATGAGTGCTCAGTATGTGTCCTGAGAACCAGTTTCATGACCCTTAGGTCTTAACCCAAGGATATTAAAACAAGAGGCAGGATATAAAATGTCTGAAGGTGGAGAAAAGCGGGGTTTTGTTTAGCTGATTTTGGAAAACAGCCTTCAGAGGATGGTATGTCACATGGCTCCTTAACCCGCCCCAAGGAGAAGAGGTGAAGGAGTACCTTTCCTCTTCACTGAAGCCCATCAGGGCCTTTAACATAACCACTGGAGAGCTGGATATTGGTCTCCCAGAACTTTAGAGGCAATGGACTTGAGTCTGACTCCCACCAAGGAAATTTGGAGGGAAGCGAAGCCTGGTGAGCTGCTTTTATAGAACAGGGGAGAGAGTTTCTGCTGCAACAGCTTTCCCTCTAATAGCAGATCAAAGAACATGTGAGTTTATACTCAAGTTTAAGTCACATGAGAGGAAAAGTTGGCCAAGGGTTGTTTTTACTTATATCCAGGAGAACCATCTGAAAGGAGCAATGGGACTCCAACTGTGAGGGTCCATATGGAGGGTCCTCCCAGACAACCCGTAGTGGAGTGATGGGGTGTTTCACGAGAGTGACATTGCCTGGTTCATGAGAGTAACAGTTCCAGGGGCCACAGAAGAGCCTCTGAAGAAAACTCAAAAATGTCCACAAGGCCAAAGAGTCAGCTTTGAACTCTTTCCTCTTGTGGAAAAAAGAGAAAAGGTCCATGAGAAGAGAGCATGAAACTATTTTGAAACAGTATCAGTTCAAGTGAAATCAATTTCTATATCCTCCTTTGCCCTTCCATTTTCCAAAGCTCCAACCACAGAGCAGGTGGTGGGTGAGAAAAAGACAAGAACACCCCCCCACACACACACACACACTGCAAAGGCTAGCCTTCACTGTGGATGGGAGAAAAGCCAACATTAAATCAACTTCAGAGTCGTGATCATCCTCTGGGACTAGACGGCCTAATTCCTAAAATGGGATTTTTCTGTGATTTTAAAAGATTGCAGGACTTTCTATCAACTGAAACTGCCCAGAAAAACCACAGCCCCTGTCCATTTTCTGTACAGGGTCATAGAAAGACTATGTCTAGTAGGAAAATTTGAAGGAATAAAAAATAAAAATAAAGTGTTTTGATTATGTTATACGAGCTATACTTGTTCAAAGTACAACTGATTATAGGTAAAAACTTTTTAATTTTTTAAATTTTTTAACACACTGGGAAACCTTATTTATTGCACACTAGACTCTTACTCATACAATTATATGGTTGTTTTTCATAAGCCGCACTCATGATGCCACCATGGAGAAGGTGTGCTTACACTCACAGTCGGTGCAATGTTATATAAGGTAAATGATATGCAGAGTGCGAATCTCCGTAGCACTAAGACCTGATGCCTAACTATAATTCAGAATGCAAGAAACACATTAATCTCTCAGATATAAAGAAAAAATTAAGGACTGATTGGCACTGCACACATAAAAAATACACATTTACTGTCAGTGCACCCTGAAGCCTAACTGAACATTGCTGGCGGAGGGCAGGGGTTAGGGAGCTAGCAACCATGGCAGCTCTAACAAGCAGGTCTAATCACACGCTTGTTTCTAAGGAATAAGCCACTCTCATGAAATTTCTTTTTTATGCCGGTTGACTTTGAGTTTTTCCCATGCTGGAACCTGGTAGTTGTCTCAATAAACATTCTCTGCCACGTCAAGTCTCTCTCCACTAATGCTCAGCATGCCTGCATTTGGAAAAACATCCGGACATCTCAGAAGTAATATGGGAGGCTCGCAAAAATCCTGCAATAGTTATCTTGCAGGTTCTTCTCTCATCCTCCAGGAGCCCCTGGCATAATAAACAGGCGAAAGCTGAAGCTCCAATATCAGGTTCCACCTCTACTGCCAGAGGAGTGATTGGCACTCTGTGTGTGCTCAAGAAATGATGGCTGGGGAAAAAGTGTGTCATTATCATTACTGCAACCCCTCTCAAAGACCAAACCTCACATATAGCATTGATGAAGAACACTGTCTCCAAAATGAGCTGTGGGTTCCTTTTATGTGGGAAGCAATGTAATATAATCATAAATCACTAGAGGTGAAAGGCCCAATAAGGTGCTTTACTGTAACGCCTTACCATATCTTACACAGCTAACTCTTCATATGGACCGGACTTCTCAGGATGGTGTTGATCAGTACATGGTGCCCTGTCCATTCAGGCCTGGAAGACATTACAGATACATCCTGCTGCCAACCCCCCCCCGCCAAAAAAAACCCCCAAAACCCAGTTAACTAAAATACAAACATGTTGAGCCAAATTAGGTGTAGGGATATCACTGGGAGAAAACTTTTTTACCTTATCTAAATGCTAAAATGATTTCAGTACTTCTCCAAATGTAAATTTAAAACATTTGTACAGGGTATATTTTAAATAATTCTGATAATAACTACATTGCAAAATACTTAGATACATAATTATCAAAAAATGCACCTTTTCAAGCTTTTGAATGTGAATGTCAAAATGCTATCTCTTAGAGAATAGAATTGTGGGTGTCATTTATTACGTATCTCTTCCTTGGAATTTTATTATTTCACTTTCTATGTTTTCTAAAATGAACCCACATAACTTGTTTAATATATAAGAAGGTCAAAGTTATAGATACAAGTATGTACATTTTCCTAGAAGCAAGGAATTTTGTGCACCTCCTTAATTAATCCACCAGAAAATTAAGTAATTTTTATTTTATTTTTGTAATTGTCCATAAAATTTGGTAACATATTTGTTATTTGGTGAAAGAAAATACTTATAAAGAAAACTGATAGAGATGGGCAATATTCATTTTAGATTATAACGTAAAGGAAAATAATTTTTCTTCCACAATATACAAGAAAGTGTTTTCTTTCTAGCTTCAGGGAAAGTTTGTGAGCTATAATTAAGTACAAAATTAACACTACTAGTTTAGAATTAATAATACAATCAATACCTGAGCCTGAATGAAATGTGAGTATGGGCATCAGCAAAACTGCTGAAAAGAAATAGCACTAGAAATAAATTCCATTTGCTGTTCCAGGTCACCTAACCTTAACAATCAAGGTGACAACAGTATTAATGCTGAACAAATTAGAAAAGGTTCAGCTCAAGATTTCATTCGAACACACATGTGCATGCACACATACACACAATGTTAAAAGACAACAGCTTTGCCATTATCAAACCATACTGCCAAACAGTATATTGTTACTTTAATATACCATTATCTGTAACCTTGTCTCTTCCCCACAAGCCATGTGGATCATATATATGTACATTACTGTACTGTATTTTTTGGTAATTTTTTTGTGGACCTTTGGTGGGATTACAGCATGTTTATTAAGATAAATAAAGACCCCCTGAGCTGTCACAAAAAGAGGGCTAGCAAATACTGACCTACTGGCTCAAATGTGCATATTATAACCTGCTGCTTGTTTATCTGATGCAACCACAATGCAGAGCAGCTCTCTCTCAACCCTGGCCTCCCAGGATCATGCCCTCTGAGATCCTGCCCTCTGCTTAAGTCGACTCATTCTTGAGCTCTTCTGTGGACAGGAGCAAGCTTATTTTCATTCATTCATTCCTTCATTTATTCAAGGAATATTTACTAAAATGCCAAAATTTATATGGAACCACAAAAGACTTCACATTGCCAAGGCAATCTGGAGAAAAAAAAGAACAAAGCTGGAAGTATCACACTCCTTGATTTCAAATACACCACAAAGCTGTAGTAATGAAAACAGTCTGGGACTGGCACAAACGCAGCATAGATCAACGGAACACAACAGAGAGCCCAAAATAAACACACACATCTACGGCCAATTAATCTATGACAAAGGAGGCCAGAATATACAAAGGGAAAAAGACAGTCCCCTCAATAAATGGTGCTGGGAAAATTGGACAGCCACGTGGCAAAAAGAATGAAACTGGACCACTATCTTATACCACACGCAAAAATAAACTCGAAATGAATTAAAGGCTTAAATGTGATACAGAAACCTGGAAGAAAACAAAGGCAGTAAAATCTTTGACATCAGTCCCAGCAATATTTTTTTTGGATCTGCCTCCTCAGACAAGCACAATAAAAGCAAAAATAAAACAAATAGGACTATAGCAAACTAAAGAGCTTCTGCAGTGAAGGAACCCATCAAAGAAATGAAAAGGCAACAGACCAAATGGGAGAAAATATTTGCAAATGATATATATGATATATCTGATAAAGGGTTAATATCCAAAACACATAAAGGACTTATACAACTCAATATAAAAAAAAAACACCAAACAATCCAATTAAAAAATGGGCAGAAGACCTGAACAGACATTTCTCCAAAGACATACAGATGGCCCAACAGGGTCACCAGTACTAAACACCAGGGAAGTGCAAATCCAAACTACAAGCTATCACCTCACATGTGTCAGAATGAAATAGTATTATCAAAAAAAAATAAGAAATAGCAAGTATTGGCAAGGAAACAGAGAAAGGGGAATCCACAAGTACTGTTGGGGGAATGAAAACTGGTGCAACCACTATGGAAAAGAGTGTGGAGTTTCCTCAAAAAATTAAAACTAGAACTACCATACAATCCACCAATTCCACTTCTGGGTATTTATTCAAAGAAAATGAAAACACTAATTTGAAAAGATATAATGCAGCCCTGTGTTCACTGCAGCATTATTTACAATAATCAAGATGTATTAGAAACCTAAGTGTCCCATCAATAGATTAATGGGAAAAGAAGATATGGTGTATATATATACAATGGAATAGTACTCAGTCAAAAAAGAATGAGATCTTGCCATTTGCAACCAAATGGATGGAAGTAAAATAAGTAAAGCTAAATAAAATGCTAAGTAAAATAAGTCAGACAGAGAAAGACAAACACCATATGATTTCACTTATATGTGGAATCTGAAAAACAAAACAAATGAACAAACAAAATAAAAAACACACAGACTCATAGATACAGAGAACAATCTGGTGATTGCCAGAGGGAAGAGAGGCAGAAGGATGGGTGACATAGGTGAAAGGGATAAAAGGTACAAATTCCCAGTTATAAAATAGGATAAAAGGTACAAATTCCCAGTTATAAAATAAACAAATAATGGGAACGTAATGTACAGCATAAGGAATGCTGTCAATAATATTCTAACAACTGTGTATGGAGATAGATGGTAGCTAGACTTATTGCGGTAATCACTTAGTAATATATATAAATGTTGAATCATTATGTTGTACAACTGAAACTAATATGCTATTATATGTCAGCTACACTCCAATAAGAAAAAAAAAAGTACTTATTGAGTATTTACTATGTGCCAGGAAACAACAAACGAAGCAGGGCTTGCATGGAACTTACAGTCTTGGGAGGGCAGACACATAGTTACAAAACAAAACTATGTATGCAGTACGGCAGGTGGTGATAAGTGCTAAGTAGAAAAAGTAAAGCAGGGTGAGGGGGGGAGAGATAGGGGTTTATTTATGCAGCATGCGGAAGAATGTGTGTTGTTGGTGCTCAATAAATGCCTATTGCATAAATGAATGAGTGCAACTATACAGTCTCACATTTGTTTGGTCATCAGTCCCTCAAGAAATGATTTCCTGTGCTTAACTGTTATCCTTTTCCCCAGGTGTTTCCATCTTAACTTTTTGAATTATCATCCCTACACTATTTTTATGTTAGAAGCAAATTAATTATTGAAACATAAATATTAATGTCTTAGAAAATGTCTAGCACAATGCTTGGCATATAGTAGGTATAATACAAGGCTGGTTGACTTACAGCACTGAAAACCTGAGATGCAACTGAATTTTGACTCTCCCTCCCTCTAGAATTCCACACACTATCCCAATCCTCTCTGTGAGAAAACTTTCAGACAGTAATTGTAAATATAACTGACCTAATTGAGTTCTTACTGTGATAAATAAATGAATTGCTATGTTAACTCTTTAGATTACCATCTTATGAATCCTCATGCCAATACTATGAAGGAAGCACTCAATGATCCTTTTTTTCCCCTATGGATAAGGAAACATTCTCAGAGAGGTTAAGCGACCTGCATCATAGTCTCTGCATCATCTCTATAATGATTAGTGATTGACTGTTTTTGCTGTGGCCTTAGAGTCCAGCCAAAAGGGTATGAAAGGTTTGGAGCCAAGGCTATCTGATTTGAGCCAAGCCAGCATTTTTCATCACTCTCATACACATTGTCTAAATAAACTTTATTATCCATTCAATTTGAAATAACTTTTATGTAGAAGGCTGTTTAACCTGTTAAAAGCACAAAAGTCGCTCATGGTACTTGAATAACAATACTTGAGCGGGTGTGTATATGGAGGAGAAATACTCTCTGCTACTTGGAATCTGTGTATTCCTCACGATAAAATGCAAACGTTAGACTTTGATCTCAAAGGAAACTAACAGCCCAGATATTTAAAAAAATCTCGTCTGTTCACTAATAAGATGAGTTGAAGTTGGGCAAGACAGAAACCCAGATTAGTACATTATTCTTATTGTCTCTCCATTATCCTAGAAAATAATCCATGAATGAACTACCTGATTGGACAATCTATTGCTAGTCAGTTTTTATTGGAGAATACCCCATAGAACCTAATGGATGCAGGGAATCTGTCTAGGGGATTGGTCTACCTTCTCTTGTTTTTGGTCTAGGATATTACATTCTAGTTGGCTCTGGCTTCCTTGTGAACTCTCTAGAGCTACCAGAAGGCCCCTAACGTGCTTAACCACTTAGTAATGTTCTCCAAATGACTCAGTGTTGAAAAACAGAACTGAAAATCATGCTCCACTGTTGAGGCTTTTTCCAAGGTTAATCAAAGCCTGAATTCAATATCCCTTCCCTGCAGCACCCAGCTGTTTCCCTCTTTCTCTTTCTATCTTTCTCTTTTTCCCTTCCTCCTTTCCTTCCTAGCAAGCTGCCTCATTTGTTTCTCAAAGAAAAAAAACAAATGAGCCAACACAGAGAGTTGTCCTGTCTCCAAAGGATAGCTGGAGATATCAAGAAGACTCAGGATAATGAAATTTTTTCCCAACTACTCTTGCCAAAGAAAACCAAGTCATCCCCAGCCTGTTGTGCCAAATTTTGTGATGACAGGGGACACTATGCCTATGATAAGGAGCCACCAGGTTCCAATTCGACCCTCTGTATGACATTATTAAGAGCATGCCCAGATTCTTAAACATTCACATAAGAAACACTGTATGACATTTATAAATAAACTCTCAAAGGCCAGCTGTATTAAAAAATGAATAGGGGCGCCTGGGTGGCANAGGCCTGGGTGGCACAGCGCTTAAGGGTCTGCCTTCGGCTCAGGGCGTGATCCCGGCGTTATGGGATTGAGCCCCACATCAGACTCCTCCGCTATGAGCCTGCTTCTTCCTCTCCCACTCCCCCTGCTTGTGTTCCCTCTCTCGCTGGCTGTCTCTACCTCTGTTGAATAAATAAATAAAATCTTTAAAAAAAATAAAAAATGAAAAAAAGTTCAAAACTTAGTTGTCCAAAATTTGTTATATATATATATTTTTAAATTTATTTATTTGACAGAGACAGTGACAGCCAGCGAGAGAGGGAACACAAGCAGGGGGAGTGGGAGAGGAAGAAGCAGGCTCATAGCAGAGGAGCCTGATGTGGGGCTCGGATCCCATAACGCCGGGATCACGCCCTGAGCCGAAGGCAGGCGCTTAACCGCTGTGCCACCCAGGCGCCCCTGTTATATATTTTAAACCTATTAAACCATCAATACCATATCAAAGCAGAAGATGCGAAGCAAAATAACTGTACTGCTTACAAAAATAATTACAGTATTTATTTTATAAAGTTAATCATAGTTCACTAAAGACCCTAAGGTCTTGCAATGGGACAAAACTTCTAGATTTTATGATGGATGTATTTCCATCCTATCAAGGTATTTCTCTGACTGTACATAGATCCTTACTTGGACATAACATCAACATTGTTTAAATGGGAGACTTTCTTTGGAAATGAGGTCTGCCTTCAGTCCTATTAAAGGCCCATTGGGCGCTCCCCAAACAAGAGGTCCATTGGGAAAACACAGACAGACAAACCTTGGGGGGTGAAACTTCGATGTATACTAATAAACACCAATGACCTGAGGACAGCACATTAGCAAAAATGTTTGCCAGTGCAGGAAAATGAAGACTAAAACTGTCTTGAAATGATTTGGACCACTCAGCATGTCTTCTTTTAGACTCCCAAACTTTTGCATTTGTTACATTCTGCTTGATTGACTACTCTTCCCTTTATTAAACAGAAATTACCAAGAGTAGCAGTCTTGGCTTGTAGTCTCTGCATCATCTCTATAATGATTAGTGATTGACTGTTTTTGCTGTGGCCTTAGAGTCCAGCCAAAAGGGTAAGAATGACCATCCTTCTCTCATCACTACAGACCGACACAGAGGTTTCAGCTCTCTTGTCTGATTTGTATGGCTTTTTGTACTCTTCCCTTTACTCTTAACAACTGTATTTCTCACATCTGCTACTGAACCTGCAAATAATAGGCTATCCTCTGACCTGTCCTTTTGTTTTTCATCTGAGAGCTTGAAGACTAAAAGAACCAACTTTGATGGCTGAGTTTAAAAATAAAAATAAAAAACACAGTCTTGGAGTAATGTTATTATGAATTCCAAATACAGGACATTAACTTTAGTGCCTGAACTTTCATGGATTTATTTTTGTTCTTTGCCTATTCAGAAGCTCTCTGAGCTTCAGATTCATCATCCATAAAACTGTGCACACAATTTAGGTAAGTATTAATATAGTCATATAATGTCATAGAGATAGATGACATGTCCTTAGAGTAATACAGATAGGCATTTATAGTTATTAATGTTTCTGATTATTAGTTGTGTTAAAGATAGATGAGGTTTCCAGACAGCTGAATTCTGGGGAAGTGATTTTGAAACTCTAAGAATATACAATCCAAGTTGAGAAAATCCAAAATAAATAAATGGTTAGAAAGAAGTGGATGTTTGCATTTATCAGACTCAGCCAGAGGAAACAGATACACTTCCTCAGGATTCTTTGGAGCATCCAAGCTATCCTAACAGAGCAGGGCTTCAACAAACTTCAAGCACTGCTTGATGGCCTTTCACTCCGATGGGCCTGGTAGAGGTATTTTCTCATTTAATTCTCCCTAGAAGAAGCCTGATGACCTAAGTTCTACCCATGGATTAAAAATAAGAACAGAATGAATCAGAAATAGACCTCAAATCTGTCAGAAGAATCATTTTATGAAGTCAACTGCTCATCTGAGACTTTAGATGCTCCTCTGCTTTAAGAAATGTAAAGAAATGTAAATATAATATATTATATATAAGAAACGTAAATATAATACATAGAAAACAATATATGTATGAAATGAAAAATATAATTTATAAATGTGTATATATGTGTGTGTATGTATATATATATATATATACATAGCATTTATCACAGAGCCTAAAACATAAGTATTCATGAAAAATTAGCTAGTCCCATTATTGCAGAATTATCTGCCAAAATATCAACCAATTATACAACTCTATTTTTCTACATGCATCTTCATTCATTCATTCACTACTATAAAGATATACACTTTTTGCTTTTGTAAAAATGATTATTTCTCAGAAATTCTCACATATATTACTGTTGTTCACATATTTGACTTTATAATGGGTAACTCAGTAGTCCATTGGGCTGCTTCAGCATAGCTTGTTTCGTGATTTCTATGTCTTTAAACATTTATAAGCCAATTATTCTGCTAATTAAAAAAATGAAGTCAATGAATGGGCCAGGGACCGTAAATTAGTGCTTTAAGGCAGAAGACTGAATTTTTCTCATAATAGCTTTTCCCAGGACCAACCCTCCATGCAGAAAAAGCTATCTTACGTGTTCAATGTTCATTAACAATAAGGCAGCGCTAGGATTCCAAGGACGAGAAAAAGACTCTATGTAAGTACAAATGCCCTCCTACTTGCCCACAGGCCATAGAGCTGGCATTTCTTTACCCAGTAGAGTCATTATGAGTTCTTTTAAAAAACAAGGTCATTATCAATTTTGGTGATGCCATGATGCAACCAGAGAAGGCTGTGTACGTAATCAAGCGCAGGAAAGTGAACTGCTCCCTATTTCTCGGCTGGGGATAAAGGCCGAAAATCACGACATATAGAAACATCACTGTCAGAGAAATTGTTTCAAGCATGACTTCTATCTAGCCGCCAATAGGTTTCTATTATCCAGGTAAATCAAACAAGTTGAAAAACAAAAACTGCAACAATGAACACAGCTGGCCTGAAAACATGAGGATGCTAGCAATAAAAACTAGTCCTTACCAAAGATGTAAATAGACAGAGGCTCACTTTTGTTCTAATGTGCTCTCATGGCCACTTGGTCTACCCTGTCATACGTCACATGAACTAATTCAGTAAACTTCCCCTTGTCTCCTCTCTTCCAGCCTCTGCTTCCTGCAACCCATCTTCAAAGGGCCATGGAAGTTATTGCCTGACCTTGTCTCTTTCTACTCACAATCCTAAGTGACTTCCCCTTATCAGATCTCTTGGTTTTATTTAAACTGCTTCAAAGCTCAACTCCAGATGATCTTTTTCAGGCTTATTGTCCCAGACTCCTCCCTCATCTTTTGTTCCAACCAAATTGAGCTCTCGCTATATATGTGCCTTTGTATCTTTGCACGAGCTATTTACTCAGTCTATAATGTCTAAATGCAAAAATCTCCTCAAAGCCTGGGTTTAACTGTTTACTTGCTGACATATATTCTTCAAAGTGTATCTGATGTATGTTACCTCCCGCAAGAAGCCATTTTTCCCATACATTATTATTTATAACAAAAACTGGGAACATTTACTGAATGTTTTCATTGTGCTCGGCATTTTCCTAAACGTTTCATAGACTTAAATAACAACTGAGAAAAGTATAACAGTGTGAAAGAGTACAGAATGCCAGGGTTCAAATCTTGGGTCTACAGATTGTTTGCTGATGAACTTGGGAATTTCTTTACTTTCTGTGTATACAGTGTTGCCATGTGTAAAAAGGAGACAGTTATAATAGAGCCAATACTAATAAAGTTATTATAGAGATTATGTGAAATGATACTTTATAAAGCCCTTGGAACAATTCCTTGCACATTGTAACTACAATATAAATATCTGAGCCCACTATTATTTTACCTCATGATATGCTACAAGAAAGATGTTGTCATTATTCCCATATAAGAGATAAAGAAACTGAGGCTCACTAATGTTGAAAACATGTCCAAAGTAAAATAGGTAACAGGTGACAGATCCAGAACATACAAACAAACCTGTCAACGGTAAACCTTGATCTTTTCTGTAATGCAGGCAGACTAGCTGTCTTTGGTTTCAATCCAGTGGTTTTCCTGACCGAAAGTTAAACAATAACAACCATGTTTGCTGACATTTACTGAATATACTCACTATGGAGTATGTGTCAGGCACAGTGCTCAACACTTCATGCATTAGCTCATTAACTTTCACTCACAGCTGACTTCATTGGAGACCATCTTTATCCTCGTTTTATAGAGAAGGAAACTGTGCTTTAGAGAAATTTGTTCGGTCATACAGCTTATAAGTGACAGGGCTAGGACTCTTAATGAAATGACACTCCATCTTACTTTTAGCTGAAATTATCCCTTTACTTCTCTGTTCTTCCAGTTCTCTTAGGGGAACTATTTCTCTGTCACTGGGCAGTTGGTTAGTTGTGCTTATATCTGACACGACTGCCAACCTGTCAATCACCTGAAAAGCTGGATCCTGTCCCATTCACATTGCCTCCCTAACAGTGCCTTCCAAGTAGTAGAAGCCTAAGAAATCTTGGACTTAATTGAACTTCATGTTGGAACTTGGATCATAAAGAATCAAATATTGCATAGAAAATATTTTGCATATATGCTGACACTTTAAATTATAATGACAAAGGGCTTGAATCCAGTTCCTCTAAGAATGACTAATGAATGAGAGACAACTTTCACATTAGTTAAGAGGCTCAGCCTTGAAATTGGATTGAGCTGGAATCAAGACCCAAGCTTACTGACATTTTTGCTTGTTTTACTTATCCATTCCAAACCTCAGTTTCCTTATCTTTGAATAGAAGAATAATACCTCCTTCTTAGGGTTTTTGATACAATTAAATGAAAATATTCATGAAAGCTACTTAGCATGGTGAATTATACATGGTAAAGCACTCAGCAAAGTTTGTGATAAATAAAAAATGTTTTAAAAGTCAAATAATTAAAGAATAGCTCCTTGATCATTCAAGCAACTGTTCTTGTTCAGATCTAAAATCTTCCTGAAGGAGAACTACAAATATTATGAAATAAACTTGAGTGAAGGTGTGAGAAGAGAAAATAAATAACTCTCTAGGAAAAGGTGCCCTAAAAGGGCCAAGCATGTGAGAAATGGCAGGAAAACAGGCCATTTTGTGGTAAACAGCTTCAGTCTTAACCCAAGGGACACAGTCTCCAGAGGGTACCTTTGTGTTGTTAAGATGTGTCATGAAGGCCCCTGGGTGAGGGTTTCCCTTTGTTCTCCAGTCTCACTGAGAGAGTGAATTTCACTGTAGTACCCATTTATTTGTAAACTCCAATCTCTAATTTACTAAGAGTTGCAAGACTGAGACTGGGTAAAAAGTATTAGAGCCAATAAGAAAAAAAGAGAAAGCACAGATTTCCCAAGGAAGATATCACTCATAATGCCAGCAAATACAAAGATACAGATACAGATATAGATATAGATACAGATATATTCCTTTAGGCAACAAAGAAATCTGTATTACATGAAATTACAGTTTTAAAGATTCCTGACTGTTATGGACTGAATCGTGTTTTCCCAAAATTCATATGTTAAAGTCCTAACCCCCAATGTGACTGTATTTGGAGACAGGGCCTTAATTTAAAGAGGTAATGAAGATTAAATGAGGTCATAAGGATGGGACCTTAATTTGACAGAACTGATGTCCTTATATGGAAAGGAAGACACCAGAGGTCTTTCTCCACATAACAGTGGAAAGATCACGTGGGACAAAGTGAGAGGCAGACTTTATAAATCGGGAAGAAAGGTCTCACCAGGAACCAACTGTGCTGGCCCCTTGATCTCAGGCCTCCAGAATGGGAAGAAAGTGAATTTCCTGTTGTTGAAGCCACCCATTCTGTAGTGTTTCATTATGACAGCACAAGCAGACTCATATACTAATATTTGTATTAAACAATTTCCTGTCCCCCTATAAAAATAATGGTTGTATTTTTCCAATGAAGACTGAGGATGGCTTACTGGATAAAGGACTTTTGTGTCTCTTTCAAGTCAAGGAGTCCATTTGGGAGCTGTAGTTTGGATCTTTTAGCTTTCACACTTCAGACAAAAAGAAAAAAATATTAACACCCCCACACATAACACTCGTTTTATAAAGTATCTCTTTATTAAGAATCTCTTCCCTAAGTACCTCCCTCCAGACATTCAACACAGGCACAAAGTTCCACAGGGAAACAAAGACCAGTCACAGAAAAAATCAGCATAAACTTAGCTGATACAGGCTCTTTGTTACATGGATTTTACCCTTTGTCCTTCTGAAATTTAAATTCTTTCTGGTTGGAAGAAATTTTACAATGCCACCTTTTTTAGGCTAGCAACGCTTGGTAATTTTTGGTCAAAGAGGGCAGAATAAAGCCAGGGCCTGCACAGACTGATGAGGCTCTGCTCACCCTCTAGAACTGCAGGCTTAAAGAGGTGCCGTGCTTATACTGATTGAGAGCATTCATTCATTCATTCATTCTTCCAAAAAATATCTTTTTTTTTTTTAATATTTTATTTATTTATTTGACAGAGAGAGAGACAGCCAGGGGGAGAGGGAACACAAGTGGAGGGGAGTGCGAGAGGAAGAAGCAGGCTCCAAGAGGAACAGGGAGCCCAATGTGGGGCTTGATCCCAGGACTCCAGGATCATGCCCTGAGCCGAAGGCAGACACTTGACTGAGCCACCCAGGCGCCCCCCAAAAAGTATCTTTTGAGGCCTCCTCTGTGTCTGGTACTAGACAAGCCTCTGGGGATACATATAGCCCTAGTCTGCCACCAGCTTACAAACTAGTATGTAGATACAGACTACCATATGAAATTAACCAAATTAATAAATTAGGTATTTTCTGAAGACGGAAAGTGCTTAAAAGATCGTAAAAAAGTAATGAATGACTTTAAGTTGTCACGTGGAGGGGCACCTGGGTGGCTTAGTCGTTAAGCATCCGCCTTTGGCCCAGGGCATGATCCCAGGGTCCTGGGATCGAGCCCCGCATCGGGCTCCCTGCTCTGCTGGGAGCCTGCTTCTTCCTCCCACTCCCCCTGCTTTGTGTTCCCTCTCTCGCTGGCTGTCTCTCTCTCTGTCAAATAAATAAAATCTTAAAAAAAAAAAAAAGTTGTCATGTGGAGTTAGTCTGAATTGCAGTCACACTAAGATGGGGTGAGGAAAATCCAGGACAACTGGTACCAAAGGCTCTGGGGAAGGAATCAGCTTGGTGTGTCTGAAAATCAAAGGCAAGGATGGTATGGCTGGAGTAAAAAGGGGCACTAGATCAAAAGAGCCAGGCAGAACTTGATCAGGACAGTTGAGGAAATATTCTTAGTGCTTTGAGAAAATAAAGCAGGGATTTAAGTTAAGTGAGTCTAACTACAAACAATGGCCCATAGACCAGATGGAACCTCCAGCCTGTTTTGGTGAATCAAGTTTGTCTGGAGCAGAGCCAGGCCCAGTGGCTTAAACACTGTCTATGCCTATTTTTGTGTACAAGTGCAGAACCCAGTGGTTGTGACAGAGACTCTATGGCCCACAACACCTAAAATCAATTTACTATTTAGCCCTTTACAGAAAAGGCTAGTGGTCTAGTGGAAGCAGGGGGAGCTGTCTAGAGCCTGTGTGTCATCCACTGAAGAGGTGATGATGGCTTGGACCAGACTGGTTGGTAGCAGTACAGAAGCGGGGAGGTAAATAGATCTAGAGCATGCTTTACAAAAAGAGCTGACAGAATTTGCTAAAGGATTAAACATGGTGGGGGATAGAGGAGAGGATAGAGAGGAATCAAAATACTCTTAGCTTTTTGGCATGAGCAATGGAGTGGATAAGAAGGTCATATGCTGCGCTGGGGAGTTTTGGATGGGCAGTAGCTTTGTGGGGCAGGTGAGAATAAAGAGCTACTGGAGAATGTTCAGTTTAAAAGGGAAATGCCTTTTTATAAAGCCTCAGTGTTGTTTTTGCTTTTTCAATTCAGTGCAGTGCTTCCCAAAATAACCCAATGAGTTCTTCTGTGTCTGCGTTCCATAACACAAACAAAAAGCCACAAGGCCAGGAGAATAACTGACATTTCCTCGGATGCCAAATTATAAACATTCTGCAAGCGGGTACCACGCCTGTATTCCTCACCATTGTATCTCCATGCCTAGCCCAGTAGCTGCCACATAGTAGGAGCTCAATAAATTCAAGTTTTGAAAGTGAACTGAAGAAATAATCAGCAACCATTTACTGAGAACTTACTATAACACCAGGAACTTGATAAAGTACTTCACAAAAATTACATGATATAATCTTTACAAAAGTTCCTCAAGCTAGGGGCACCTGGGTGGCTCAGCCGGTTAAGCACCTGACTTTGGCTCAGGTCATGATCTCAGGGTCCTGGGATGGAGCTCCACGTCACGCTCCCTGCTCAGTGGGGAATCTGCTTCTCCTTCTCCCTCTGCCACTCCCCACTGCTTGTTTTCTCTCATATATAAATAAATAAATAAATAAATAATAAATAAATAAATTCTTTTAAAAAATCCCACAAGCTAGTTGCTGATATACCAATTCTACAGAATTAGAATGAGACTTAGAGCAAGGGATCACAAATACAAATGCCTACCCTACAGAGCTGAGTTAGGAGGTAAAAATGGGTGACAGGAACCATATATTGATTAATGGGAACTAGTACAATGACATCCTTCCCTATGCTGTCCATCCAGCTGCTTATTAGTTTCCACTAAGACTTGCTCTTTGAAAAAACAGCCACCCAATATTGCCAGGTTTTATCTTCCAAGAGAAGCTGGAAATCCAGTTTATTTTATAAATGTAAAATCTTCCAGTTAAAGGGGGAAAAAAGACAATGTCCTAGAGCAAGGATTAAAAAATCCAGTCCTAGCAGGCACCCCTTACACTTTCCTTTATGCACTGTCTCTCTGGTGGGGAGAAAAAGCTCATCTACTCCTTAGTAAATACTATTGGTGAATCTGGTGTAACACACTGTCCCTGTGTGCTCAGCCAAATGTATTTTTTGTTGAAGATGTTTCTTATAATAGCTAAGGGTTGCACTAGGCACTTGCTTTTTGTGTCTGGAACACTGTAGTCATTCTCTGGTGTTTGAACATCTGCCTGATGACTACAGTGAAAGTCCAAATCATATTGTGCAAGTGGCTAATGAATTCATGTAGTCCTGGTGCGATGATGCAACAATGCTGACCTCACAGTGCCAATAAGCCCTGTAATCTTAAAACTAAAGATACCAAATGCTTCCTTTTCTTTTTTTTTTTTTAAGATTCATTTCTTGTTACTAAGTCTGGTTTTTGGACACTGGATATCGTGTGGATGGTTCCAACTTAATTTAATTTCAAAAAAATAGGAGATTAAAAAATGCCATCACTGGCTATCGTTTCAATTTTAGCACAACCACCTCCACGTAGTGTAACAAGAAGGGAAATAAGATAGTTAAAATAACTAACAAATTCACTTTGGTGAACAATTACTGAATGCGAATTACATGCCAGGATCTGTGCTAGGTCCCAGGATATGAAATGAACAAGCCATTGCCCCTGCCCGTGAGTACTGATGTTCCAGTGGGGGAAACTGACTCATAAATAATAATAGATTGAGACACATGCTATCATAGAAGGATTACAAAATGTTCTGAGAACTTAAATAAAAGGGTGATTAGTATTGACTTCATGGGGGCAGACCTGGGAGAAGTCTAGGTCAAGACATTAGAAAGGTTCTAACTTTAAGTATGGCTGGCAGTTCATAGGTGCATTCTGGGTAATACAAGCAAGTGCTATCAAGATTTACCACGAGTAAGGTACCGTACTGAGCACGTACGCCTCATTCTTCACAGCTACCCAATAAATTAAACTTGTTTTATATTCCCATTTTTCAGGTTAAGAAACTGAGGCCCAGAAAGGTAAAATCATGTTGCCAGTACCTCACAGCTAGTTACTGACAAAACTTGTAGTCTATTTCATGTCCATATGACTTGAAAGCCTCGGCTTCTAGACATTATACTCTATCACCAGGCAGGACAAGCAGCATGTAGACAAAAAATAAAATTGTTTGAGGATTAGCAATTAGTCCACTATAAGTAGAAGACAGCTTGCATTCATGTGTGCTTGGGTGGGAGGTGCAGGTAAGTAGCAGCTGGGAAAATTTCAATGTAAGACTTATAAACTGGGTTCACACTTTAAGACTACAGAGTTGGAGCTTTACTCCATAGGCAAGCAAGGACTCTGGATGCTGGAAAGAACCAGAATAATGTGATCAAGAATGAGCTCATTAGATAAACCCAGGAGCTCTGAAGCAGCTTTGGAGAAGCCAAATGCTACAAAAGCTATTAAAAGTTTATTGAAATAGGGGCGCCTGGGTGGCACAGCGGTTGGGCGTCTGCCTTCGGCTCAGGGCGTGATCCCGGCGTTATGGGATCGAGCCCCACATCAGGCTCTTCCGCTATGAACCTGCTTCTTCCTCTCCCACTTCCCCTGCTTGTGTTCCCTCTCTCGCTGGCTGTCTCTATCTCTGTCGAATAAATAAATAAAAATCTTTAAAAAAAAAAGTTTATTGAAATAGTCCAGACAAAAGATAATGATGGTCTAAACTCAGGTACTGGCAGTGATGACAAAGGAAAAGACAAGGACACATAAAGATGTTGTGGAGGGAAAATCAACATGATTTCAGAATGGCTGATTGGAGGGATAAAGGAGAGGTACCATAGGTGACACTAGGGATTCTGGTTTGAATAACTGGTTAGGTGTTGACCTGAAATTTGGGACATAAGGGGCAGGTCCATGGACGTTCAAGTTGATAAGTCAAAGAAATAACTGGTAATATAAAAACTTTTCTTGAAAACATAGATTTAGGAGCCATAAAAAGGGGGCGATCACCTGCACCCAGGCAAAGTGTGACACTGAGAGGAAAATGAGGACGTTAAGACCCAGTAGCAACACCAGCAATTATACTCATACATGGATGGTCCTAGTAGGGTTTACCCTGACAGTAAACACGATTCTTCCCAGTACCTTTGTAATCTGTTTTTGTTAATTGTTTGAAATTAACCAAGCCTGAATAACTTTTCTTTTTCAACTAGTCCATGTACAAGCGTTTAATGGCTGGCAGATCTGAGCATCAGTGATACCCTCATATCAGCATATTGAACATATTCCGATTGAGGACCTAGAGTGAAAACTTAGCTCTTTTAATGAATCTACATATGTGTATATACTCTATATTACTTTAACAAAAAAGAACACAGGTTATCTACAAACGTCCATATGAAACTATCACAAACAGACGAGTGTATCACTGCAAAGGGAAGGGTCCACTATGAATATTTAAATCTTTTTTAAAAAGAACAGTCACTGTGATTACTAATGTTTCAACTAGAGTGAATTAAATGGAAGTACAATGTTTTGAAAGAATTACTTTTTAAAGCATGTTATAGAAGAATTCTATCGCAGACAATCTGCATTTGTGTTGTCTTTACAGGAGAAATCATTCGTTGGTAAAGGTCAATAAAAAACAACAGGGAGGCTCTTGCCCTCACCCCCTACCCTGGTACGTGCAGAGATTAGAGCATTCTAACCACTTAGCTTTATAATTACTGCATATTTTACCTTCTGAGCTATTCAGAAAGGCTCTGTTCAGGAAAAGTTCTCATGGTTATAAAACATGAAACAAAAAAACTTGTCCAACATGATATGTGGTATTTATATTTCTTTTTGTTTGAGGATTTGAAAAAGCTTTACAAACAAGACCTAATAAATCTCTTTAAGGCAGTTGCTTGTGGGAACTCTTTGCCCCTGAATGGAGGCTGGGGACAGGTAAAGGGAGAACAGAGACGGAAAGGAGACAAGGAGGGTGGATAGGCACCCACTGTCATCTAAGGTCACCAAAGAAGCCCAGGGCTGCACACATTTGTCCTGCAATAGGAGTTGTCAACATAAACAATCAGTGCTCTACCCTTCCCATGTGACAGCTGTTACTTCTAGATTTTGCCATCTGTTCACACAGGTGAGCAACAGTAAACAAAACACCAGAAATGCACAGGGAGGGAAACAGAACAAGGAAGACAAGAAAGAGGAATAATGACAGTGCTTTGTGTGTTCAGCAAACTGTGCTAGAGACTGTCACATTTATAGGAGGTACTCAGTAAATACTTAGTCTCATCCCTAATTTATGCTATGTTCAATGAACATGAGGAAGAGACTAGCAGAATTTGACATAAATGTCTAATTTATTCTTTTTTATTAAAGAAACTGGTTTTTGTAGAGAAAAAGAAGAGAGTTTCTGTAAATTACAACTGCTGATCATGAAAGAAGCTAATTTATTTATCGGTACTTGGAGGCATGAAGGAAAGAGGGGACACAGTACTGGCTCAAGGTTGGCTTATATGCTGTGTATAGTGATTACACCAGGTAAGACCCATTCCATTCACAGAAAATATTAATACCAAAAATGAAGAACCTAAGGGATAAGTAGCCACTGGGACAAAGAATACCAATTATCCACAGATCTCTTCTCTAATGGAGTGGACTGTTCAGGGTAGGGAAACTTCATAAATGAAGTCATTGCCTTAGTTCCTGATTTTGATAGCAGAGCAGAGACTATGATATGGCATTAGGGAGACATCTTACTCTCTCTACCCACAAGATTAAATTTGTTCTTAGATCTTTATAAAAAACTAAAGAAGACCTTTGAAAAATTATAGCTTTCACAAGACAAGAGAACTACTGAAATCAACCAAGTCAGGTATAGTATCCCAGGGGCTCTGTTGTCAGATATGACAACATACCCATGGTATGAATCCAGCCCTTGCCACTTAACCTGGGCCTAGTTCTGTAATCTAGTTATGTACTCTCTAGACCCAGTTTCCTTTTTTATGACGAGTAATAATAATAATAATAATATCTATAATATCTACCTCCCAGGGCAACTGTCATAATGAAATGAGATAAGGCTTGTGGACATTCAGTAAAGTGTCTACCAAGTAGGAAGAATTCAACATATATTAGTTTATGCTTGTAGCAATTTTTAAAAATCCTGGGATGATAACTGTGCATCCTGGGATGCACTTACTGTGAGGCTTAGTATCCATCCATACCGTTTTGAAAAGTATTCTGATGATTCCTGATAAATATAGATATGATTTTGACATATATGTATTTGATTTATATATATCAATTAATATAAAAGTTTATATATACATATCAACCCATAACCCGAAGGATCTGCTTCTTCTTTTTCTTTTCTGGAATGCATCAAATACTAATAGTGATTAACTTGTTTTTCTTTTCAAAATATAAGCCATGATTTTTTTTTAACTCATGCATAAGCTATATCATGTGTTACTTAACTTTTAAGGACAAATTTATCTATTAAAATGTTATTCGGGGCCACCTGGGTGGGCTGTCAGTTAAACATCCAACTCTTGATTTCGGCTCAGGTTATGATCTCAGGGTTGTGAGACTGAGCCCCGTGTCAGGCTCTGTGCTGAGTGTGGAACCTACTTAAGATTCTCTCTCCCCCTCTCCCTCTGCCCCTCCCTGTGGCTCATGAGCTCTCTCTCCCTCTCAAAAAATTTTTTTTTAAATGTTATTCATCATAGACTTTATTTTAAGTAAAATAGTCCGAGGGAGTAATGAACAGTTTACTAAAGATTCAGAAAGTGAGTCCCTGAAGTTTGATTCCTCTGATTAAAATGCTACTAGACCAATTATGAGAACACAGAAGTACTGGGGTAATCAAAATACTGTCCACTATTTCTCAAATCTACAACCATATCGAAACAGTCATAGAAAAGTACATGGCAATGCAACAACTAAATAATTTATATAACTGCTGTCAGTAATGGAAAGACTTAGTAATTGCTAAAATGCAAGGGAATGTTAATTTTAGGAAAGGTATAAGTAACTTCTTTAAAAATAAGATGCACTATTAAAGAGAGCAAAGAAAATTATTTTGAAAAAACTTAGATATCCTATAATTTATACCATATATCAAAATAAGCATCAGGTTGTTTGATGGGTTAACTAGGACTTTCAAATCATAGAAAAACTGGCTAAAAATGGACTATCAGATGTTTAAAGGTGCAATAACATTTGAAAGTTTGAAAAAATAGAAACTGTAAATTACAAAGAAAAAGTCTAACAGGAAAAGTCCACAAGGAAAAGGTCCAACAGAATGTATTATAAAATAGAATTTATACAATGGAAGTCCCAGTAGAACACACAGATAGATACTATATACGCATGTGAAAACTAAACAAACAAGAAAAGGAAAACAAAGGTCCTAAGTGCAATTTATGAGGCCAAGTGTAGTCCAGTTGCATCAGTAAGGTATTTCGCACACACCTAATGCCACTTACTGGAAGGTGTTCACCATCTACTCTATTACTCTTGGAAACCTATCTATCTCATCATACCTTTGTGCCTTCTTTCACTTTTGGTGATAAAGAACTCAAGGGATAAAGAGAAAGGCAACAACTTTCAGTCTGATTTTTATTACCGGTAAATTATTCCCAGAAAATAATTAAGAGGAAGAGTAAAAGTGCATGTCTAAAGATGTTCATATCAAAATGACTAAAATCAAAAACACATAAAACAAGAAATATTGGCAAAGATGTGGAGAAAAAGGATCCTCATGCACTGTTGGTAGGAATGCAAACTGGTGCAGCCAATGTGGAAAACAGTATGGAGATGCCTCGAAAAATTAAAAGTAGAATTGCCATATGATCTGGTAATTCCACTACTGGGTATTTCACCCAAAGAATATGAAAACACCAATTCAAAAAGACATATGCATCCTGCTGTTTACTGCAGCATTATTTGCAATAGCTAAGATATGGAAGCAACCCAAGTGGTCATCCATAGATGAATGGATAAAGAAGATGTGGTATGTGTATATATATACGTATACACACATACATATACACAATGGAATACTACTCGGCAATAAAAAAGAACAAAATCTTGCCATTTGCAACAACATGGATAGGTCTACAGGGTATAATGCCAAGAGAAGTTAGTCAGTCCAAGAAAGACAAACACCATATGATTTCACTTATATGTGGAATTTAAGAAACAAAACAAATGAACAAAGAAAAAAAGAGAGAAACCCCAAAACAGACTCTTATCTATAGAGAACAAACTGATAATTACCAGAGTGGAGATCTGTGGAGGGGATAGATGAAATAGAAGATGGGGATTAAGGAGTGCACTTGTCTTGATGAGTATTGATTAACAGGTAGAATTGCTGAATCACTATATTGTACACCTGAAGCTAACACAACACTGAATGTTAACTATACTGGAATTAAAATTAAAATTAAATGAAATAAAGATGTTCATATCAGTGTTATCTAAAAGAAAATAAAGGAAGGTAGGTACAAAGGAATAAAAAAAGGAAAGAAAGATAGAAGGGAGTGAAAGAGGAAGGAGATCAAGAGAGGAGGAAAGGAGAAAAAAAGGAAATGACCTGAATGTCCAAAAAAATGTGAGATGGTATATCAATGAAATTAATGATTAGTTTTAAAGATAGTTTTGTAGACCATACAGTCACATGTGGAAATGTTTCTGTGACGAGAACAGCTGACAGCTTGAGGAGATCTGGGATGGAACCTGAACTCTTAATACTTAGAGGTGGGAAGTAGAAAAGGGACCAGCCACAAGAACAGGGAAGAGGGACCTAGGGAAATAGGAGAAATAATCAATGAGTGTATAGTAATAGAAACCATAAAGGGAAAACCCGTAAGGGACTGGTAAATCTAACCTGAGAGGTCAATAGCCTTATCTGAAACATCAAAATATAAAAAGGTCAGGATAAGAAAAGGACTAAATGAGTAGAATTTGGCATCTCACTGGTCACTGGAATTTGACAAACGCAGTCCCAGGGCAGTGATGGGTTTGGAAGCCCCTCCAGAGCTGGTTAAGGAGAAGGTGTGTAATGAGTAGGTGTAGGCAGCATTGAGAAACAGCTTTCCCAACAGGTGTTGCTGCGAAGGGCAGAATATAAATGAGGCAGTGATTAAAAGGGATGCTGAAGTCGAAAGAGATCCAAGAGCATATATATATATATATATATATGCTGATGTGAGTAGTCCAGGTTAGAGGAAGAAATGGATGATTCAGGAAAAAGAGAACGCAACTGCAAGAGTCAAGACCTTGAAAAGGGGAGAGGAGCTCCACTCTGGCCTCCACAGCCACAGGAACCCTTTGACTGTGAAAGGTATGAGACTCATACATATGATAGAATTATGACCTTCTGTAAGTATTAGGCAGGTGGGAAGGAAACAGGAGTAATTGAAGAGTTAAATAAGGGCACTGGAGGAAATCTTCTTCTTCTAGTGTCGCTTAGTATCTGTATTTATAGTAAACAGAATTTTACAAAGTAAGAGGTTCTCAGGGCCCCTGGTTGGCTCAGTCAGTTAAGCATCTGCCTTCAGTTCAGGTCATGATCTTAGGGTCCTGGGATCAAGCCCCACATCAGGCTCCCTGCTCAGTGGGGAGGTGTTTCTTCCTCTCCTTTTGCCCTTCTTTCTCCTCCTGCTCTCTCTCTCTTATGCATGCTCTCTGTCAAATAAATAAATAAATAAAATCTTTTAAAAATTACTGCAAGAGGTTCTCAAAAAAACTTCTAAATCAAGGTGTTCTTACCAGTTATAAAGCAAGAAAAGAGCTGACAAATATACCGTTGTTTCCAATATATACACAACACCTGAACTACTATATTTGGACAGTGTGGTGCTATTGATGATAAACACTATATACCAGCCACTGTATTAATTCTTCACAGAGTTAATAAATGCCTATACGGTCTTGTTATGCACCAGTACTGTTATAAGAATTTTATAAATATTAACACATTTAACTCCCAAAATCAGATTGATTATGTTGATAGCATCATTATTCCCATTTCCCATATGAGGACTCTGAGCCACAGAGCGATTAAGTAACTTATCTAGAGCCACACAGCTAATTTGGGGAGCTAAGACTCAAACCAAGGCTCTTTGATGCCAGAATCCTTGCCTTCCGACTATGTCTTCACATGGCCTTTCCTCTTTGTCCCTTCTTCTTCTTATAAGACACCACTCATGTTGGATTAGGGTCCCACTCTAATGACTTTAGCCCTAATTACCTCCCTAATGGCCTCAATTCCAAATATGTCACATTATATGTCACATTAGGGGTTAGGGCTTTTATGTATGGATATGAGGCAAACACAATCCAGTCCATACCAGGTTGTTTCCGTTTTTTTTGTAGTATAAATCATACTGATGACAAATGATAAAGTGATCTTAACAGCATAATTGCTGGGTCAAAGGGTATGTCATTTAAGGCTTTTGATATTAATTGCCAAGTTATCTTCTGAAAGTGTGTTCCCCTGAGAACTCTCACCAGTTGAGTATCAGGATGAAAACACACCATTTTAAAGATAATACATGTGTGTAAAAATCTCTAGCCCTGAACTAAATCTTAGTTCTATCATGTCTTGACTATCTGTGACAAGAGGCAAGTGACCCCAGACTATTACCGGCAGCCATTTGTTTGCTCCTGCAATTCCATCTGAATTCTGGGAAGTGAAGGGGAACTTCGTGAAGACAAAGAGACATAATAGCCTGGATTGATGCATTCAGACAGCTTCCTTCAGTACCTTTTTGCCCGTTTTAAATTATTCCCTTTCAGTTCTTCACATTGCATTAATGGGAAGAGGAAACCCAGTTTATCTCGCTGACAAAGAGGAACACAGCAGGGCAGAAAAGGTGTGGGAATGTGCTGGTTAATTTGGGATGGGCTCCGAAGCTGTCTTGTCTAGCTTTCTGCTAAGCTAACACAGTTGAAGGGGAGCCTTTTCCTATGCAGCGTTCTCTCTGTAAATACTCTGTTCTGCTGTCTCCTGCTGGGGTCAGGTTATCACAGACTTCTGAATATCTGAGAGGCACTGCAGGGAATTAAGTTTGGAATCACTGCTTCCTCTTCATTGCCTTTTGTCTCTGGAGTCTAATGCCTCCACAACTGGGAGAGTATTTTAATTTAGAGGCAGAAAGGAATCTCAAAATGAAATAGAAGGTACATTCTTGTATGCAGGGAATAGAGAGAGGTTATCCATGTATCCATGTCTTTAACATGGTTCCTGGGCTACAGGAGCAGTTAATGAATTGAGAACTTTGAGGCTGAATGTAGTTTTGGTGAGTGGAAAAAATATCATGGAAGAGGGAAAGAAAAGTTTGGCTGGAAGAGGGAAGGCTATTTAAAAGAAATAACCGAAAGTCGACTATATTTAATGTTTCTATCATTACATTTTACCTCACTTATGTCAAACAAAACAAGAGTATGGAAAAGTAGAAAATTAAATAAATTTGTAAGTGACCTATCACATAAAGGTGACTTGTTATCAGGCAGACAATATGGTGAAATGCAAAATGTTTAGAGATGCAGAGGCAGACAGCTGTAACCAGCTGTGTGGCCTCAGCAAAGTAAACCTCTCTCAGGTTCACTCTCATCCCATGATGTAGGAGAATATTAATACCCACTTAACAGAGTAGTTATCAGGCATTAATGATAAAACATGCAAAACACCCAGTGTGCCATGGTATATGCCATACAGGATTCACTCATAAAACAGAGGTTTCCCTCCACTTCTGACAGAAAGAGAACTGTAAATTCTTCAACAGCCTTTCAGTTTAGACGTGGAGACAAAATGAGAACATTTGAAACAAGGAGAACAATTATGTGCTAAACAGTGTGGTAGTGACCACAAGTATGATAGGAATTTAGACAAGGGGAGATCTGAGTGCACCAGACTACTCTGTCAGCAAAAGATTCACCTAATTATTGGATCTTAACATACCAGGTGTCTGGGATAAGTAAAAGAGAAGTGAAGTGGGGGAAGAAGATGTGGAAAGGGGGTGGGAGGGATGGAGGATGTGGAAGAAAAGAACAAATAAATAGTAGAGAAATTGAATAAAATTGAGCAAAAATAACAAAGGAAACTATGCAACTGATCTATAATTTATGCAAAGAGCAATGCTCATAGTGGGTACATTTAAAAAATAAGTAGAATGACTAAGAAGAATTACAGTATGAGTATGTACTGAATAAATACTAATAGATGACAATAATGGTTTATCAGAGTTCATTTTTTAAATTAAGGAAACAATCTGTGAATATAAACCAATTGGTCATATTTTCAAAAAAAGAAAGGACCCCAATATTAATTTGCATAACCATTAGTACAAAGAACATCAAGAAAGCTTTTTTTTTTTAATTGCTGGTGATGACATAATCGCTTTGCTTTGCTTGACATGATCTTGGGGCTGTTCCTTCAGTATCACTACACTTTAATACTGATAGGACACTGTTGCTGGTCTTCATTTGGCTTGTCTAATTCCTAGGGTTTTCATTCCCTGCATTTACTTATGGTTGACAGTTATTTTTTAAAAGATTTTATTTATCTTAGAGAGAGAACACATGTGCACGTGCTCACACACGCAAGAGCAGGAGTGGGGGGGAGGAGCAGAGATAGAGGGAGAGGCAGAGAATCTCAAGCGGACTTGGAGCTAAACACACCACAGCCCTACTCGGGGCTCAATCTCATGAACCTGAGATCATGACCTCAGCAGAAACCAAGAGTCGGTCGCTTAACCCACTGAGCCACCCAGGTGTCCCAGTTGATAATTATTTTAATTCACATTTAAAAAAAAGTAACAATGAAATAATTTGCCCTAATATGAAAGAATATGAGCTCTGCCTTTCACCTACCTAATATCCATCAGGAACTTTCCAAAATGTTCAGGTAAAGGCAACTTCAAAAGGTCTTTTTGGTTTGTTTCCTTTCTTATTAACCAAGTAATAAATGTTCATTGGGAAAAACTTAGAAAGCCTTGATCAACAGAAAATTAAAATTAAATATTAAATTCATTATATTTCTACCACTTAACACTTTTTATACTCCTGTATTTCCTGCAGGACTTGTTTCTCCGTGCATATATGAACACATTTTTAAAGGGCACAGTGCTGGTAGGTTTACATTTTTACTAAATGTACTTGAAACAACTTTCCATGTCATTAAAAAAATTGTTTAATCTGTAATGTTTAAAACATTGATAACACACGCTCTCTGCAATATTCTTTCACCAAAACTTCACTATATTCCAACCAGTGAGGGCAATTTTATATTTTGTAGTCAGATAATTACAAACTTAAAGGTTAAATTAAGATTTGTTTTTGTGCCATCCGCAATTCCTTCACCCCTTCCTGAATTCTGACTTACTCCTTAGGATTATGTTTCCCCCTTCTTTTCTTACTCTCTCTCCTCTCCTACTTCCCTCGAGGAGACTGTTGGCTAATGGGGGAAATAAGTCAGGTCCATAAATAATTGTAATTAGTACTAGAGGAAAATAAAAAGGCAAATAGAAAGACTTGCAAATTCAGAAGAAGAATCGTTCAGTCAGTCTGCAAATACACTTAAATACCTGATGGCAAAGGAATTAAGAAAACCCTTCTATACTTACTTTTTCTCTTTTCAAGGGGGTAACAGGAAAAAAAAAAAGGAGGTGATACCCTTTCTCTTTTTACAATTGGAAAAACAAAAATCTCTAATGGACAGGATACCTGTTCATATCACCCAGCTAGTTGTTAGCTAAACAAAGATTAGATTTGGGATTTCTGAATCCCAGGTTTGTGCTTTCACGACACAACGGTTCATCCTAAAAAAAAATACCTAAACGATACTCCCATACAAACTGTAGGAAAAGAATCCTTGTCAAATCAAGGGATTCTCTATTTTTTTTTACAACAGCAAAACATGTCCTGAAAAATGGAAGGGAATAAAAAAGATAATCCTGTATCCTTTCATTTGATTTTTTCTTTCAAGTAGAGTTATATATATACCTTGATTAAAATATCACACAATGTTGGGCAACCCTCTTGGGTCCCCTCCCTCTTTGGGAGCTTTGTATTATCACTTTGCTATCATTCAATAAACCTTGCTTTGCTGCCCACAAAAAATAAATTAATAAAGACTAAAAAAATATATCACACAAA
Organism: Ailuropoda melanoleuca; assembly: GCF_002007445.2. NCBI lineage: Eukaryota > Metazoa > Chordata > Mammalia > Carnivora > Ursidae > Ailuropoda > Ailuropoda melanoleuca. The sequence goes on from NC_048220.1 coordinate 34,859,225, forward strand.
TGCAAACTGGCTTCTAACATGGCCTCTAAAAAGAAAAATCTAGAAAGTGACTTTCCGAATGTGCGAGAGCAAATATTTTATGCTCCGGAGAATGTTCCTGCCTGAGGGGTCTATTTACCACACATTCATAATGTTGAGTGGAAAGAGACCTTAAATATAATATAATATAGCCCTTAAAATAAGCTAGAAACCCTCCCAATAACATCTTTGTTGATCAATCATTCACCTTGTGCTTGAACACTGGCAATTATTGAATGCAGCATCTGGGCTGAAATCATGAAAATGTAAACACAGTACCTTTATGCACTGGACTGACTAATTAGTCCAGCAGCATACCAAATTATACGTCTTTTAAGCTGTATGGCTTGGATTTAATGAGTTGTTTGCTGAGTTGAATGTCAACATCTCTCTCTCTCTCCCTCCCCCCCCCCACACACACTTGTACACAGTGAAAGAGGAAAATAATCAAAAGCCAATACTGCTGTATTATCTTGGGAAGCATTTATTATGACACAGGACTGACACAAAACACGATGGGCAGTCACAGACTCATAACCTCTAGGTTTCTGGCTAGAATAGTCATGCAATCTAGCCCAAGACTTTCCTTCTACTTAAAGAGAAATAAGGAGTTTAAGAGATTTGCCAGGGTTTGCAGGTTTCTGCCTCAGTGGCATTTGACTACACAGAGAGAGGGAGAGAATTTACAGATTATTTAATACGGAGGTTGGAGCAGTAATAATCATAGTTCAAAAAAGGGAAAACACCAAAGTGAAAGCAGGCGAATCAGGATCAGTACTCTCATCAAATACTCAATGACCTTTCCCCTCTGGATTTATATTTTTCCTCATTTTCTGGGATGCTTTTTATGCATTGAATACAGAAAAAATAATAATAATGAAAAGAGTCCCTTGACTATAACTGGAATCGATGTATCTAACATGTTTTCCAATACTTATTGTGCGCATTGCCTCATTAGATTCACTGCCACAAAGGGTTCAAACAGGAAAAAAAAAAAAAACTTTAGAAAGCCATTCATAATTTTCTCTTCAGGATTTAACAGTCATTCCATACTTGTCTTATAGTCTCTTTCTTAATACATCCCAACCGAAAAAGCTGCAGGTTTGCTGGAATTCAGAGTCCAGCAAGAAAATATTTGCTGCAAAGTGCTTTGTTTATGTGGTTTTGTTTTGCTTCATTTAGAAAATCCATATTCTGCAATATTCTCGGATAAAGGCCAATAGTGGCTTGATTCCCTGTCGCTGTGACATTCTTTTTTAACTTTAAGGGAAAGGCGGAGTACAATGCCCCTCCCACACTTCCAGGTTCATAAACCCAGTCTTTGTGAATTTACTGTCTTTCTTCATTTGTGCTCCCTGATTGATGTTCTTAACTAAGTTTTCTTGGTTAGATGTTCACATTTGGTACCCAATTTGCAAATGTCCCTGTGTTCTGACAAAGTCTCTGTGTCTCTTGGCATGATTTTAGTGTCTAAATGCTTACTGCTTTACTATACTTTTAAGAATGAGTCTTACTCATCTTTGTAGATTTCCCACTCTACTCCTCCACACATACACCTAACTGAGAGAATACATCGTAGGTGTCAGAATTATTTTAAAACTTATATATTTCTTTGTATTAAAAGCCGGACCACAAATCTAAAGAACGCTCATTTGCATTCTGTTTGAAAAAATATATTGAAGTTCCATTTTAATTCAAAATATTCAAATATATCCCCAGTTTTTAATTGAACACGTTTACCAGGTGATGTCATGAAGAAAAATAGGTAACCTTTAGTTAGTAATTCACATAAGAAACAAGATATTTGAGTTACCTTAAGATTCATCACTGAGATAGGTTTGGTCACATAATATTAAAACACACAATCTAGGGGCACTACGTGGCTCAGTCAGTCGAGTGTCCCACTCTTGATTTTGGCTTGGGTCATGATCTCAGGGTCCTGGGATGGAGCCCAGCATTGGGCTCCACACTCACAGGGTAGTCTGTTTGAGGATTCTCTTTCTCCCTCTGCCCCTCAACCAGCTCACTCTCCACACCTCCTACCCCGTCAAAATCAATAAATAAATCTTTAAAAAAGAATGCTACAATAATGCTTGTTTAAGGTTTCTAATAAAAATGAATTATGACTGAATCACATGGAGTTAAGCTTGGAGTTCTGTACTATTAATATTGAGTTTAATTGAACTACTGTGAACTAAAATCTCTCAAGACCATGACAATAAGGTGATGAATATCCAAGTGAAAATTGAAAAATTTAGCTTTTAAAGAAATTAGATATTTGGCACATAGAATATCAACTTTATCAATTATATCACTGGGTTTTCAAACTATTTTGTGACAGGATCTTGTTCTCAAACCTTTAGGAGGAGGACACCCAATGGGTATTTTGTAGAGAGCCTGTATCCTGTTCTCTTAGCCATTCCCTTTTCTCTACGGCTCACCAGAACACTGTGGTTTTATGTGGACACCAGTCTGGAACCTCTAATGCAGACAGAACAAACTTCCATCTTCCTGAAGCCCTGCAGAGTCACTTAAAATCGTTAAATATTTAGGTTTGTGGATGATTTACCGATTTTGATGAAAAAAAATCTGTCACTTAAAAATATTAGCACTTCGCTAATTAAATAAGTAAAATACAATTTAGTAAATTTGGAAATCATAAAAAACTCAATAAAGAAATTTTTTATAAAGTCACCACCCAGAATTAATTCTTGTTAATATTTTTATTTACACTATTATAGTCTTTTAAAAAACATATATATGTGTTTGCATATTTTCTCTCTTCTCATAAAATTGAGATCAAATTCCATCTTTTGATTTTTGAGGTTTTACGTTAAAAGATGTATCTTACATATTGTCCTATGCTACTAGACCTTTTTCTACAACATACTGTTTGAACGGCCTCATTGTATTCCACAGATCGAATAGCTCGCAGTTACTTTATCATATATATTGGATCTATACAGAGACAGATAAATCAAGGTTTCAGTGTTTTGTCACCCAAGTCTATTCTTGTCAAAACTCCTGCTATTCACTATAAGCAAACACTGAAACAAAAAAGTCTTAAGTTGGGGCGCCTGGGTGGCACAGTGGTTGAGCGCCTGCCTTCGGCTCAGGGCGTGATCCCGGCGTTCTGGAATGGAGCCCCACATCAGGCTCCTCCGCTATGAGCCTGCTTCTTCCTCTCCCACTCCCCCTGCTTGTGTTCCCTCTCACTGGCTGTCTCTATCTCTGTCGAATAAATAAATAAAATCTTTAAAAAAAAAAAAAGTCTTAAGTTGCATGAATTTTAGTACCATGGAAACTATAAGAGCAAGAAATAGCATTAAGTTCTGGGATTGTGCTGGACAGTCTATTATGCACTTGGGAATTTTTTTCCAGAGATAAATTCCTGTAAAACTACTCTTTGAATTTCTTTAGAGAAAAAGAAAATGTTCATAGTTTACAGAACTGTGGAAAACACAGCTCAAAATGTTTTCTTGCTCCTTTATTACTTGAAAAAAGTAGGAAGGAAAACTAGGTAATTTTCTTTTATTAGAATACATTTAATGCCTGTTTAAAATTTTGCTTTAAAAAGAGAATCCCAGATTATATTGTACAAATACATACAACTCACGCATGATCAAGTAGTACTGAAACACAAAATCTCTACATGGTTTATAACAGGACTGGGATTCATTCCATCCCTCCCTTGTTTTCTTTCTTTACTGAGGAAACTGGTTATACGGACTTTGTTCCTGAACACACATTTTTGCAGTGTTGCTATCCTTTACTTAGCAAGAATTGGGTCTTGATTAATATTTAACAACAACAATAACACTAAAAATATATTTGCCTTTCTCTTCGCTTACTTTAATTTTCAGGAGCACAATTAAATTTTCATTACAAAAGGGAACTAATTATCATATCAGTGAAGAGCGACTTGGGATGGGAGTCCGACATACTTAAGTTCGGAGTCTGCTTCCATCAATCACTAGTTAGACAATCTCGAGAAGGTATTACATTGCTTTACCTCAATAAAATTAGCTTCATTTTGTATAAAATAGGAATACTGCTTTCTTCAAAGCATGTTGGTGCAGGACATGCAATGACTTTAGTGCAATGCTTGGCATCTAGGCAAAGTAGTAAACAAAAACCAACACAGTAACCACTGACATTAATGTCAAATATGTTTTGACAGTAATTTTTTAGACATTTTAAAATCGAAATTCAGTCTAAAAGGTAGATCAATATGCGTCAATAATCCTTATTTGTTACTGGGAGCATTATTACATTTGGCTCAGCAAATGAAAGATGTACCTTAGGAGGAGAAAGGTTGGATTAAATACTGACTGAAAACCATCCTCATTAGCGTGTGCATCCGGAGTTCAGGCTTATTAGCTAGAAGCTACAGTGGTCACACTTCACAAAAACAGAGAAGACTGCTGCTGGCAATGGTGCCGCTAGTTATACATTTCTGTGTTAAGTGTTAACATGTGCTAACGTTCTATTAAATTTGACCCCATTTCCTTGTAAAACGTTAAGTTCCTTTTGGACAGGGACCAGGGGTAATTTATCAGAGTCTCTGAATGCCCTCTATTTTGAGGAACTTCACTTAGGTTCTTGTGGTGTTAGTGATGATGATGATGATGATAACGATGATGATGATGAACTATTCATTCATACCCCTGCCCAAAGCTCTTAATTTATTTGTTTCCAGATACAGACAGACACACACCTAGATAATATGTGAAAAGAACCTGAGAGGAAGAACCAAAAGACCTTAAGTTACCTTAGCACCTGAGTTAAGGCTTAGCGGCCAAGTCAGATCATGTCCTGATCCACGACACTGATGTATCATTTGGTTGTTTGGGGGCAGATCTTAAAAGAAAAAAAATTTCTCAAGTGAAGAAATCTGGATTTGAGTTCCATACTTTTCAATTAGTCATTGGGTGGTGCTAACTAAGCACAGGTAGACACTTTGAACTCTACTCTGAGGATAATCATAAATAATATAACATAATATCAAATAATGTAACATACAACACCTTCTCTACTTGTATGCTTGTGAGAACTTGAAGTATCAAAAGTTCTTTGTAATTTGTAAAATAAAGTCTTAAACACATATTGTGAAAAAATGCCTTAGCTTACTAATTATAAAAAAGATGAATAATTGATGGGACATTAAAGGAAACACTTGAAGTTGCAAATTATCACTCTGTCATTGTGATTGCCCAAAAACCGGATCAACAGCATTAAAGTTCACAGAGATAGTTCATTTTTATCAAATGCATATCTGCTGGGTCATTTTTTACATTCATTTTCAGCTTCTACATTAATGAAACCTGAATGTTTTCCTGAAGAACAAAAACCACCTCTTACTGGGAAATAATATGGTGTAGTGAAATGAAAACGGGCTAAACAGGAGTTAGGACCCCAATTGTCTCAAGTGCCAAAGAGTTAAAGTGAATCAAACAAGGGGGCATGAGGCTTGGGGGTCAATGAAGCACACGCTGCAGACCACAAGACCCACCCGGAAGAACACCCATTACCCAACCCCAGACATGTTTGTCATGAAGAGATGTGGACCTAATAACACCAGATTTCTTCCTCTTCTTTTTTTAAGATTTATGTACTTATTTGAGAGACAGAAAGGCAGAGGGAGAGGGAGAGAAATCATCAAGCCGACTCCCCACTGAGCGTGGAGCCCCATACAGCGCTCAATCCCAGGACCCCAAGATCATGAACTGAGCCAAAATCAAGAGTCGGCCGGCCACTTAGCTGACTGAGCCACCCAGGCGCCCCCAGATTTTCTTATTTTCTAAGAGGAGATAGATACTCAGGCGGTTTTTTTAAATGCTAAAATTTTATAATCTGGGGATAAAAGTGTGTTTTTAAAAATACTGTGCTGGAAGCATAGACTGTTGTTTACAAACACTTTACACATGTTTACAAACACCTCCCTGAGCTGGGTCCAGTCCACAGGCTCTAGCTTTGAACTTCTGTGTTATATAAAATCAGATGGATCTTCAATCTCAGCTCTAAATTCACTAACTAAATGACTTCTGCTAAGAAATTTAACCTATCCAAGCTTCATTTTCCTCTGGCAAAGTGGGAAGAACAATGTCTCTGCTGTGAGGATCACAAAAATGGACATGGATGAAAACAGTCTAATAGATACAGGATAGGTACTCAATACAGCTCTTTTTCTCTTTTTGTGGATGACTTAGAAAAAAGTAAGTTGTTCTGTTTTCTCCTTTTCATACTTGTTATACGCAGTGCATGTCAGATATCCTTGTTATTAAGAGGGTCAGGGTTATCTCATTCGTTGTTGGAATAAACTGTTTTACTTGAACTATAAAGAAAAATTTAAATGATGGATGTCCCCAGTTCTAAAGAATAGAAACAAGTCAGCAACAAGTCTGAAAATGTCAGATTAACTCAAGGGAGAGGGTGTCTTTGCAAAACAACAGTCTCCTGAACAAAATGCTTTCCACTATTTCATCTGCTCCTCTCTGTCATAAAGGTCCTTTTGTTAGTCAAACAGCATTTAAAGACTTCAAGAACGTAGTCAGTGATGGCACCATATGAACTAAGAATGGATCAATTCTGCTTAGATTACAGTTAACTATACAGCCAAAGATCGATGTTTCAAAGCAAGACGATTACATAAAATAAATTTAGACAGTTAATATTTTCCAACTCTACAAATGTTAGTGAAAGTTCAGTAAGCAAATGACCAGTGACTGACGAGCAATATTAATCTTGCCTCTTTACTACCTTCCAGGGCCTTGGCAGAGTCATGTAGGTCTGATTTCAAAAAGTGTAAATAAAGTGAAAAGAGAAAAACAGAAAATCATATATTACAGTTAAAAGAGATTGGACAACATGTGCAGTCAAACTTGTCCAAACAAAAGCATTGGTATGAATCAGGCATGTTTAAGCATGCATTTAGAGACTGGGCTCATTTAAATCTATGGGGATAAAAACCTAATGGTCACACAATAGTGGAAGAATCCATTTCCCTTACACCAGGCTATTTTCCTTTCTCTTGTTTCAGAGTGTAGCACTGGACCATGTGGATCCAAATGTGCACAATCTAGCTAAGAAGAGAACAAGGGACTAAAATGTTCCTTCTGTGTAAAACTAACAAGGGTAAGGGGTTCCTTGTCCTTCATTTTTTATTTATTTAAAAAAAATTTTTTTAAAGATTTTATTTATTTATTTGACAGAGAGAGAGACAGCCAGAGAGAGAGGGAACACAAGTAGGGGGAGCGGGAGAGGGAGAAGCAGGCTTCCCAGTGGAGCAGGGAGCCTGAGCCGAAGGCAGACGCTTAATGACTGAGCCACCCAGGTGCCCCGTTCCTTCATTTTTTAAGAGCTAGGGTTTATTTTTAATGATTGCTGATGTTTCAGGCATCTGGCTCAAACACTATAAATTCTAAACTTTGTAGATGCTTTTATTCAATGAAGTGTTTTAAAAATAAAAGTAAATCATAATTCAAATATTTTCCTTAAGAAACCGAAATCATATATTTTCTAAAATATAAAATTCATTTTATGGTTAACTAATTGCACTTAAATTCCTCCTTAACAGATATAGGAGAGACTGAACCAGTGGAGTGGGAGTAATTATTTCCTCTGGGTCTAGGTAACCAGAGCAGAGCAGATGATTCCAGAGTCCACATCTTCATAATCTGAATTAGCTAGGAAATTCATAAGAGCAAATTTGGGATCTATAATATCTCAAAACACCTAGATCCTTCTCTCTGTCTTATCAGTACCAATTAGCAGAATTTCGAGAATTCTCATGAGAATTCAGTGTTGATTTTTTTGTACCACCTCCAGGTTAGGGATTGTCATATTAAAAATTATTGGCAACTGTCTTGCTATTTTTTTTAACAGCTCATTGGTAGAATGGCACATGGCACCCTATCGTGGATTTTACAGAATGGTACTCATTTAAGTATTCTGACTAGTTGTTTTCATCAGCATCCTTGCATTAAAAAAAAAAAAAAAGGCTTTTGTTCTGGAAAATACATTTAAAGTAGGTATATCTGACCTAAGAATAGTTTATGGGACATAATATGGATCAGCAATGACAACAGAGTATGAACTCAACTTATTTTTGGAAGGTACCTCTCTCCACGAAATGCTGCACAAGAAAGGACCAGATAAGGAACGTGGGTAAGAAACATTTACTTGGTTTACATTTTCACTGTCGTTATACTGGTTAGCATTTTCCAGGGGAATATTTCCAGTTTGGGAACAGAAGCCATGAGGAAAATATCACCCTTTTTTCTTGACCACATGCTCACAAAGCTTTTTTAGAGTCCCAATGATCTCAGCAAATTTCCTTCTTGAAAATAACCAGTGAGTTGTTTTCTGACCAAACAGTGTCAACTAAACTTAGTCAGACTTGGTTTTCTATGTATATTTTTGCTGCAGTGAGACTCCAGAATTTCAAGCATTGCAGCAAATGATCTTGATTTAGATTCAAACAAAGAAAGGGAACAAAGACGTCTACTTCATACTTAAGTTTCAGAACTTCTATGAAAGCAAGACGCTGCCTTAATTTATCTTTTGAGTAAAATTATTACTTCCATTTCTGTTTAGTCTTAATTTCTGGATACAGATATGAAGGGATGATTTATTTATGATTAGTGAATTTACTAGAGTAAATTTCCAGAACAGCAAAATAACTGCAAGTGTGGATCATGTAATTTGATGCTAATAATAATTAAATTACTAATTTATTTTAATAAATTCAGTGAAGCCAAAGGTATTTCCTTACTGGTGGTGTCACTATTTCTGACTTGCAATTTAGTTTTGAAAGGAAATAAAAGGAGCCACAGAAATGTTCCCAGCTTTTCTTATTTATGTCATAGCACGTAGTGAACAAGTTTTAATTATGGATTTTAAAGTGTTGTGATTTATTGCCTTTAAGAATTTGATCTCCCTTTATCAAAATCTTAGAATCCTGAGAATGCTACAGATATGAATACAATCCACTTTGTTTTTGCAGCCAAAATAAAAGGATGAATAATTACAGTCCAAAGAACTACCAATGGAAAGCTATCCCACAGTCTTAGGCCAGAGGTCCTTAAGGAGACCATCCACCCATCCATCCATCCATCCATCCATCCATCCATCCATCCATCCAGTCAGTTACCCAACATTTATCAAGCACATATGTTATGCCATGAGATTTGTCATTAGTGGTTTCATTTTCTGCCCTCATAGAGCTTACAATCTACTGAAGGGTAAGGAAAATCAAATAAGCAAGTAAATAGCTCTATAATTATGACTTTGGTAAATGCTATGAAGGAAACCCACAGGGAGCAGAGGATAATAGTGGAGATATATTTAAGGAAACCTCTCCAAAGAGTTATAGTTAAAGCTCAAACTTAAAGTATAAGGAGATTCCAACCATTCATATTTTAAGAGGGAAGAGTCAGATGACCAGCCTTTCATTTCATGTCATGTCATGTCATGTCATNCTATCCAGTCAGTTAACCAACATTTATCAAGCACATATGTTATGCCATGAGATTTGTCATTAGTGGTTTCATTTTCTGCCCTCATAGAGCTTACAATCTACTGAAGGGTAAGGAAAATCAAATAAGCAAGTAAATAGCTCTATAATTATGACTTTGGTAAATGCTATGAAGGAAACCCACAGGGAGCAGAGGATAATAGTGGAGATATATTTAAGGAAACCTCTCCAAAGAGTTATAGTTAAAGCTCAAACTTAAAGTATAAGGAGATTCCAACCATTCATATTTTAAGAGGGAAGAGTCAGATGACCAGCCTTTCATTTCATGTCATGTCATGTCATGTCATGTCATGTCATTTCATTTCATTTTATTTTTTCGAGAGATATTGCCAAGACACGTGAGCTGGGAAGAGGATGGAGGGAGGGGCAGAGGGAGAGAGAGAATCTCAAGCAGACTCCACACCCAGNTTCATTTCATTTCATTTTATTTTTTCGAGAGATATTGCCAAGGCACGTGAGCTGGGAAGAGGATGGAGGGAGGGGCAGAGGGAGAGAGAGAATCTCAAGCAGACTCCACACCCAGCACAGAGCCAATGCAGGACTCAATCTCACACCCAAGATCATGATCTGAGCCAAAACCAAGAGTCAGACACTTAACCGAATGAGCCACCCAGACGCCCCTGGGCTTTCATTTTAAAACCACATACAGGTTTAAGGAATAGACAGATGCCAAAAATATATCTTAGTTTACTCTGAGAAATCATGTGAAAGCTAATCATGTGACAGCTAACATGTTGTTTAAATATGTTGGAGTGCCTGGGTGGCTCAGCTGATTAGGCATCTGACTCTCGGTTTCAACTCAGGTCATGATCTCAGGATTGTGACACAGAGACTCACCTTGGGTGAGTCTTTAATTTTAAGAACATGTGGGTGAAAAGATGCTTAGGACATGTAAGTGGGAGGTATGGCTGAGTTTTTTTTAAGGTCCAGATCGACAGGAATCTTAATTTGGTCCTAAGCACAGAAAAAACTTGCGTTACCTCCTAACCTGGATGTCACTAAAAATAACACACTCAGTGTGGAATCTGCTTGGGATTCTCTCTCTCCTTTTCCCTCTGCCCCTCCACTTGTGCACTCATTCTCTCTTTTAAAAAAATTAAAAATAAAATAAAAATAAATAAATAAATATGCTTTCATAGAGGATTTGACTTGGATACAGGGGTTAAGACTGTAGGATGCCACTACCATACTGAGGAAAATTGACAACAATCTGTAAGAAATTTATTTTTGTTTTTTTTTTGCTTGTTTGTGTGCTCATGCATGCATCTGGTGACATTTCTAGTGACTCAGATAAAGATTTCATTGACTTGGGCTTAAAACTCACTATGAGCAGACAAGAGATAACCAAGGTTAATTTAATACCCACTGTGAGATGCAGTGGCAGGTCAGGGTAACAGATCTCAGATTTCCTGAAAATAATGCTTGACTCACAGCTGCTGTGAATCAAGCAGGATCTACCTGTATCTGGACAAGTATTTAAAACAAAGTATAAAGACCCCCAAGTGGGGAAAAAAACCACTGTGAATCATCAGGAAAAAATGCACTAGAGATTAAAAATTTAGTAGAGACCTACTTCGCTGACGTGGAAAGACAGTCCCATTATATAAAGTAAAAGAACTGCACAACAATACTTAGAGTGTGCTCCCATTAATGAAACTGTATGTCTGAGTGTGTTTATATTCACAGGTAAAAAAAAAAATGTAGAAGGAAATTTTCCAAAGTGCTAACAGTAATTATTTCTTGATGGTAGGTTCATGGGTGATTTCCTTTTCAATAATTTTTTTTCTTTTCTTTTTATACATTTCTGTATGACCTTTTTTTTGTTTGTTTCTCACAATGATGTATTTTTTAAATGTGAAAAAAAAACCCTTTAAAAGATAAAATTTAATTGTATTGGTGAATATTGATTTAAAAAGCAGAATGTCTTTAGTGTGACAGATCTCACTTGTACTGCGAGCTAATTAATTTTAAAGGACACTTCCCAAATGTGGAATGATAGTTTCAGATGGCTTAATTTGCTCTTTGGCCAGTGCTGAACTGCCAAACAGTCAGACACAAAGTATGTGCCTAGGGCATTAGCAAAAAAGGGAAGAAACCAAAAAAAAAAAAAAGAATATTTTTGTAGAAAAGTACTGATCTTCTGAAATTTCAGAGAAGTGTAAAAATATTTGCCTACAGAAAATATTAGAAAGTTGCTGAATTGATGTACACTTCTTTATTTTTTATAGATTTATTTATTTTAGACAGAGAAAGTGAGTATGGGCCTCGCAAGCAGGGGGAGGGGCAAAAGGAAAAGGAGAGAAGCCGACTCCCCAGTAAGTACAGAACCTGACGAGGGGCTCGATTTCAAAACCCTGAGATCATGACCTGAGCAGAAACCAAGAGGTAGATTCTCAACCGACTGAGCCATCCAGGCACCTCCTGATGTAACACTATCTAATGATTTAACATCATTTTTAATTTTAAGAGCATGTAGGTGAAAAGATGCTTAGGACATGTAGGTAGGAGGTGTGGCTGAGTTTTTTTTAAGGCCCAGATCTATAGGAATCTTAATTTGGTCCTAAGCACAGAAAAAATGTACGTTACCTCCTAACCTGGATGTCACTAAAAATAAAGACAATACTTAGCCATAAAAGAAGGGCACATCAATCCAACAAAGTCCTGATTTTTCCCAGACAAATGCTTCTTTGCTTTTCTAAAATATCAAGAATCCCAGCTTTTCTCCAAAATTTTTGTGTGCGCCATTTTTGTGGTGGGGGGTGGAGGGGGAACAGAGGCTGATACCCAAAGCATACATTTAGTCTATTTAGCAATTAAATATGATCAAAGAGCAAATCATGACACCTCACATATTCAAATAAAAGTTCAAATAAAATGGGTCACATTTAATGCAGATTTACTATATTTGATATATATATATATTTTAAAGATTTTATTTATTATTTGACAGAGAGAGAGACAGCCAGTGAGAGAGGGAACACAGCAGGCAGAGTGGGAGAGGAAGAAACAGGCTCCCAGCGGAGAAGCCTGATGTGGGGCTCGATGCCAGAACGCTGGGATCACGCCCTGAGCCGAAGGCAGACGCATAACGACTGAGCCACCCAGGCGCCCCTATATTTGATATTTTTAAATTCTAATTAGCAAGATAATATGTTAAATGTTCTAACATGGCAGATTTGGGAATTCAGGTCCAATTAGACCATTTACCAAACCCAAACTTGGACAAGTCTAACTTCTCTGAGCCTATTTCCACTTATTTAAAATAGTTATGATGACAGAGTTTTACTAGCATGATAAAATTTGGAGGAATTTTAGATGAAAAATAAAGAACGTAAAATGACTTTGAGAACTACAAAAGATTATATTAATAATATAAGGTGTAATGGCAGTACTTACTATAACTGTACAGTTTTCACATCAGTATATCTGGTATACCCCAAGGAAACTCTACATTGCTAGGATATGCAAATTGTTCTAGTCATATAACAGCTCTACAAATAGTCTGATTATATGATTGATTGCTCTTGTGTAAAAATACATTTTTAATCGATAGAGTAATACTTGGGATATACAAACAGGAGGAATTATAACTGAACTCTCACAGTAACACTCAAATATAAATCTGGTTTATTTATTTCAGAAAAAAATAGATTGTTGAGTTACACTGAAACTTCCATGATAAATTTGGTTTTCTTTTAGGCTACAATCATGGAAAACAAAGAATTAATCCTTTTATGAGCCTATGAGAAATGTAGAAAACGGTTTTGTCTTGTCAGATATTTTCTAAGTCATCCTGATGGAGAGTAGAAGCATGTACATAAAACGGAAACATGTTCTGAAGTCACCTGAAGAAATAAGGAACATCCTATCAAAAGTGAGGAATTAGACAATGTATGTTTTACTCCAATTAAAACAAGTTTTACTAAAGTTTAAATGCCAGTCAAAATATTTAATATTCCAACGAGAATGGCATTTCCAAAACAGTGTTTGAGAAATCGGGAATTAATTAAATTTGAATACTGCTAAACAATACATTCAAACAATAACTCGCAGGTATCTTTCATATACTCTGTTCTTTCTGACATCACCTTCATGGCTCTTGAATTATTTTGTATCTAGACCCCACTCAACCCCATTTTAGTTTTCAAAATTAGCCATACAAAAGGGAGTAATTTTAATATGGCTGTGAAACATCACATTCCACAAAGCTGCTGAAAAAGGATTCTTATGAAGAGGCCAGTGTTCAGTTCCCTGCATCCTCACAAGATAACATAATATTTTCCAGATGGTCAATCAACTTCTCTAAAAATATCCAAATTCTGTAATTTAGAAGCCCATTGCAAAATGGAGTCTTACTGTTATAGATCTAGAAGTACCAGATATTAAACAGCTAAAGCACACTCTAAAATGGACAATTTAAACTAGAAAAAGCCAGAGAAGTTCTTGAGAAAGAATCTAGCCTATGCCTTCCCAAATAAATGCATGTCTAGGTCATACTTTCAGAGGGTTTGATGAAAGAAGAATGCACTGCTTTATCTGGCTGCCCACTTGACAACTCAACTTTGCTATCAGAAGTTCCACATTCTGTATTTCTAATCTTCATTCTTCCTAATGAAGTTGGAGCCCACTGACTATGTTTTAGATTTCAAACAACCCCCAGCTCTTCCGAAGCAAATGATTGTCATCTCTCAATTTTCTCTTCTCCAAATGAAATAATCCTAGTTTCCTTATCCTTTGTAAAGAATACAACTTGTAGTCCTTTAAACACACTTCACTTTTGTGTGGCCCCTCAGTAAAGGCCATATAATTGTCTCAAGCTATGGGATCAAAAACTAGGTCTAAGATTCCCATCAAGGTCTGACCACATAGGTAAAAAATGCTATTACTGATAGTTCTGTGCCAACAGCCTACAGTCATCGGCCTCTGACCAAACTGTACCAACTTCACCTATAAAACCACAACCTAATGAAAACTCAACACAAAGGAAATAAAACAAAGCCCCAAGATAGCTGTTTTCATTGTATGAAACAGGGTCAACTAAATGTGTCTTTATTTTTTAAAACTTATTATAGATATACCTGAAATTTTTATTTTTGGAAGTCAAAAGTTATCATTTAAAGATTTAGGAAGCAGTGTGTTATAAAAATTTTATATGACATATAAGCCCAGTACTTCTTTCCTTGCTCTACTTTATTTAGTTATAATTAGGCACACGATAGCATAAATTTACAGAGTTGTGAATCTATATAATATACAATACGCCATGAGCAAATTAAATCCATTAAATCCATTAAGTCTTCCTATATAAACCAAATAGAACATTTATTCTCTGAGAAATTGAAACTATAAACTTCATTCAAATACATGTAAAAATTTTAAATGAAGAAGGGGCAGTTGTAAAATAAAATGCAAGAGTAAGATAAAAAATGGTACTTTACATTGTAAAAAATGTTTGCACTGACAATGATATTGTTTGAGAAGAGAAAGATGGATAAAACTAGTCCATATGATGAATGTAACACACTTTTACCTGCAAGGATTTTTCTGGTTTTAGTTCAATGAAATCCATTCTCCTGGGTAGTAATGGAGTCCTGTACCTACTCATCTCACGCATCTTCAGTCTCCTGAGCTGCCTTAAAGCCTTGACATAATAAAAGGTCAAGCAGATCCTAGTAAGCCTTTGTAAACTACAACAGACCCCCATTTCAGGCTACCTGCCATACATTCTCTTGCTAAATTTTGCTCACTCTCTTGTTTCATTTCATTGTATACGCGGACTAATTTGGCAATAGCTAGGGTACTTGGGAACAACTAGATTTTCAAAACAATCCCACTTTCCTACTTAACCACTTACAGAAGTGACCCATAATACAACATTTGAGAGAACTGTAAAATGGTGCCTGGATACTGAAGGAATGAAGACCAAATAGCAAGCAGCACTATCAAATAAAATGAATGCATTTCACCTTCTAGCTCATGTGTGCTTCCTGGGACACAAGGCACAAACATGAAAGGGATGGAGTAGAATTTCAAGAAAACTGATTTGTTTCAGCATTCACTTGGCAAGATGCTGGACACAAAATAATACCTCAAGCCACCTCCCTTTCCCATCATTGTAAATTCAGGGCTCTCAATTCACCCCCCACAAAACCAATTAAAAATAAAGAAAAGAGGAAGGCTATGAATTCGCATCTAGTGCTAAGATACAGATTAAATGACAGGCATCTGTCCTAATTGGTCATAATGAAACTAAGGGACAATAACAAGAATAAATCTCGCATTAATCCAAATGAAGCCAATGAATAATACAAACCAGAAGCACAGTTTCAAAAATATGCAATTACCTCCAAGCATGCAAGGCCATTTATAACCCATAAATATGATTACAGAGCACAGTATGCATATAAATATGTTCATAAACGCACTACTTATGCTTAGAAACATGTGTATATATGATATGCATATCCATAGGATATACATTTGTATATTCACAATCACATCTACCTACTAAAAATCAAACTCTATACAGCAAATGGTTTCACAACAAAGTACATTAGAATATGAAATGGAATGCTAAATTCTGAGGCCCCCTTTTTTAGCGACGAAGGAAATAAGCAAAATCACCTCATAATTAGGCCGGGAAGCTTAGGAGGCACCAAATGGGTTTTTGAGGAAGGCCCAACCCTGTATGTGAGAGCTGCAAATTAAATGAGTCCTTTCAATAACACCCATTTCTTGCTGGCTCTTTTTCCACCCCGATTCTGCTGCTAAGCTTGGAAGGAAAGGAACCAAGTGGCTCAGGCTGCATTCTAAGCCAGTTCAAGATAAAATCAGAACACCATTTTTTTTTTTAAACACAGCGGATGCCTTCTTACTTCTCTCTTCCTGGCAACCTTCCTCTCTCTCCATCCCCATCTCTGTCTCCACATCATTCTCTCCTACTCCGAGGGAGTCATTGTTCAAGTGCTGGCCACAAATGTATACACAGGTCCTTTAACCGGCAGCTAAACCAAGAAGATAGCTCCATAGTCTCCTACTTACCATGCTGAGACCCGGAGAAGCTGTTGAAAGGAGGGAAAGATGCAAACTGAATCCATTTTCCTTGTGACCGAGTCGGATACAGCCTCCGAACCCAACATCAGCAGCTGCTGCTGGGATTTTGTTCCCTCGCTCTCTGGTTGGCGATGGTGCGAGGAGGAACCACCCTTCCAGCCTCACTAGAGCATCAGCAGTCGAGGCGGCAGGAGAAGCGGCATCACCACTTGGCCTCCTCCCTCTCGGAGGATGGGGTGAGCTCAGAAGCAGCCAGGAACTTGCAGCAGACACCTCCTCTGGCTCCTCCTCTCCTGCCCCCTCCCCCAAAGCCCCACCCCTGCTGCGGTAGAGGCTGCCTGTCCCGGCAGCTGCTGGTTGTCATGGCAACGACCAATGGTGAGCCACCAGACTAAGGGGGAGGGGAAATGGGTGAAATGAGCTGCAGGGGCTGGAGGGGAGTGAATTTGTGCTGCTGCCCTCTGGGATGCTCTTGGTCTCTCCTACCTGGATCCTGGGTCTTGAAAAATGGGGTAAGGGTGTATAGGCACAAGAAGAGAATAATTTAAATGTAGTCGAAATCAAGACTAAAACATAGAAAATAACTTAGCTACTTTTTGCACTTACTATGGTTTTCCAAAAAATATTAAAATTTGCCATCAGAAAAAAATAATAACAAATGGAGAAAATCATATCGTGCACTCGGAAATTATAATTACTCCAAATATGTTTGTCCTTGATAACATCTTTTACTCAATGTCACTCAAGGTTGTTAAAAAGCTAAGTAAGTGGCTGGACTTTACAATAAAATAAGTCTCATCTCTTAGCACTACTCTGCTTGTTCTTCTCAAGTGAGTCACTTGGTCTCACTGTTTTTCCAGTTCTCTCTCTGAATAGGACTTGGAGGTATCTGGCACTCCGCTGTGGAAAAGGAAGTTGGAACAGAGGGAACAGAAATTTCTTGAGCAACTACACGGTTCTCAGGAACACTAACCAGTTGGTGGATAGTTCCAAACCTTTGTAATGTCAAACTCCTGGAGTATTAAATTTCCTGCAGAAAATTCTAAGCCATTTTCATGGATGCCCTTTTGGAGTTCCCAAGCCAGCTGGTAGTCAGGGTGGTAGGTAGAAAAAAGAAGGTGAAATCAGCAGTGTTCCAAGTTCTTTGTGAGTTGCTTCTAACTATGAATTATAGATGACACTAGTATTTACCTAATGCAATAGTTGTAAAGACTGAATGAAATAATGCATTAATAGCACTTGGCATGTACTAAGCATGCAAATAAACGTTTACCAGTAGTAGTGGTAGTAGCAGTAGTGGTACATTGTAGCTGCCCCTTAATTCAAGGGATCAAGGGAATAGCATGGCAAATTCAGACAAAGCAAAAAATTAACGTGAGAAAACAATACATGATAGATGTGTTGCTGCTGCTGATGGCAAAGACAGAGAGCCTGAAAGAATAAAGGTTCTCTAAAATGCGACAGTTGAGCATGTTCTAAGTCTTAAAGGACTTATATAAATTTCCCAAATTAACACAGCTAATTAATGATAGGGCCACAATTAAAACTCTGACTCTTCTAATACTAACATTTGCTCCTCCCCCCAATCATTACAGTTTTCTGCCACTTCTCCGTGGAATGGAGATACCCTTTGCTCTTAACCCATAGGGTTATTTATAAGTTCAAATAGGATTAATGTAATTTTCAGAGTCAGACAGCCTGGGATCCATTTCTGGTGCCAGTATTTACTATAGATATGACTTGACACACAAAAATTAACTTCCCTGAACCAATGGTTTTGGAAATAATCACAGACCTCATGGAGTCATTGTGAGAATTGAACAGAATGATGTACGTAGAGCATTAACACAGTGTCTAGCACACAGTAACTGTTCAATAAATGGTAGCTATGATTATTTGTTACTTGTTCTTAAGTAATTAATATTAAAATGTAAGATTTTTTTTCCTAGATGGGGTCACTCTTGAAGCAAGGGCCTTATTCCAACAAAACTAACTTGAAGATAATTAGGTGGTCAAGGAAAGGGCTGCAGTCATCCTCATTACCATCCTTGGCCTTACCTCTTGGTCCTCTCCCAAGGGAAGCCTGCATCCTGCTCTTGCAGCTGGTGGTTCCTGCCTCCCACCAGAGACTGAGCAACCACACCGCCTGCACACACTTCCACACCAGCATCACATAAGTGTAGTCATGCAACAGGAAGGAATGGGTTGTCTTGCTTTTTTGGAATTCTCTGTATTTCACCTTCTGCTGTCTCCACAGAGATGGTCAAGTAAGTAAGCAGAAAGGAAAGCTGTGGGTTGTAGAAGCTCGGGCATGTCTGGGTGACAGAACCCTCCCCACTGGCCTCGTGAGGGAGAATTTCATCTTTCAGCCAAGACCTGACTTGGCTGGGGTGAGCCATTCCAGTTTTCTCTCCTCCCATCAACACAGGCAGAATCAACTGGGGGAGAAAACAGTGTTTGGTGTTCAAACAGTTTAGTCATTCAAATGCTCTACCACCTTTTGCCATATCCATGAAGCGCTGTTATCATTATTTAATAATAGTTTTTTTCAAATATTTAAGTATTTACTACTTATTTTATCTACTTTGTTATTTTAAAATGAAATTTGTCTCTGCCTTCACTAGAATATAAATAAAAATAAGCATGGTAAAAAGAGTGCTCTCAGAGATAGGAACTTAAAGCAAAATCATACATTTTGGGAGGCTAAAACAGACACTAACTTTATTCGTAATTTTTAAAATAATTTTAAAATTTCATTCCTTCTCTCCATTGCCATCTCCTCTCTAATCATCCTCTACTTTTCCATGGTATTTGTCATCTTCTAATATACTATATTATTTATTTGTGCATCTACATTTTTTATTATCTGTTTCTCTCCACTAGAATGTAAGCTACAAAAGGACAGGGATTTCTGTTTGCTTATCTGTTTTTGAATAGTCCCTGACCTATGTTAGGTGCTCTGTAAATATTTGTTGAATGAATAAACCAGTAAATAAATAAAATTATCAACAACATCTGCATTGGATCATGGCTATATAGGCTATTGTTATTATTTGTCCACATATATTTTTGATATTGCTCAAAATTAAAAACTAAGATAATTATACAAATTATCTTATTAGCATAATGCATATTAGCATAACGTCTATCTGATACATATTTTAAATATACATAGTTATGGGGCACCTGGGTGGCGCAGTCGTTAAGCGTCTGCCTTCGGCTCAGGGCGTGATCCCGGTGTTCCCGGATCGAGCCCCATATCAGGCTCTTCCGCTGGGAGCCTGCTTCTTCCTCTCCCACTCCCCCTGCTTGTGTTCCCTCTCTCGCTGGCTGTCTCTAATAAATGAATAAATAAATCTTTAAAAAATATATACATAGTTATGAAATGGAAACGTTTGGTCATGCATATTCAAAGTTATCTAGCATATTGCCGGTGGTATGCATGGTGTTATTTGAGAAACACTGATTTTGTTCTAAGAATGTCTTCTCCAGTGGTACTAACAGTGAGCAGACTATCTACCTCTTCTGGGACCTTTCCAATTTTGACTTCTGGATTCTATGAGATGTCTGAAAAAGTACAGGGTGTGGGTCTTGGCTTCAAAAGTGGCATTAAATTTTCAGGAGAAACCACAGCATAATGGGAGGAAGCTGCAAAGTGTAGGCTCTGAAGACAGACTTTTTGGATTGAGTTCATGCTTCACCATTTGTTTTCTGAATGACCTTGGGCAAGCTGCTTAATTTCTTTTTTTTTTTTTAAAGATTTTATTTTTTATTTATTCGACAGAGAGAGAGACAGCCAGCGAGAGAGGGAACACAAGCAGGGGGAGTGGGAGAGGAAGAAGCAGGCTCATAGCAGAAGAGGCCTGATGTGGGGCTCGATCCCAGAACGCCGGGATCACGCCCTGAGCCTAAGGCAGACGCTTAACCGCTGTGCCACCCAGGCGCCCCAGCTGCTTAATTTCTATATGCCTCAGTTTCTTCATTGTATGACACGCTAGCAGTACCTACTTCACTGAGTTGTTCTGAAAATCAAAGTTATTTGTTGCAAAAAGCTAATAAGTACCTGGCATGCAATAAACAATAGATAATATGCACCTCATATCATTATAAATATCACTGTAAATAACTATGGTTATGCATAGCATATTATTCTGGATGTTTCCAAAACACTCAGATCACTCAGGGTTATTCTAAGAACTTGACTGCAGACCAGCTTTCAGCAGACCATGAGGATTTCTAGAGATGTTTATCTCAGAGATAGGCCAATGTCTTGATTTCCCCCAAAAAGAGGACAAAAAGGGAGAAGTCACAGTCAGAAGTCAATGTTTATTCTTTGTGTACTCTGTAAGAGGTTATTAACATATTATGTATTTACAGAGAACATTAAATGTAAGCTGTCAGGATCTTTTTGAATTCATTAAGAAAAAAGATATCATTTGGACCTCACTGCATATCCTTTATCAATACTACCAGTAATGGGGCACTTGGCTAGATCAGTCAGTAGAGCATGTGACTCTTGACCTCCGTGTTGTAAGTCTGGGTATAGAGAATATTTAAAAGAAAATAAAATCTTTATTTTTTATTTTTATTTTTTTTAAAGATTTCATTTATTTATTTGACAGAGAGAGAGCCAGCGAGAGAGGGAACACAGCAGGGGGAGTGGGAGAGGAAGAAGCAGGCTTCCAGCGGAAGAGCCTGATGTGGGGCTCGATCCCAGACCACCAGGATCACGCCCTGAGCCAAAGGCAGACGCTTAACGACTGAGCCACCCAGGCGCCCCAGAAAATAAAATCTTTTAAAAAATACTACCAGTAAGCAAAAATATTAGAACCCTCCCATGAACTCCATACTCCTAAGGCCAACCATCTTATGAACGACTGCCTGCATAGAAGGTGGACACACTGGCCTTTGCTCACCCTCTGTCCTCTGGCCATGCCTTCCCTGCCCCAATTCTTCATCCTAATCACTTCTCCATCACCTTCTCTGGGGAGTCTTCAAAGGAGACCAGGATTAGCATTAGCAGTGATGTTCCCATTGTCCCCTGTCATGTCTTTATTGCTGACCTCATGATGTTGAAGGGCAAATAGTTTTTTCTTTGTCTTTCTTTCCTATTTGACTATAAGCACTTTGAGGACAGGAATATACTGTTCATTTATTCATTTATTGCTATGCCAACCTAACAAATATTTATTGCTAGCTGTTACTGCTTGCTGTTCTAGGTGCTAGGGATATAGCTGTGAATAAGACAACGTGAACACTCTCTCCATGGAGCTAATAATCTAAAAGGAAAGATAGACTATATAATTAAACATAATTAAATTATGTTGAGGGCTACAACAGAGAACCATCGGAATTCTGATAGCATATAAAGGGAAGATCTAACAGTTTAGGAGCCCAAGGAAGATATTACTGGAGGATAATAGGGTAAGGTAGGGGCAGCTGGTTTCAGAAAAAGGGAAGGAAATGTACACAGGTGCTGAAATGTGCAAGAACAAGCAAGTTACTCACGTTTTATTTAATGTTGATACCTAGCACAGTATCTGTGCATATTTTGGGCCCTTATGTGTTTGTTGAAAGAATTTGCCTTCTTACCCCAACCACTCACGCACATAAGCACACAACTTCTTTCCATCGTGTTTTTTTTTTTTCTGTTAATTTATTTGAGGAGAGTTTATCAATAGCTAAGGAGCTGACAGGCTGTGTGGGATGAGAAGGAATGAAGGGAGGCCAAGAGATTAACTGTTTTTACAGTGGAAAAAGAGGTGTAATGCTAACAGTGACCACTGTTTCGTTACAGATTTATTAAGTAAGATTTACATGATAATATAAACTTTTGCTCTGATATTGAAGCATGAAATAGTTTTTCCCTTTCAGGTCCAGGGCAGTTGTATATTACCCAATGGCAGACAACACATGGACTTAGGTTACCAGCAAATCAGGGACACCAAATAAGTGAGAAAAGTTCCATTTCAGTGGCCTTTTCCAAAATTTTGCAATCAGAAAATCTAGATATGATGGTTTGATTTCAGAATATATGCAAGATTCATTTTAATTTTAGCATAGTTTTTACTTTTAGTTGTCTATGGGAGGCATCATAATTTTCATAATTCTTACAGTGCCTAGTAACTCAAAACATCTTATTAAACCCAGCACTAAGAGTGGAGAACATGAGCTACGTAACACAAAAACCACATGCATCCCAGAGTGAACTGTCATGACAGAGCTTACAGTCTAGTGGGTGGGGCAGCCAAAGAACAAGAAAACAAACCACTAAAACAATAGCAAATTTTCATAGGGTTCCTGGGTAGCTCAGGCAGTTAAGTATCCAACTCTTGATTTTGGCTCAGGTCATGATCTCAGGGTCCTGGGATCAACTCTTACCTCAGGCTCTGCACTCAGTATGAGTCTGCTTGAGATTCTCTCTCTCCCTCTGCCCCTCCCCCTACTCATAGGTGCACTCTCTCTCAAAATAAATAAATAAATCTTTTTTAAAAAATAGCAAATTTTCACAAGTGTTATGAAGCAATGAACCAGAGAGGAAGATAAAGATTGGGGGTAGGGAGAATAGGAATGACTCACTATGGAGGCGGCATTTAAACTGAGAAATGAAGTATGGATTATGGCAGTCATGTAGGAGCTGAGAAAAGAGAGGTTCACATGGAAGGATGAGTTCTGAGGAGAGAGACACCCAGGAATACAAAATACTTTTGAAGGTCAGTATAGCTGGAAATGGTGAGCATGGTGAAAAGTGGCAAGAAGGGAAGTTGGGAAGGTGGGCAGGAACCAAATTATGCAGCACCTTGTAGCCCACTGTTAGGTAATTGGAGTTTTTCGTAAATGTAGTGAAGAGCCATTGAAGAGTTTAAATTTGGTTTAAAGTATTGTGGAGAAGGAATTGGTAGCAGGTAAAAGTGGGTAGCATTAGGGTGCTGTGGACATCTAGGCTGGAAGTGATATTGGTTATATGAGGAAGCAGCAGTGGGCTATTTCGAATGAACACGTTTTAGAGGTAGCACTGTGAGGACTTGCTGGAGGATTGGATGCTGGGGCTGAAGGAGAGGGAGATAGCAAGATCCTTTCTAAGTAGACAGCTAACTCTTCCATTTCCGAGGTCACATTGGTCCCTTCTATAGGGAGGAAAGGCCTCCGCACTCTGACTCTGGGAAAGTGTGGGGAAACATGAAAGGGTTCTAAGTGCCCAACTTTCGGGGGCCTTTCCTCCCTTCCTCCCCAGGCATAGAGCTCTGGAGAATTTGGTATTAACGACCAATCTATGCGTCGCACATGTCACCAATGAGCTCATGGCAATGGAAGCAACTTGGCTGAGAAGGGTAGATGAAGCCTGGAAGAATACCATAATTTTGATTCAGAAAATCCCCCAAATCTGGAAAAGTGGATTGCCATCAAGAAATGGCCTTCCTCAGATGCCCGGGTGGCTCAGTCGGTTAAATGGTTAAACTTCTGCGTTTGGCTCAGGGATCAAGTCCAGCATCAGGTTCCTTGCTTAGTGGGAAGCCCGCTTCTCCCTCTGCCTGCCACTCCCCCTGCCTGTGCGTGAGCACTCTCTCTCTCTCTCTGACAAATAAATAAATAAAAACTTAAAAAAAAAATAAGAAAGAAAAAGAATGGCCTTCCTCTACTCTGAGTTTCCTGAACATCTAAACCATATTCTCTACCACAACTAGTTTGACTTCTTCCTGGGTTACAGCCCCAAGTTTGCCACCTTCTAACTGTGAGACCCTGTAACCATACCCTTCCTCAGCCTCAACGTCCTCCTCTACGAAGCTAGGGAAGTTAGGGTAGAAATCGCCTTTGCCTACTAAATAGAGATCTAAATGAATTATGTTTATAAAACCCTTAGCACACACCTGGCATGTAGACAGGTCTCTGTGAGTTCTAGCTGTTCTGTTATACCCACCTCCACATATGAACCTTTCTTATGAAAGCCTTTATAGCCCCAAACATTTGCTTACAGCTCTCGAATTTTAGAAAATGTTTCCTCCCAACACAACCCCCCCCAAATTATCTTTTAGACACCTCAAACAGCTGAGGACTTCATATGACAGGTGTGCCAGGTGCAGAGGCACTGAAAGGAGAAAAGTGTTGTCTGTAAGTGGAGTTTACAGACTGCCTGGTCTGTCTCATATTTATGAGCCAACTTTCTTTAAATATTTACATTTTATTACTATTCGATTTGTTTCTTACAGTTGATCTGAAGTGTGAAATTGGGAGCCTGGAGCTTGCTAACACTTCCATGTTAGAAAAATGCACAGTGAAGGAATTTGAGTTCTGTGAGTTCCCCCCACTCCCACACTGAGGACAACAAAACCCTGTGAGGAAATCTTAGAGATGTCTGTGTCTGCCCACTGCCACCTCCTGAGGCACTCTTGCTTAACAGGCCCCTAGTTCTAGCCACTGGTACAAGCTAAGGGGCCTTTCAAAGCTGAAAAGCCAGAGACTCCCATTATGGATCAGATGGGCTTGATTCTAGAATGGGGACGATGGAGGGAAGGCTAGGTCAAACCTAAAAAGGGGGAGCTCAATTTTGGGAAAGCCATTTTCCTCCTTTTAACTCTTTAAAGCTTCTTTTCTTTTATCTTAATTCCAAACTCCTTTACTTTTCTCAGCATCTGTTTCTTCTTCTAATAAACTTCCCAGTCTTCAACAAACCCCAAACCAACTCTCAAATAAATCTGTAAATCTCTTAACTCTTGTTGATGTCTAGCTTTCAAAATAATAAAATTGGGACCCTCGGGCAAATGCAAAAGGTACACATCAATGATTTTATTTTAATTAGCTAATTAATCAGAGGACCTATGAGATGCTAAAACTGGCCCACAGAGCATTTGAAAAGCTAGGTATTTATAGGCAAAACAGAAATGAGAGGACAAGAGTGGTTTAACTTATGCAGTCTCATGTGAACTTCAAGCCTTGAGATACAAATTTATGCACAGGATTAATTTTTATGACCCTGAATAAACTATGCTTCTGATCGATCTTTTACAGGTCATACTAGCCAGCCCTTGTACCACCTGAATCAACAGATGAAATGAATATTAACCTCTTCTCTTGTCCCAGGAAGAGACCTCACACAGGATGTTAAGGGCACAGTGGTATGATCCTGAAGTCAAAGAAATGGAATTTCTAACCTTTCTAGGTCTTGCCAGATTATTTTTTAACTTCATCGACTGGATCACAACATGCCAAGGAGAACAAAACCTTTTAAGGAATTCTTCGAGATGTTTTGTGTCTGCCCACTGCCTCTTCCTGGCAAAGTTAAATTTGGGGGTTCTCATTTCATGTAATGTCTTCATCTCTCACAAAATCCTCCCATTTTACAACTATATTTATGGCAGAGAGATAAATAACTAAAAATATAGGATAAAAAAGGAGAATGGGTGAAAACAATGTTTGTGGGTGGAATGTGGCCCTGGGCCTTACATCAGCCTGGACCTCATCACACTGTGAGTGGGTCAGGGTTGGAGGGGGGTGGTGTCAGCTCTTCTGTATTTTGCGTGGAAACAGAAAGATCCATCCTACTCAACACTTCCGCACACTGGGGCTCAAGCAGTCTTGCTTTGCCAACTCTTCTAAAGGAGGCAGAGAGAATGGTTCTAACCTCACTGAAAGAGCTTTACATGGAGAAAAAAGAGCTTTCCCCTCCCCTAAAAAAGCATAAGGCAGAGGTGCGAGTGAACTCTCCCTACTTTGAAAGGGACTGCTAAGCATGTCTGCCTGACAAGGATGGAGGTCATCAGTGGGTAGGGTGAACTGGTCCACTACTGCTCCATGAAGGAGTTGCGGCCTTGTGCAGAGCGGTGGGAAGCACAGCAGACCACATGTCAGAAGCATCTAGAAGCAGCAGGGTCTATATGTTTAGTGACAACAAGGAAGACCTGGTTTTGAGAAGCAAAGACCAGAGGCTGCTACACTGATTCTTGAGCACACGTAATAACCCTCTTAGTGACTTATAGAGAAATATTAAAACAGAAGATGTGGAGGGCTTAGGGAGTGTATTTGGCAGGAATATGACCTTTCAGCATGAATAGGTCAGGGGTCGTTCATTCTCCCAGGCAAGTCAGGGGTCAGGATATCTTGGTTATACAAGAAGCAGTTATTTTTAGGTGTCATCTCCAACCCCTCACATCTTCCTTGTGGTCAGGTAAACTGAAAGTGAGCTACAGGCATGCAGTGCAGCATCATGCTACGTCCCCATCATTTGGCTGATTTTTCATGCTTCCTCACCTCCACAATACAGTGCAGTAGGACAGGGGTAGAAAAATAGATTTTTATTCGGAGAAGTTGCTCCTGCCCAAACCGCCTATTAAATTCACTGTTTGTCTTATTCATAAAAAAGAATTTCTTGAAGGCACAGGAAGAAGAGAAGACGTTTTGCTTCATGAGTTTCCCTTGACTTGTCTAGTGTGGTCTGGCAGAGGCCTTCATAGCCCAGAGTCAATGTAAGAAACCAAGCCTAGAGAAAGGACATCACGCCTCTCCTATTCCACAGAACTGTAAGTTCTGTGGCCCCTACTTCTCTAGCGCCCCTTCCAATGGAAGTTCCTCTTAGAAAGCCTAACACAAATGCAGCCCCAGTTCCCTACAGAGTTCTGATAGCCATGCTTGTGGGTATTACATACAGTCCATGGCTTTTACACCTCAGAGGTCCCCTGAGGGGTCACTTACATCATCCCAACTCTAGGTAGATTTAGATTTTACATTAAAATTATGGAAAATTCGGCCAGACCCTTTTCCTGAATTTTGGGTGTTTGGCCTTCAATATGAGAGCAGAGGATCAGTGGCAGAATCGAGACTGTACTACGGTTAGACCATCCTCATAACTTGTGAAAGGGTTTCTGCCTAAGAATGCCATGAATATTGAATTTAACATCCCCTTTCAGGCTACTGTATCGTCCGAGATGTGGCTTTAAAAGTCATTATGTAGGGACAAAATTAACACTGAGTGAAAAAAGTGTCCCTTCTTTCTACATCGCCAAACAGCTCAATTTCCAAGCCTTCTTTATTTTATCCATAGTCACTGAGTAACTGGAGACCCAGACAGGAAGAATAGATCACACTGCTTAATGATTATTTTCACTAGATTCCCAGCAAGCTGTAATCTGCCTTTGTAACACGGGACAATCTTTAAATACAAGCGCAAAAGGAGATGCGGTATATTGAACTTCATACAAATTCCTCTGTAACTCTTAAGATTTGTCTAGCCTTCATAATTAAGAGTAGAACTTTATTCTTTCGATACAATGAGATGACTAGTGACTATCTCATTTTATTTATTTATTTATTTATTTATTTATTTATTTTTAATTATTATATTATGTTAGTCACCATACAGTACATCCCCGGATTCCAATGCAAAGTTCAATGCTTCATTAGTTGCGTATAACACCCAGTGCACCATGCAATACGTGCCCTCCTTACTACCCATCACCAGTCTATCCCATTCCCCCACCCCCTCCCCTCTGAAGTCTTCAGTTTGCTTCTCATAGTCCATAGTCTCTCATGTTTCATTCCCCCTTCTGATTACCCCCCCTTCTTTATCCCTTTCTTCCCCTACCGATCATCCTAGTTCTTATGTTCCATAGATGAGAGAAATCATATGATAATTGTCTTTCTCTGCTTGACTTATTTCACTTAGCATTATCTCCTCCAGTGCCGTCCATGTTGCAGCAAATGTTGAGAATTCGTTCTTTCTGGACTATCTCGTTTTAATACCTAATTACTTTGGATTAAAACACCTACTGTGAATCAGAGGTGATGAGGCTCCTTATATTTTCTCCATTTTTCCAACCATTTTTATTTTGGCCCTAAGACATAATAGCACGAGGGTGTCAAAGAGAAATAGCAAAGTGTTTTATGTCATGCAATGTCCTAATTTCCCAGAATTTTCTGGAAAATGACCTGAGTCTGACTTTACGCAGAGATCTGTACAGAGATATCGTAGAACAGGTGTAGGTTTGTTTCATATGTCTTCCCTGAAGGAGGAGAAGTCATCATTTCCCAGACCTCAGTATGGGGTATCATGCCAGAAAGAATATTTTATGCCTAACCATGGCCTCTATGACCTAAGTTAGACTAAGTCAAAGGCCTGGCCTTTTGTAGGTCATCATGACAATCTTTGTTATCTCTTGAACCAAGGGCTGGAATGAGTATTAGTTTCTGAGCCTCAGTTCCTCAGATATACCTGGGTAAGTCTCTATGATCAGGATTTTAGGAACAAGTGATATAAGACCAAGAAAAAAGAGCTTCATATGTTGGCTAAAAACATCTCCTGGGCTCCCCAGATTTCTTTAATCTAAGCTTTAGCTAATACAGCACCAAATAATTGTTTGCTTCATCCAGTGTCCTCAATCCTCTTCCATCCCTTCTTCCATTCTGCTCCCTATTCCCAGGTCAGACAGATTCATGTATGAAATGGAGGATGAGAAAATGGTTGAGACTGAAAATTCGAAAGTACAGGATGGCAATTTTTTAGTCCAGAGCTTGGACTGGGAGACCAAACTTGGAGAGGAATCGTGATGCTGTTTCTCTTCTTTTTTTTCAAGACATACTGGAGTGATGAGCCACCAACATTCCTAGTGTCCTGGTGGAAGGGTATCTCCCATCCACCTTCACTGCTCAATAGAGAAGTGACTTCATAGCCGTTATCAAGGTCCCTGCAAGACCCTCAGTCTTTCTGGCTGTGCATGGCAGCTGCAATTGAAAACCAGAATTTACCTTTCCTTTTCCAGTGAAAAGCCTTCTTCAGTGAAACACATCTTGCTTGACTCTTTCCTCCACTCTTGGCTTGATCAGGAATTCAGCAATAAAATACTGAATCTCACCCTGCCCCAGGATGATCCCCAGAACTTGTTCAGTCTAACCGTAAAGACCAGGATCTTTTCAATCATGCCTTCTGGCAGGACCTCATATGAACTATAGGGCAGTCATGGATCTATTCTGTGTCCTGCACCACTAAACAGTCTGGGATTGGTTTTCACACATATACTCTGGTGAACAAATCTGCCACAGCAGAATCAAATGGAATATAGGTTCATGCTGTCTTTTTTAAGATTCTATTTATTTATCCAAGAAAGAGATAGAGAGAGAGAGAGATCATGAGCAGTGGGGAAGAGTAGAGGGAGAAACAGACTCCCCACTGAGCAGGGAACCCAATGTGGGACTCGATGATGACCTGAGCCAAGGGCAGTGACTTAACTGACTGGGCCACCCAGGTGCCCCATGCTGTCTTTTTTTAAAAGATTCTATTCTGTTTTATTACATTTTATTTTATTTACTTGAGAGAGCACAAGCAGGGGGAGTGGCAAAGGGAGAAGTAGGCTCCCCACTGAGCAGGGAGCCCAATGTGGGGCTCAATCCCAGGACCCTGGGATCATGACCTGAGCTGAAGACAAATGTTTACCAACGGAGCCACCCCTCATGCTAACTATCTTATCCTATTTCTCCTTTTAGTCACTTTGTACTCTGGCCAAGAATCTTAGCATTGAGGGCAGACAAAGAGGAGTAATACAACCCTTTGCTTTATGTCATATACTCATCTTCCCAATATTCCTTTCTACTCTTAATTGTCTTTGTTTTTATGTGTAGCCTTTAAAGCCAAAAGAGGGGATTTTTTTTCACTGAGGTACTCCTGAGGACTCCAGAATCAGCAGGAGTCTTAATAATCCAAGTCTAATATCAGGGAAAGCCTTTCAGACAGGCCTTCATAAACCTCCTGTAATTTGTACTCTGATTTATGTTGGCCCTTCTTATATCTCCCATATATAAGGGGATAGGTAGACAGAGATTACCGCGAAATACCTAGCCTGTCTTGTACTGAAAGCTGCAGGTAGAACTTCAACCATACGCAGCTACAGCGAGGGGAGTCCTTTGGAGACATGTAACCACCCTGTGCCTCCAGGCTGGGACAGAGCATACACTTTTTTTTTTTTTTTAAGATTTTTAAGTAATCTCTACACCCAACGTGGGGCTCAAATTTACAACCCCAAGATCAAGAGACACGTGCTCCACCAACTGGGCCAGCCAGGTGCTCCTAAGGCATACACTTTTAAGTGGCATAATGACCATTGCCCCTTCCTAGATCTTTGTGAGTCTGACCTTTATGACCAGAACACACCACTGGAAACTATCTTATAAAATCATATTATTATAAAAACAACTTCTGTTGATGAGGTTGTGGTGAAACAGACACTCTCGTAGATTGCTGTGTGAATGCAAATTGGTAGTGAGATGCAGGGTGGGGGGAGAGGACCTAGCAGCAATGACACACCATTATCCAAATCATGATTTCAAATTTCATTAAAAGAAAAGAAGCCAGGGATCCTTGGGGAAGTGGCTGACTCTGAGGCTGGGGCGGTAAAGTACAAAATGAGCTGGAACATCTTGCCATACCAGAAAATAAGGAAGTACTCAAAGAATGATGGGACACTTCAAAAGTCAAAGGGCACAATTTGAAAGGGCTTCCATTAGCAAAATATGGGAAAGCTGGAGCATAAAAATGAATAATGGTAGTAATGGAATATAATCCATACAATAAAATTAGAATCCATGACTCCATACTGTTATAAACAAATAAAGTGGAATAACAGGGTCTCGAGAAGGGAAAGCTCTTTCTTATAGTAGAATGCCAACTAATAACTATACAGAGAATGATTGATCCATCACTTGGCAAATTGTCATTTAGCAAACATCATAACAATATGTTTAGGCATGAACCATCGATGGATCCTAAAACTATTAAGTACAAGTTTGATGAGGAAGAGGATATTTACAGAGTCTCCAACTATCTCCCCTCAAGGTCCCTATTAATTACAAAATTCAAAATAGTAACTTTGCAGTGAAGAAAGATAAGCTGGTTCACATCTCTTTAATCAAGTGATTACAGTTAAAAGCCCCAAGAGGAGGACAAACAGAAATCATGTGCCTCTTTACCATGACGCACTGAAAAGAATGCAGCATCACTTTTGAAGGTATTTCTGCTTGAATGCATTATGCATCAATTCTAATCCATGTGGAAACAGCAGACAAACCCAAACTGAGAAACATTCTAGAAAATAACTGACTTGCACTCTTCAAAAACATCAAGGTAATAGACAAGGTAACAGAACTGAGAAAACCTTCTAGATTAAAGAAGACCAGAGACATGGTAATTATTAAATGCTGTGGAATCTTGGACTGGATCCTGGGGAACCAAAACAAAATAAAACAATTTGCCATAAAGGACATTAATGGAATAATTGCCAATATCTGAATGGGGTATATAGATTAGAGAGAATTATATTGATGTTAATTTCCTGATTTTTATAATTGGACTCTTGTTATGAAAGAAATTGTCCTTATTTTTAGAAAATATGCACAGAAATATTTAGGGGAAAGAACATGATGTCTGGAACTTATCTGTTAGTTTTCTTCTTCCTCCCCCTCTTTCTCCTCTGATTCTTTCTACCCTTCTCCTCCCCCCTTCCCCTTCTTTTCCCCCTAGTGTTGCTGGAGTGATGCTCACAAGAACCTCAAGTACACAGGATGCAAATGGAAAAGAACAAGTCCCTTCTCTCTCCTATAGTCTCCTAGTCTCCCTCTAGCACTCCCCAATTGGCAGAATTGGCTGATTGGTCAAGCAGCAATGGGATTTGCATAGTCCCAGCCCTAATAACACAAATCAAAGTATTGAAGGGTGAAGACAAGGTGTGAGAGACAGCGCTTCCTTGTCTCTTAACTTTTCAGAGGTTTGTGGGAGATGTCTTCGTGACTTATACTTCAGTATGAGAGACTCAGCCTTGGAGGGGGAGCTTCATGTTGCTTCTTCAGTAGGCAGAACTCTGACCTATAAGCACTCAAAATTCCTAGTGTCCTTTCTTAGAAGGGATACTTTCATCCCATTGGAAACAAGCTATATGCTTTATTCTTGTGGTGAGAAGTTTCTATAAAATTCTCAGCAAGTTCTTCATAGCACTAGTGTTGGGACTTTACTTGAGAATCAAGTATTATAAGCTCCCTCTCCAGCGAAGACTGTTTAGAAATCATCTACTTCTTTTCTCCAGACTTTGTTAGATGTAAGATCCTCCCATTGAATAATGAGTGTCTCTCCCTCCCGACAGCATAACCAAATCTCTCCAAATTTGACTTTCAAGGCTGAGATGTTTGTTACTATTTTTAATAAATGATGCCTTCTGGAAGACTATTATCAAGTTATAAATCAGCAAACTCTGTGGTATCCTCTGTTTAATACCAAAGAATTGGCGTGGGCTCTTATAGGTACAGTTTGAGAGCAAATTCAGCAATGCAGAATTGGGAGGAATAAAGCTTCATATTGCATCTTCTATTGTGCTCCTTAATTTCCCAAGGATTTTTCCCCATTGTCTCAAGCCCTGACATGTAGAGAAGAGTGGCAAGAAAGAACAGGATTCTGTGCCTCGGGTAATGTCCTTATTCCCTGAGATTCTTGCCTACTTTATAGTCATGCTTAATGGCAGAGAAATGCAGTCAGGAGACATCAGGGGAAGAGATTGCTTCTTACAACCTCTGCTAAGTCTGTCAGATCTGTCTAGGAGGGGTCTTCATGACCCAGTTCTTAGCATGAGAGACCCAATCTCTGAAGAATACTTTAAGAAGGTATACATGTCCAGGTTTTCTGTTGCTCAATTAAAAGAAAGCAAATTATCCTGAGTCTGAGCCTGATACCCCACCATTATTTGCCGTTGTCTGCCAGGTTTTCATTCAGGTTTCGTCACTGCACTGTGGGTAGCCATGACAAGTCAGAGTCTCCAAAGTTAGACAGGGACACTTAGAAATTACTTAATTCTACCCCTTCCTCCCAGATGGGCTAAATTTAACTCCTTAGAATGAATGCAAGGTCTTTTATAATGAAAACCTCAGAAATGCTTTAACAGTCTGAATGATGGGAAGAGATTAACTGAATGTCAGAGAAATGAAGAGTCATACTCTATGTCCTAAACTATTTTGCATTCTCCCAGACTTCTTCACTCTGGCTATAGTGCTGCAACCTGCTGAACAAGAAAAGGACAAAGGAAGGATCATTCTCATCTCCCAGAATTTCCTGTATTTTGGCTTCGTGGAAAAGCAGCACATATAGGCCTGAGAGGGTATCAATAAAGGATGGTTTCATGCAGCTTTTTCTCATTCCCCAGTAGCTGTCTAAGAAGGGTCTTTATAGGCCAGAAAAAAATATACATATATGTATATAAATATACATATATATATGTTTATTTTTTTCTGGCAAGGGGACTTTATCTTCCATCACCCACAAATAGGTGAGCTCTCCAGTGTCTCTGCTCTATTGTCCCTTCAAAGGGCCTCAATTCCTGGACAGTTCCTATAGGTCATAGCCTTGCGTGGGCAACAAATCAGCTCAAATGGAATCACCAGGAAAAGTTTTCTGTGTACCTCCAGTGCATACTCCCCATTCTCCCTCGGCTCTTAGTTTCAGCACGAACAGAATCAGACAGAGGTATAAAGAAGACTGAGTTTTATTTCAGACCCTTTAACTCTGTTATTTCTGCCCTTTCTTTGTGGTAGGGATCTGGTATAGGTAGGCCTAAGAGAACAAGGAAAGGAGAAGACTCATAAAGCCATTTAGGAGCTCTCCAGCAGTGGAGGGTGTTGTCTGTGGGGCCCAGAGCATATCTGAGAAACTAGGGTGGAGGGTGGGACTGGAGTTCAATGGGACACTCATTTCCACGCCCCTCTCATGTATGTTCCTGGTGTTCCTTCAAGGAATTAATCTTCTAGTCCTCCTTCCCTCCTACCCTCCCACCCTCCTTCCTTCCCACTTTCCTTCCTTCCCTCTTTCCTTTCTTAAGAAAGCTCTACACCCACTGTGGGGCCTGAACTCATGACCCCGAGATCAAGAGTCGCATGCTCCACGACTGGGCTAGCCAGGTGCCCCCACCTAGTTATTTCTTCATTAATTTAGGGAGGGGTTACTATTTGTCAGGAAAGTGAGATGTAAAACAAACAATCAATATACACCTAAAATTCAAGCTGAATCCCCCAAATCAGTTGTTGTTATTGGTTATCTTTTTCCCTCTCAGTCTTCACAGCTAAACCACTTGAAGCATCACTTGCACTAGA
The DNA here is from genome assembly GCF_002007445.2 of Ailuropoda melanoleuca. Lineage (NCBI taxonomy): Eukaryota > Metazoa > Chordata > Mammalia > Carnivora > Ursidae > Ailuropoda > Ailuropoda melanoleuca. The sequence goes on from NC_048220.1 coordinate 34,893,939, forward strand.
GGCTGGAGTTAAGGGTTCTCCCTGGAGGTAATTTATAAAAGTCCTCTGGGCCCCTCCCTCCCAGCAGTCCTTCTGGGTCAATCAAATGTCCCCTTGTTAGAGCTGCCCTGAATAGGCTTCCTTTATCAAGGAGAAACCCCCAAGAAGGTGACACTGAAAACATGTTTAAGCTTCATTTCCTTCTGTTCTTCCTTGAGAAAACGTTTAAGCTTCATTTCCTTCTGTTCTTCCTTGCTTAGAAAACGAACATTTCACAATATGTCTCTGAATCCAGATATTTATAATTCATATAATTTTTATCATGACATGACAATATATATTCCTTGTGCTTTCTCTCCTCTTGTCTGGCCCCTAGTATTCTAGCTCATGTTTTCTTAAGCTTTGAGATGTACTGTAAACCCTATTCCCATCTCAATCCCTATTTAGATTTGACTCTGTGGCCTGAGCTGGTATTTCCCCAAGAATTTCTATCAGACATCTTGGTTGTGCTCCGGGATATACTCTACACTGAAATCACAAAATGTTTACTCAGTAGGTGCCTTTATAAGCATCTATTATCCCCTCCTCTGCCCAAAGACTGGACTAATATTAAATATGGAGATGCTTGAAAGCTTTATATGTGACTATCTATCTTGCCTAAATCAGCCCTGGTTTTGGTATCATCAGGAGAGCTTTCTTTAATTTTCTTTTTAAGACTGGGGAATAAACAGGGCCCTAAATATTAATGAAAAGTCCCTTCTCCTTCAGAGTTTCTTTCCTGTAATTTGTTGACTCTCCCAAAATGATAAAGCCAGCCAGTAAAAGACTGAATAAAGAAAATGCACACTTAGTTTAGAGGAAATGAGTAAAGCAGAAGCTAGAAGAGGTAAGAAATGAAATGCAATCTTCTGTCTCCTCCGCTGGACTCCTGCAGTCCTACTCCATGGTTCTCCCATGACAGGAGGGCTCAGTTGAGCTGAATGGCTGGGGGATTTTCTTAGCCCCATACCCAGTCCAGTAACAATTTTCACTGCTGATCAATTTTATGATGTAATTATTCTTCAAGGAAGTACACTTCAAATGCCCTATAGAGATTGCTTATGTAAGGGAGTTTAAAAACAGCCAGACCCTGCCTTTTCCATCTTCCCCTCTCAGAAATCTCACTGCTTGGGTACTGATGTGATTCTCTGCCCATCCTTGGTAAAAGGAAATACCTCAAGTATGATACGGTAAAGAGCATCAGGAGTACGTTCTCTGGAATGGGAGAGAGTTCCCTGAAATTAGGCATTTAGGAAAGTAGCCTCCATAAAAAGGACAGTGAGAAGACTAATCAAATAGTCAAAGTAAGCAAATGTGGCAAAAACAAGTTTACCACAAGGGCAGGTTTACTGCAGGACCCAGATAATCATATAGAATACGCTACACCCATCTGTAGAAAGAAGTCTTTTACTTGGAAACTCCTGTTCATTTTTATATTAGTCCTTAAGGTCTGAGAATCAGTATTCTGATTTTTAAAATTCTCTTATGCTTCAATATATGGATCATCCTTGATGTAAGTGCTCAAAGTCAGTGATTTTGTATTTACCTGATGACTTTTTAAAATACCAGTTTTGGGGGCACCTGGGTGGCTCAGTCATTAAGCGTCTGCCTTCGGCTCAGGTCATGATCCCAGGGTCCTGGGATCGAGTCCCGCATCGGGCTCCCTGCTCCACGGGAAGTCTGCTTCTCCCTCTCCCACTCCCCCTGCTGGTGTTCCCTCTCTCGCTGTGTCTCTGTCCAATAAATAAATAAATATATCTTTAAAAATGAATAAATAAAATAAAATACCAGTTTTTATACTGAAAATTGATTCATTTGTGATCAAGTATTAATACTAAAATAAAAGAGGCACTTAAATAGCTCTTTCTTATTTCAACCAAATATGTTTTCCAAAAGAAAAAGCTGGAAAAAAATATTTTCCATTGACTACATACTGAAAGACATAGTACACACTGAACATAGACTCCTTTGGTTACATATGGTGAAATGCAAACCTTGGCTCATCAATCATTCTTTCCCAGGGGATTTGAGTAAAGAAATGCAGTACTCTATCTTAGAGGAAGTGACTCCATTCCAGTTTTCCTGAAACATCAATAAAAAAACCCTCTTCTTCACAGCAAAGAGGATGTACCCATTTAAATTAAGTTGATCTGGGGAGACAGGTGGACATGTCTTAAAACCTGGCCCACCTAGGGCAAAAGATATATCCAGCCAGAAATGTTGAGAAAACAGCAAGTTAAAAGGGTAAGATACAATTTACAAGCTGGGTCAGGTGCCTAGGCTAACCAGAGACTTGGCAAAGAGAATTGGAGAGTTAGCTGGGATGGAGAGGGGGAACACTAAAAATGGTCTATGATATGGGTATAATATTGGTATGATCTAAGCCCTGGGAAATCCTACCCTAATGTTTGACTTGGTCTTGCTCTGTCCCTTACCTTACAGTTTCTGGCCAGTCTCATCCTCAACAACCCTTACACCTATGGTTTTCCTTCTCTCACACTTAAAGTGTTCTTTCCCAGTTCAGGGGGAACAACTCATCCTAGCAAACCTTGCCCACTCGAAGCTAATTTCAAACTATTAATCTTGAAGTATGCTTAACTGGTTTCTGGAATGTAGAGGCATCAGGGGGAGAAACTAAAGTATACACACCTCTCTACTCCTTCATTTCCAAGTGGAATTAGACAGGTGGTGATTTGGTGACTGTCAAAGGGGAGAAATCAGAAGTCCAGGAAGATACAGGCAGATATTTCTATCTGTCGCCCAACTCTTGGTTTTCTTTTCAGGGAATAAAATACAAATGAGCCCCGAAATTTACTTTATTCTGAAAGGATGGATGTATAATTCACATAACCTCAGTGGCTGGCATCGGGGCCACACTAGGCATCATAAAGAGCACCAGGTCTTCCCAGATGGCTTTTCTGAGTTCTAAGAGAAACTTCATGTCACACAATACAGGACTCTCAAGGATGCATAGGTCAGAATGGAGAGGTCTGCTCCAGCTTTCTCTTTCCATCCATTCTAGGGAAGTTCACAATTTCCTCTCCTAGGACCAAAGCACAGACTTTCTCATTGCTGAAGGGATACTGTTACAGTGCCGAATTTTTCCTTACTTCCTTGCCTAGCACCTGCAAATGACCTCCAAACAGTGTTGTCATGAAAAAGCAGGTGCTGTCTGAGTGTTAGGGGGCCTTGTTCTCTGTCCCAGCCTTGGTCTCTGCCTGCTCCAGTGACACTCAGAGTATTTTACACAAATTCCTTACAATAGGCCAAATTTTACCTCTTCTCTCTTTTAAAACTTACATCATTGAAACCAGCCCCTCTGTTATGCTTGGTTCAAAGTTTTTTATATCAGGTAAGTAACCTCTGGCCACTGACTATTTGAATCTCTGAGAGGAAAACACTGTCTAGGTTTATGAAATCCTAATTAATAAGCTTCCTTCCTCATTAGGTGGGCAAAATATCCCTTTTGGTTCTCATAGATACAATTGGTAGAGATGATATGTTTCACTGTCTTGCAAGAGAACTCTAGCTACACATGATAAAAACAGAGGCAAGATCAGAGGAAGGTAGAAATAAGAGAAGTAAGGACATCAGTTACACTGGCGTAGGATTTGGTAGTAGGGGCATGAAACAAGTGAGAAATCTAGCACAGGGATATCTTTGAGAACAGTGATAATCTTTTCCTTGCAGACAACTTGCCCCGATGCCTAGGTATGTTTCCCCATGCCTTACATATTTCTTTCCTCCAACCTCAAAGAAGCCTTGTTCTCACTGCTGTCTACACAGAAGGCAGGGGGCTAATCGGCATTAATCCTCCATCGCTAGACCTTGTCTCCTTTGATGGCTGTGCTTTCTTTTTCCATGTACAGTGGCCTTTTCTCCTGTCCCAGGGTGTTCAGAATTTTATCTACTGAACAAAAGGAGTAGCCCATCCAGGAATCCTCCAGGCTCAGGACATTTTGCTTGGTTCTGCCTGTGATCAGCAGCAGTCTCATGGAGGAGCCTAGGCCTAGGTGATGCTGAGTATCTAGGCACTTATGCCTTTGGACTCACGAGACTTTCCATTAGCAGTAGCTGTCAGGGGAACAAGTAGGGGTAGCAGTAGGGATAGGGGCTCTTTGGATGAGGAGAAGGGAGCATCTCCTGTATACTTCTTCCTTCCCCAGACTGACATCTTCTCTTTGTACTGGCTCACAGACCCAGCATATTCTTTGACTTTTTATCCTTTTGCTCTTTCCTTCATAAGATTCTGATTTAGGAGAGGAAAGAAGGGGAGCTAGTGGTGGTTCTATTCTAGAATCCATCAACACTGCAGCTTCATCTCTAGATACGACCTGATCCTTCACCTTCTGCATGGTCCAATATCTTGCTTAGCCATCCTCTTCAGCCATGCCACACTGTTCCCCTGGCTGAGATGATCAGCCCAATTTCCCAAACGATATTCCAACTTAGGGTAGGAAATAGTGGCTAGAAAGAGGAGACAACTTGGGGAAATTGTTTTCTCACAGATTTTATAAATTGGAGTTTCATATCTCTATCAGTTAGTGTTGCGCCCAGAAGCCAGAGACTACTCTAAATATTTAGAAGAGGTATTTAATGCAGGGAATTGGTTACAATGCTCTTAAAAGGGTGGAAGGAACAGAAGAGAGAAGAGTGTTATCTAGAAATTAGAAGTTGCTATTGAACCTGGACTGCAGCCTAGCTTGCTCTTGCCGGAGGTGCTAGAGGTGCTGCCACTGATACTGAAACTGCAGCCTGTGGCTGAGCAGGGATGCAAAAGCTTATAATCCTGCTGCTGCTGTTGAACGCATGGCTGCTGCTTCTGTCTGCATGCACACCTCAGAGCTAAGCAGGAACTCAGATTACACTCCTACTGATGTTGCTGCCATTTCTTGATGTACCATCAATAACAAAATGAAATGGCTTTCTTTTTGCCTCCTTTTTGTATCTCGTAGCCTCATGTGTCAAGGGAACCTTGAAATACAGTTTTGGGGTTGTCATTTTTGCCAGTTTTACAGAAAAGAGTACTGAGGAGTGAGGATAGAGCTGACAATTAGTAGACAAAGAATCTAAATGGTCTACCCCTACCCCATTGGTTAGTCAGTGTTCATTCACTTCTCTTCTACCCTTAAACTTCACTCAACAACAATCACAACAATATGGTACTCTTACCTAACACAATTAGCTACTTTGCATACTAACAGGAATGTTCTCATCCTGGATATCCTGTAATCTAAATACTAAATTATGTAGAAAGAAAGAATGTAAGAAAGAAATCATATGTAACTGCCACAAGTCATCATTTCTATAAATGGTTGTTAGCTGGTCTTGAGTATATGGTAATAATTGTAATTTACTCTTCTCACTCTAGGTTCCCTTTAACCTCAAGCAGCACCTCATCCGGTTAAGATTCTTTACCTGGTGGGGTAATTCAAACCTCAGTTCTTGAAGTCCTTAGTCATCGCTTTTGTTGGGTTGCTTTAGTTTTCCATTAACTGTGTTACTGAACTTAGAAGAAATAAGAGGCACCCTGGAGAAACCCGTGGGGGCTAGACATAATCCATGCTGTCCCCAATGTGGAGCAGTATCCTGCTTTCCCTTAATCATAGAGATCAAGGACTCTGCTTTGCTTGTTGTCTCAGTGACATCAGGATCCTCAAATGGCCAGGTGACAGTGTAATCTTCCAGTTCAATGAAACCATTATATCATGTGGTGGAAACATTGTCTCTTGGGAATTAAAACCTTTTAAAAAAATCACAGTTTAAATTCATTTGGACAAACCAAAAACACATTTTTTTTAAAGATTTTATTTATTTGAGAGAGAGAGCGAGTGCACACAGGGGGGGAAGGGCAAAGGGTGATGGAAAAGCAGACTCCCTGCTGAGCAATACCCAGTGCAGGACTCAATCCCAGGACCCTGAGATCATGACCTGAGCCGAAGGCAGACACTTAACCAACTGAGCCATCTAGGCACCCCCAGAAAAACCAAAATTATTTATGTTGGTCATAAACATACTTTTGTCCCTTGCTTTCCAAAGGTGTCTATTCTGGTTATGACTGAAACAACATATTTTGACTGCTGGTTCAAAGCATATGTCACATTCTTAAGGAGAGCATCACACCTCTGGACGGTATTATCTGCTAGGAAGTACTGTAATTAAGTCTTCAGAAGGTCATCTAATGATGTTAGGACTGAGTGTTTCTAGGTGATGAAGTATATCAGAAGATCAGTGAATTCCGTGAGTGTGGCCACAATGACTCACTTTGTTTCCTGTGGCATAAATTCACTGGTGGTTGTAGTAGGCTGAATAATGGTACCCCAAGATGTGTACCTACTAATCCCTGGAACTTATTAATGTGTTATGTTATATGGCTAAAGGAGTTTTACTCATGTGATTAAGTTACAGAACTTGAGATATCCTGTCCCAATGATATGACCACAAGTGTCCTTGTAAGGGGGACATGCTGGTTTAGGAGAGGAGAGGTGATGTAATGATGGAAGAAAAGACTGGAGTGGTATAATTCAAAGATGAAAAAAGAAGCCATAAGGCAAATAATGCAAACAGGCCATTAAATGTTGAAAAAGGCAAAGTTAACAGATTCTCCTCTCAGAGACTCCAGATGGGACCAGTCCAGCTGACACCTCCAGAATGGTAAGAGAATAAATTTGGGCTGTCTTAAGCCTTTAGTGTGTGGTAATGTGTTACAGCAACAACAGGAAACAAATACAGCAGCAACGTTATGTGGAATATTAAGACGCCAGATAAAGCATTCACAACGGTACCTATAGAGGCACTGCATGCAGGAGTGAGAAATCCAGTCTCAGAATACCTATCTCTTCTAATGAGGACAAATCACTTACCCTTTTATTAGGGAAGGGGTTCAATGAAACCAACTTGCCACCAAGTAGCAGTCTGGTCCCCTCTGAAATGTTATTACAGGGACTCAGCATCAACTTCTAACAGCAGAGTGGATTCTCAACAGAGGAGTTAGCCAGATCATGCTCAGTGAAATCCATGATGTTGACCAAGGTGTAATTTTCATTCCTACAGCCAGAGACAGCTTTAACCTAACCACACTGAGTTATGGTCAACTAAAAAAAACTTCACATCATTTTAAGAAGGAACCAAGAAAATACATAAAAATGGTTTTCAATTAATAAATTTTATTTTATGTACCTATTTTATCACCACAATATATCTGGAATAACAGAATCTATCTATCCCTTGCATTTAACTGGAATTTGTTTTCAGTATGGAAAGGGTAAGATTTCATATTAATTTATGGATTTGCAGTTTTGGGGAGACTGTAATAGTAAGAGTTATTTAAGGAAGTTAAGATTAATAATTATAGTGTTTATTGAGCCTCCTGAAGACAAAGATATGGATAAGACATGTCCTCTGCTCTTACGGAACTTTAATGAGAGATACAGATCACACAAAGGGTTAACTAAAACATGAATCATGCTATACAAGTGGTATGCACACAGAGCCACCAGAGCTCAAAAGAAGGGTACTGACCCACTTCCTCCATCCATATAAGAATAAAGTAGTGGGAGAGGAGTAGTGAATGAGCTGAATAAAAACGTTTTCCAAGTAAAAGGAAGTAGATTTAACGTGTGAGGGAGAAAGGGCAGGGTAACTGCAGTTTACCTAAGCATGAGGCAAAGGCTGAATCCCAGCAGGTATATGAGGAAGTAAAAGCTCTTATTCTATTCTGAAGGCCACGGGTTCCTACCATCTTTGTATTTAAGGGAATTCTTTTTAATGTCAAAAATTGGAATGTTTATTAACTGTTAGCTGAGAAAATACTCAGAGACAAAGAACTTTGTTTTTAAAGCTAAAAAATATAATAGTGCTTTTAAATTATTTTTTAAGAATCAAAACCTCAGATAAATACATATGAATACTTTTGCTACTACTTTGTGGGAGCTGTACCTTTGTCTACCAAAAATGCATGGTACATGTAGAGATGAACTGATCTCTTTTATTGTAACTCACATTGAGAGACAACATTTAATGTATAGAGGAAGGAGCATGGTATAACAGGAGTCAAATAGTTAGGCATTCTTATCTTGCTCTTCTTCAGCAGTAGGCAATTACTGAACTTCTTGAAGTTCAATATCCTCACCCGGAAAATGGGACTAAAAGGTCTTATTTAGATTTATTTTTAAAGGAGTAGATATAAATGACCTTGTGATATAAGGGGGAGGGAGAGATTAAGAAGAAAGAGAGTCTTTATAAGAGGGACATACTACTACAGGAGAAGGCAGTGTGAATCCCAGGTTACAGGATGATGACTAAGAGGACTGTTGAGTCAATGGGAGGGAATGAAAGGAATGGTTTAGTCCCTTAGGGGTCAGGAAGATTGGGTTGCTTATTTGACGACAGTGAATACCCACTTCCTGTCAAAAATGAACTTCATCTACTTAGCAAGTTAGAGCATAAATAAGAGTAAAGATATGAGTGGGGGGCCTATTTTCTAAGTTCCAGAAGAGGAAGGATGAAGGAAGACAGACAATGTAAAAATAGTGCCCAAGTATTACTGTCTATATCATATATTTTATCAACAACAACAAAAAACCCCTGACAAATTGGAGCATTTTGACAAAATATTAAAATATTGATAGTTTGATTGGTATTACATGTAGATCTCAGTGTTGTGAGATGGAGCCCCAGGCCGGCCAGGCTCCATGCTCAGCAGAGAGTCTGCTTGGGACTCTCTCTTTTCCTCTCCTTCCGCCCCTCCCCACCCCCTGCTCATTCTCTAAAAAAATAAATCTAAAAAAACAAAAACAAAAACAGAAGGAAGCCTTCTCATTGTTTCTCTTATCTGACTAAAAGCAGCAACTTCTGGGAAATAAGGCTGTCGTAAACTCCCTCTTTGGGGAAGGTCTACTAGGAGGAGGAATAATTAAGAGTATACTATAATATAAATTTGGTCCTGAAGAAGATGGAAAGACCACTCACACCTGCATGACAAATATGGCAAATTTTCAATTCTCTTTTCTCCTAAAAACCCACGTCTTTCCTAAAGAAACCTATTTGTTCTTTCCATACTAGCTTTTTCTGCTCTCTTTCCTCTATTGAGTTGGGCATACAAGTCTATAAAGTTAACCATTTAGTGAGCTACCTACTTCTTTTGCCAACTTCCATATGCACATGAATTTTTTTTTCTCCTGTTAATTGGTTACTTATCAGTTTAATTTTTGGGTCCCAGTCACTGAGTCTAATTGGTTGAGGAACAGTTTCTTCCCCAAGCAACAATTTTCAAACAGGAATTGTCACAAAATATGAAAGAATAAAAGTCAACTCCTAAAAAATGTTCAATGTCCTCAGATTCTTCATAAAATTCATATTTATTTATTTATTTATTTATTGAGCCAGTGTACTGAGAATGTTCTGTGGTTGTATAATGCAGGATACAGAGACACTTACGAACTCAATTACTCCCCTTGGGAAGCTAAAACAAAGAAACGAACAAATATGGGGATGCCTGGGGGGCTTAGTTGGTTAAGCTTCTGACTCTTGATTTCAGCTGAGGTCATGATCTCAGGGTCATGAGATTGAGCCTCAGGTTGGGCTACATGCTGGGTATGGAGCCTGCTTAAGAATCTCTCTCCCTGGGGCGCCTGGGTGGCTCAGTCATTAAGCCTCTGCCTTTGGCTCAGGTCATGATCCCAGGGTCCTGGGATCGAGCCCCGCATCGAGCCCCGCATCGAGCCCCGCATCGAGCCCCACATCGGGCTCCCTGCTTATTTGGAAACCTGCTTCTCCCTCTCCCACTCCCCCTGCTTGTGTTCTCTCTCTCTCTCTCTCTCCCTCACTGTGTCTCTGTTAAATAAATAAAATCTTAAAAAAAAAAAAAAATCTCTCTCCCTCTTCCCCTCCCCCTGCTTTTGCGCATGCACACTCTCTGTTTCTCAAAAAAAAAAAAAAAAGAAAGAAAAAGAAATGAGCAAACGTGAACGCACTTACTTACATTTCAAGGCTGACTGTAAACAGTTACAATAAGAGAGGAACTAAAAAATTACTACAGGAATTTAGAAGAGAACAGTTTGAGGAGCACCTGGCTGGCTCAGTCGGTGGAGAATGTGACTGGATCTCAGGGTTGTGAGTTTGAACCTCATGTTGCATGTAGAGATTACTTAAAAATATAATCTTAAAAAAAAAAAGAACAGTTTGAGAAGGGAGGATAAATGTATGCGAGACTTAACAACTGAGTGAGATTCCAAGCGAGGGGGCTCCACCCCAAATCAGCTGATCCCACATATCTGGAAAGCGAGGCTTAGACACTGAAATTATAAAGCAGCTCTGCAGGAAGACCCTTAAGGATCTAAAGTTTGAGAATCACTACCTTAACTGATAGCACTTGTGTGTGGGATGTTTATTAAATAGCTAAAAATGACAGGTTAAAAAAAAGTGCAGAAAGGCAATTTCATGGGAAAAAAATGCCTAGAATGAAGGCAGGAACACATGTGGTTTTATATTCCCGAGGGCTTGTAAACACTAAGCTAAATCAGAACTTTCTTCAGTAGACAATGTGTAGCTACTACCATTTTTTCTTTTTTTTAAAGATTTTATTTGACAGAGAGAGAGACAGCCAGTGAGAGAGGGAACACAAGCAGGGGGAGTGGGAGAGGAAGAAGCAGGCTCCCAGCGAAGGAGCCTGATGCGGGGCTCGATCCCAGAATGCCAGGATCACGCCCTGAGCCGAAGGCAGACGCTTAATGAATAAGCCACCCAGGCGCCCCTACTGTTTTTTCATCAAAGCGTAACTATTTTGTGGTTTGGAGGCATTTGCTGGTTCAGGAAGGGTTGTATTGTGACGTGGACAGACTGCAACGTATGTTGGAGGGGAGACAGGCTGAGTAACTTTGGATAGGCAGAGCATTTAGTCAGGTACATTAAACCACGTCAGAAGTAATGCTGGGCTTAGTGACAGCAATTCCTGAGGAGGTTGGATTTGAGAGATAGTATGCTTTAGGAATGTATTCCACTGTCCAAGTTCCATGGAAAATTTCTTTGGTCCTCACTTTGTAGCTCAGCTAGATACCACAGATTTTCCAGTGAGCATAGACATGGTGAGCATGGGAAGGGGAAACAGTGTTTGGCTATGAAACATATTTAGTGACCCCCTCCCAATACCTAAGAGTATTCGGGATGCCTAGAAAGCCAAGAAAGGAGGAAAAATTAGAAAACGTTGGGGAGCCCAAGGCTTCTGAAGCATTAGAGTTCTTAGAAAGACATTTTGGAAACTGACAAGCACATAAAAGGAGCAAAAAGCAGGGGCTCTTTAACAGGAGTTATAGGGTGATTAAGAAAGAGTTGTCAGAGGAATTGATACCTGCATTCTGATAAGCCAAGAAAAAGTGAGACAAATGTAGTGTGTGGGAATGATGTGTGCTTTTGTGTGTATGTGTGTATATGAATCATGGAGAGGTAAAACAATGAGGACAATTCAGTCAGAAAAGTAACGCAGAGGCCAGAGAACATGGCAGATTCAGAAAAGCTGGAGTAATAATTTTGAAAAGGAAAAGCCCCTAGGTTCTAACTGTTACAGAAGGCAGAGACGGTGAGCAAGTGGTGAGAGATGGATAGACAGTTATACATGACAAAGAAGCCAAGGAGCTGTACACTTTGACTAATTCTAACCCTGAGTCCGTGAGAATCTCCATTTTCTCATACCTAAAATGAGGACCTCAGAGTTCATAGTGGATTCAATGGGAGAATGAATTCATGGGAAGCATTTAATGTAGGCACTGGCATGTAGAATTACTCAATACAAGTTAACTCCTATGATCTTTATTATTTTTATTAACTTTCACCTGAGGCAACATCTTTAAGGTTTGAGGTTTAATTTCTATTAAGACATTTTTTGAAGGTTTTAAAGGTCTCCAGAACTCCCCAAAATTTTTATTTCAAAAAGAGTTGTAAGTTTTAAAGAAAAACACATCTAATTCACTTCAGCAAACAAAGAAGCTTTAAAAAGCTGAAATTCAACATGAACAGTTAAAAATATATTAAGGTTCTGGCCTTCCAGATCCACGTTCACTATAAAACTTACTAAATTTTCTCTTTCTGCTTCTCATTCTTTTTCTATTCAGGTGCTTACGTCTAATTTTTTTTTCATAGTACGCACGGCTCTTGCTACTTTTTCCCCCTCTAACTTCCACAGGTACGTGGTTTTTCTTACTTTTTCTGTGTTTTTTTTTTTAAAGATTTTATTTATTTATTTGACACAGAGAGAGACAGCCAGCGAGAGAGGGAACACAAAGGGGGAGTGGGAGAGGAAGAAGCAGGCTCCCAGCGGAGAAGCCTGATGTGGGGCTCGATCCCAGAACGCTGGGATCATGCCCTGAGCCAAAGGCAGATGCATAACGACTGAGCCACCCAGGCGTCCCTTCTGTGTTTTCTGTTTGTGTTTACTTCTCTGTTTCTAATACACGTTTTTCCCTGGTGATTCCTAATCCCCAACTTTCTCTTATTTCTTTTGCTTCCTTCAGGAGGGAATAATGAAAAGCCAAAAAAAAAATAGTATTAATTTTATTTTAGACTCCTTATTCACGACTGTACATGCTATGAGGAGAATGGGTTACCTATTGCCACCTAAAAAAGGCAAGAGCACAAACAGCACACCACCCAAGTAAGTGTCTTTTGCTTTGATCCCCAACCAGCCTTATTTGTTGTTTGGAACTTTTCAGTGAATACTGATTTGTTGAAAAGCAGATTTATGTTATTCCTTTTTCCTGAACATCATTTTATTAACTATATATTCCATATTTTGAGCTCAAAGTTAGCTACCACTTAAACAATGAGAAAAAAGCAAAGGAGGGGCGCCTGGGTGGCACAGCGGTTAAGCGTCTGCCTTCAGCTCAGGGCGTGATCCCGGCGTTATGGGATCGAGCCCCACATTGGGCTCCTCTGCTGTGAGCCTGCTTCTTCCTCTCCCACTCCCCCTGCTTGTGTTCCCTCTCTCGCTGGCTGTGTCTATCTCTGTCAAATAAATAAATAAAATCTTTAAAAAAAAAAAAAAAGAAAAGAAAAAAGCAAAGGAAATTGTTGGTAGTGCTGAGGCTTTGAAAGGTAAGAGCTTTGTATCTTTTTATGTAATTACGTCCTGTATTATGCAAATCAATTGTATTTTCACTTCATTGGATTAAGGTAGGATCTATAGGGGACAAACTGGGTCAAAGAAATGGAAATAAAGTGATAGTATCAGTCATGTCCCTATTTCTCAGGAGGTTGTACAGGTTTTTTTTTTAATGTTTCATTTCAAACAAGTGTAGTTCTCCAATGAGACAAAAATCTTTTTTATATACTATTCCCCTCTGACAGCTTCACATTTCAAATACTCTAAAACCAGTGAAGGAAACTACAAAAACCTATGGACCCTGTAACCATGCCTTCTTGGAGTCTTCCTATAATTGTGTTTCTGCATTTAATGAGAGCTACAGTTCTTAGGTTTACCCCAGGATGGAGACCTAACAGTAGGGACTACAAAACCCATCCATAAAACTCCACCCATAATACTTGTCAGTTACCTTCCTATTTGGAGTGGTGTGGTTTATAATTCTAAAAACTTTTTATAGTTAAAAGCAGAGAGGGGCACCTGGGTGGCACAGCGGTTAAGCGTCTGCCTTCAGCTCAGGGCGTGATCCCGGTGTTGTGGGATCGAGCCCCACATCAGGCTCCTCCGCTATGAGCCTGCTTCTTCCCCTCCCACTCCCCCTGCTTGTGTTCCCTCTCTCGCTGGCTGTCTCTATCTCTGTCAATTAAATAAATAAAATCTTTAAAAAAAATAAAAAAAAAATAAAAGCAGAGAGATTTTAGTGCTATCTTGTACCGAGCTCAGGAATCTCTTCCATTAAACCGCTGATAATTCAATAATGCAATGAACTGTTACTTGAAGAAGCAAAATTCCTCCTATCAGGGAAATGTTAATGTACCAGGAGAGCTTTTTGGTGAGTTCAAAGGGTTACAAGATTAATAATAATAATAATAGTAACAATAATAAACAGCTGATAATTCTTCAGCACTTACTGTATGGCAGACATGGTGCTAATTGTTGGGAAACTGTTATTATTCAGCCCATATTAGAGATGAGGAAATTCTGGCTTCTTCTAGGTCATGAGGTTAGACAGTGGGAAAGCTGGGCTCCAGCCCAAACACTAAAAACCAGATCCTCTGATCTTAACCATCCTAGTGTATATGCTTTCTTACTGAGCCCAAATCAGCCTTCTTTAATCCCCAGCCAATTAGTCTGAATTCCGCTTTGCGGCCAACCAGAACATGTTCATACCTTTCCCCCAGTCATTTATGTAACAAAAAGGATATCAATCAACACCTCCTAGATGTTAATGTCCTCCAATTTCATTCCTCCAAGCATTGAAAAAAGGCAGTCTCAGCTTTCATGGTGTTAACACTCTCTCTTAAATGGTTTGAAAAGACCTACCAGATACCTAAGGGTTTTCCTTTCCTCAGACCAAATTTTCCTACTTCTTTCAGCCATTATCATAAGACAAAGTTTCAAATTCTTATTAATCCTGGTAGTCTCTTCTAAACACATTTCCTCTTGCAAATATGTCTTTTAAAATGTAACCACCAGACATGAACACAGTAATTCACATGCTTCCTGATAGGTCTGTTAAAAGCAAGGCAACAGGCCCAGAATGGAGTGTGTTAGGCTAAGCCCCACACCGCCAAACCAAGACTTAAGTACACGGTCCGCTCTCCCAGAAATGGAATCTTAAGTCAGTCCGTCAGGAATCCCCTGGTCAGCACAGTTAGGTCATCTGCCTGAAAGACCTCTGCCATCCCCTAAAGGAAAGTGACCTTGCAGTAACCAACCTGCTTTTTTGTCTAGTAAAGTAACGTCTTTGTCCCCGCTCCCTTCGGGCTGTAAATGTCTCTCCTATTGTACAGCTCCTGCGAGCTCCTCTCTGCTAGATCGGAGGTTGCGCGATTGGAATTCGTTTTTGTCCACAGCAACTCTTGAAACTGTAATACCCCTCAAGTTTATCTTTGCACGGTTCTGGAGACAGAAGAGGGACCCAAGGAACTCAGGAGCGACAAGCGACCAGGCGCAGGTACCTGGGCCCCTGGAGCTCGCTGGCTCTCGCCACTTCTCGCCGCCTCCAGAGGTCGTGGTACATCCTGTGGGATCCCCGCTCTGCAGCTTTTACCTTAGGGGCCTCAGCTTTACTGGAGCATTCGTTTCTCCCAACTGCATCTAGAAACTGGCCGCAGCCGGACTGGGTCTGACTGGGTCTGACTGAAAACCGGACAGGGTCCCACGTCAGACCGGGTCCTACTTAGAAACTGAACTGGGTCCAGGGAAGGACTGGGTTCCACTTGGAAAGGGGACTCCGTTCGGCGTGGGACTGGGTCCGGCTTGGAAACCGGACTGAGTTCAGGGTTGGACTGTGTCCGCTTTCAAAACCCGCTGGTTCCAGGCCGGAGTGGGTCCCGTGCAAGGTCTGCGGTGAGAACTTTGCTTGAAAGCTGAAGAGCAGGTGAACGTCACCGAAGATAATCTTGAGTTACAGTGGCCCCAGTAAACTTCCATCGTAGATAAGCTTATCCGTTTATGAGGTGCCCTACAGAAAAAGGCGTCTCAGCCAAGCCCTCGCCATTGAGGCTGGAGGGGAAATTATTTTTCCTCATCTATTATCTGGTGACCCAGGACGAGAACGCTGGGGCATCGCGCTCCCTCCGAGTCTGCACAGGGATCCTGGGAAAACTGGCCAAAGCCGACAAAGGGTGAGAATTCTTGTCAAAGGAAGCTCTTCCATTTGCGGGGCCTGGTCCATAGAGGAAGGTAAAATTTCCCTTTGTCCCTTCCTTTACAAATCCAAATTGACAGACAAAACGAAACAAAACAAACAAACAAAAAACCCAAAAAACAAAAAACCAACATTAGAACCTCGAATTGTGACTCATGAATTTGCTTTTAGGTACTATTATTTATAGATCCTTTCCCTTCTTGTTTGTCTTGTTTTGTGTCTTGAGAACTTGGCCTGGCAGCTGTCAGGTTGGCCGCTCCAAAAATATGACCAGGCAGAAATGTGTGT
Source organism: Ailuropoda melanoleuca (assembly GCF_002007445.2). Taxonomy (NCBI): domain Eukaryota; kingdom Metazoa; phylum Chordata; class Mammalia; order Carnivora; family Ursidae; genus Ailuropoda; species Ailuropoda melanoleuca. The sequence goes on from NC_048220.1 coordinate 34,910,030, forward strand.
TGCCTCTGTTTACCTTTTAACAGGTCAGAGCGAGAAGGAGCAGAACCATTGAAGGCAAACAATCTGGGTTTATGTGTTGCTTCTACCTGTAACCTTAAAACCTCTTCTCTCCAGACTTGTAAAATGGTCCATTAGACACGACAATTTCTAGCATTCAATGATTTAAATTCCGTTTACTGTGGCAAAGTTGTTTAATATTAAGGGTGCCCTTCAGGTGTCCTTTAGCATCGCAGACGAGATGCAGGAAGCCATCTTGCGTCCGTAACTTCTGTTAACTTGGTATCTGGCGAGCTGTTAGGCTCTGGTTTGGCTGAGTCACTCAGGAGACCACAGCATCCTCTAGTGGTCAGATGAGCGCTTCAAGAAGCGCATATTCTGAACACGACAAGAAATTATCCTAAACCTTAAAGAGTGTCAGGCAACTGTGTTGGACAGATTTTGATGCACCAGATACTTCGCAGGTTTTTTTTTAGGCCTCCATCCACTTATCCATTCTTGGCTAGTTCTTCGTAAGGGCTCAAGAATAGAAGCTGCTTTTCCATCTCTTTATTAGTGATTATAGATACTTTTTTGTTTTGAGGTAATTCTTATTTCTACCTTATTTGCTGTCCCTAAGCACATAGATCTTTTAATATGAGGAAGTTACCTAAAGTTCCTACAGAAGAAACAGGCAAGGAATAATCCATCTGAGGTGATTATGGTTTAGACGAAGCATTAGATTTTTGAGTCCACCCTGGATTAAAAACCTAACTCGGCTACCTTACTTGCCAGTGCTATTAGTCAGGTTACTTAACTTTTGTAAGTTGACTCATAAGACAAGGATCACCTTACAGAGTTATTGTGGCTCACATATAAAGCCAAGTCAACTACACAGAGTCCTCGTACAATAGATGCTCTATTAAATCCCAAGGAAACCTAAAGAAATTATTCCAGTCAGCGAAAGCTAACAGATAACATGCTTCTGGACTGACAGTTTTCCAAGTATTCCTTCTTTTTTTTTTTTAAAGATTTTTTTTTTTTAAGATTTTATTTATTTATTCGACAGAGATAGAGACAGCCAGCGAGAGAGGGAACACAAACAGGGGGGTGGGAGAGGAAGAAGCAGGCTCATGGTGGAGGAGCCTGATGTGGGGCTCGATCCCATGACGCTGGGATCACGCCCGGAGCCGAAGGCAGACGCTTAACCGCTGTGCCACCCAGGCCCCCCCCCCAAGTATTCCTTCTGATGCTAGTTCAATTCTCTGTGGGATTATTGTCCTCATGGTCAACCAGTCCTGTCAGTTAATATCTGTAATCACATTTCCTGAGACAGTCATCAGTAGGTGAGGAAAGAAATGGGGAAGGAAAAAACATCATTATGGAAACCTTGTCCAAGATTTCAGAATTGCTGTATTTTATAAAATCTGGTCTATTTAGAGTTTGTCTCAGTCTCCTGACCCCAGTGTAATCAAACATGCCTTTGAGGAAAAAGCATACAAGAACAACAGGAAGTATTTAGATGCATTTTATTCAACAGTCAGGCCTGCTAGGCATTGTGGTGGCCACAGGGGATTTTAGAACCTTGGTTCTCAGCAAGGTCCAGATTTTTGAATGAGGACAGGGATCTGGCGCTTTCTGTAGAAGAGATTGAAAAAAAAAATCAGCTTAAATTTTGCTGACAAACAAGTGATGGTGGGAGAAAAACAATGAAAAAACATCAGCTTTATTTAAAATAGAAAGGTTTCAGATTTATTCCCATTTCTCTGCCTTTCATTCATTTATTTATTCACTTATTCATTAATTCATCAAATAGTGACAGTCATTATTTCTTATATACAATAGGGATACAACAAAAAGGAAAAATGTCTGTCCTTAGAGAGTTTACAGATCTACTGTGGCATTACAGTAAACCTCTAAAATCAATCTCTAATTCATCATTGCTTCTTTTTCTTCTAATATCATTGTTCTAGCCACGATGTTTCCATCTTAGCTGGTGCCTGGGCTACTATAGGATGTTCTAATTGACAGATCTTCTGCCTTAGAACTCTGGGGTTTAATACCTGTGAGATCTCACAGAAGGAAATCATATCTATAACCTATCTGATACCTGTCAGCTCTGAGCATCCTCCCCTCCAGATAAAAACCTCTCTGCTCCCCAGCACACCACCTTTCCCAAACCAGTTTTCTCTTCTGTCAGCTAAATATTCCTAAATACTGTAATTGTGCCTCATGAGGTTGTTTTCAGAGCTCTCTCTCTCTTTTTTTAAACCATCTTTTCCTTGAAAATACTGGTTTATAAAAAATCTTCTATTTTTCTGTTACTTGAGGACATCTGACTTCCATATATCTACGCATGTATTTATCTGGACCTGGATGATTCTTCATTTTAAGAGTTTTTAATGTTTTCTTGTTCCATAAATATTATCCATGCATAATATTTACATCTGAGTTGTTTAGCATACATAGCACAAACACCTAAACGCAGTACACAAGTTGACTTACCTTCTATAGCTGTGTTGTCCAATATAGAAGACACCATCCCTATTTAGCTATTTAAATTCAAGTCAGTTAAAGTTGCGCAACATTAAAAATTCAGTATCTCAGTTGTACTAGCCACATTTTAAGCACTGGTGGCAAGGCTAGTGGCTTCCATACTAGACAACACAGATGTAGAAATTTTCATCGTTGCAGAAAGTTCTACTAGAGAGCTCTGGTCTATAGAACACAATTTGCCAGTACAGATTCCCTAAGAAGACACAGAAAAATGTCCTTACTGACTATATCTGACAAGCACATAATGATCAAGGAGATGCAAGCCTTTGTCCACCCATCTCAAAACCCAACAACTAGGGTCAGAGCCTGGTTCTAGTTAACTCGACAATGTATTTTTGGGGGGCTTTTAACGGGCAGTAGAGAGAAAGGTGGTATGGTACATTGTAAGTATTTTACACAAGGAAAAGCCACATTTTCTCTCTAGAGCTGTTTTCTTTTTCTTTTTTAAACCAATTAATTTATTTGAGAGAGAGTGGGAGAAGGGGCAGAGGGAGAGGATCTTCAAACAGACCCTCCGCTGTGTGTGGAGCCAGACTTAGGCTCAATCCCACGACCCATGAGATCATGATCTGAGCCAAAACCAAGAGTTGGACACCCAACCCACTGAGCCACCCAAGCACCCCTAGATCTGTTTACTTATCTGAGAAATACAGGAAGAGAAGTTACATTTTCTGGCGTTCAAACATTCTTTCCATATTTAAATATTTTTTAAAAAATAGAATGAGTAAGCAGGACAGGTAGGTTTTAAAGGCTGAGGAACGGGGTGTCTCAGCTTTATGCTCATATTTTCCCAATATTTCACTCTAAATATTGGGCCTTTTGGTCTTGGCACTTAGAAAATTTCTAAATCTCAAGGTTGTTATATTGCTTTCTCCTCCTCTTGGATGGAAATATGATGTTTGACCTTTATGTCAACAGCCTAGGTCATGAGAAAATTAACAAGTGTTTTCGAGTTCTTTTTACAAATCTTTCTACAAATAAATTCACCACAAAGTGAAACACCTAATATTTGGTGCTAAAATTTGAGGATATTAGATCTCTCTCCCTGGGGCCCTATTTCAACAATCCTTGCTAACACTGAGGATTTTCTAAAATGATTTAAAGCAGACCAAGAAGAGAGGTTATATTATCAGGGATTTATACTATGGAATAATGGAAATGCGTGCAGTCATTTGAGTCTAAATCAAAGTCTTTGATGCTAAATCAGTTCTAAGAATAACTTAGTTTTCTGGGCTACTTGTGGAATCTCTTTTATTTGTTTCGATCATTCTACACCTTTATTTAACCTGGAATGCCTTTGCTGTGCTGCCAAAATTCAGAGCCCTGTTTAATTGACGTCCTTTTCATGAATCCTTTCTTGACCCTTTCAGTACTAAGGAATCTGTGTCTCTCCTTCACTCCTGAAGCTACCAGAAGCTACCTTATTTGCACTTTTGACCTATTTTCTTTTATTCATAAGCACAAGTAAAGCAGAGGAAACAAGCACAATGCCGGGCATATGTTAGGTATTCAGGAGCTGAGTAATATAGGAAATTTGTGGCAGATCTGCTTCTCTGATGGCCTGAGTTTGAGTCCCAGCACCTACCTATGATCACTTCAGAAAATGATATTCATTGAGGCTGGTTCTCATCTCCATAAAAAAATGTTACAGAAGTATGTTTTTGGGCACCTGATCCATATAATTCATATTTGCATTTTGCATTTTAATTCATATTTGCTTCTCTGATGGCCTGAGTTTGAGTCCCAGCACCTACCTATGATCACTTCAGAAAATGATATTCATTGAGGCTGGTTCTCATCTCCATAAATAAAAATGTTACAGAAGTATGTTTTTGGGCACCTGATCCATATAATTCATATTTGCATTTTGCATTTTAATTCATATTTGCTTCTCTGATGGCCTGAGTTTGAGTCCCAGCACCTACCTATGATCACTTCAGAAAATGATATTCATTGAGGCTGGTTCTCATCTCCATAAATAAAAATGTTACAGAAGTATGTTTTTGGGCACCTGATCCATATAATTCATATTTGCATTTTGCATTTTAATTCATATTTGCTTCTCTGATGGCCTGAGTTTGAGTCCCAGCACCTACCTATGATCACTTCAGAAAATGATATTCATTGAGGCTGGTTCTCATCTCCATAAATAAAAATGTTACAGAAGTATGTTTTTGGGCACCTGATCCATATAATTCATATTTGCATTTTGCATTTTAATTCATATTTGCTTCTCTGATGGCCTGAGTTTGAGTCCCAGCACCTACCTATGATCACTTCAGAAAATGATATTCATTGAGGCTGGTTCTCATCTCCATAAATAAAAATGTTACAGAAGTATGTTTTTGGGCACCTGATCCATATAATTCATATTTGCATTTTTGAGGGCTTTAGTAAACACAATCATTACCATCACTAAGAACGATTTTTTCAAGATTTTATTTTTAAGTAGTCTCTACACCTGATGTGGGGCTCAAACTCACAACCCTAAGATTAAGAGTCACATGTTCTAGCAACTGAGCCAGCCAGACACTGCTGTGATTTTTTTTTAAACTTAAAGTTATTTTGGTTGTATTTGCTTTTTAAAAATCTAGACCATCTACTGATTTGCTATAAAAACATGGGTTTTTGTTATACAAGTGATTTTTGAAAAAATTAATTCTGAGAACCATTCAAACACTTTCCTCCTGCATTCCACTATCCTTTCCTTAACACATTTATCTTGCCATGTTTTTAATACCTTTCTCCCTTTTGTTCAGATTTTTCTTCTTATTGGAGTGCCGCTTTCTTCTTTATGGCCTGGACAAAGCCTCCAAACTTTTCCGAATCCTAGCAGGCATAACTAGTTATTTTTAATATGTGTTCTCAGAGCACTTTGCTCTTATTTCCACTGACTACACTGTATTAGCATTGAGTGTAACCAAATTGAGACTTGAGATATGTTGGACTTCCTTCTGTGTCTCACAAATACTTAGTCTGGTACCTGACTTTAAAGCATAGTTGAAAGAGTAAGGATTTGGACCCGCATTTGTCACTTACTGCTGGTTGATCTTGAGCAAGTTATTTAAGCTCGGTCTCAATTTCTTCATGTATATAATGGGCTTAGTATTCTCTGCCTCATAGATTTGTGAATATTCAATGCCTTCCCCAATGCCTGACACAATAACTATGTTTTTCTATCACAACACACACACACATAAACACATGCACATCTCTGTAGATCATCATACCAGATAAATAATGAGAAAGAAAGACTGAGAATTATTTTTGGAAAGACGAGATGTTTTGCTTCTCTCATGGTAAGATTAATGTTATTGGTATATTGATTGGGACTTAGAGGGATAAGATATATGAAAATTTGAAGACAACTAGCTTAAAAATATGTTTTAAAGGACATTCAAGTTTGTACTCACTTATTTTGAACACATAACACACATTCATTAGAATAAGTTTCTCCATCAGTCCCGCAGACAGGATTATAGATCTTGGTACATGCAGTCGTTTCACTGTTACATTTAGCCTAAAAATGGAATTAAACAGAATCACTTTCCATCATTTAGCATTCTTTGAGTGTATAGCAAAATCTCTAAAATGGTTTTCACTTCTTTGGAGTTGGTCAGCTTAAAGATGGAAGCATGGTTATGGTGAGAGGAATGATACTGAGTGTCTGGGGGAAGAATCCAAGGTTAGAATCAGAATGCCTGATTGCACGTAATGCCTCTGCTGTTTGCAAGCTGTGAGACACTGGCAAATCTCCTGGTGTCTCTGAGCCTCAATCACTTCATCTGCACAATGGGAAGGATATTATCACTTCCATACCTATCTCATGGTGGTGTCGTGAGGTTTAAATAAGGTGAGTGAGATCATGTTCAAGTTTACAATGATGGCAGGTGCTGGTTCCTCTCAGGTCAGCCACACCATGGGCATGTCTTCCTTTTGCACTGTGGTCCAGTGTGACTACACTGCCCTTCTCTTAGTCATGTGATGACACCAGGTGCTTTCTGCCCTGGGAGCCCTTGCACAGTCTGTTTCCTGGACATCAGTAAAAACTCATAGTTACGGGATGGCTGTCATAGGCCAGACACTTTCCTAAGTGCTTTCATGTATTACTCTATTTAAACCTTACAACTATCCTATGAATTGTTTGTTATACTCTTCTTCCAGTGAAGACAGTGAAGCACAAAGAGATTAAATCACCCAAGGCCATGCAGCTGGTAATTCTGGATCCAGGATTCAAACCCAGTTGGTCTAGGTCCTGAGCTTTGGCTCTTAACCACTTCAGTCTACTACTTCTACCCACTGGTTATATTTTGCTAGCATTCGCTTATCCTTCATGGCTCAAAATATATCTCACTTGGGGCACATTCTGTGATCTAACCAGGCTTGGTTCCAGATGGTACCAGAATTTCTTTAAACCCTTATCATTAGTGTAATAATTTATTTACTCAGTGCCCTTTTGGTTTGCCATTTATCTCGTCACTAGATATTAATGAAAAGAGGGACACTTCCTCCTCTGGTCTTCAGATTTACTGCAATTTACTGTATAAAACAGAACAAAAAAAGAAAAGTTAGATATAGAATATTTTTCTAGAGGAAGAAACTAGTTTATTATTTTCTTTTGTTCATTATAAACTAGAGCTCCCCCTTGGGGATTGGGAGAACTTTGTGCCAACATGGTCAAACTGGCTCTAAGGAGGAAGGGCTGCTTGGAGTGAAGTTAAGAAGAATGCTACCCCAAATCCTTGCCCTACCAGATGGCCTCAGAACATTCAAAATGCCTTCACAGCAAGCATTATATGGTAACGTGGAAACTGCCTGTGTGTCGGTACATTTGTCCTTCAGTATAAGCCCCTGTGGGGGCACTACTGTAACTCTCCACCCTTAGCAGGTTAAGCCTCGCTAGTATCGCACACCCATCCTGACTGAAATGTCACAGCTCGACTGTGCATTGAGTGGAGCAAACAGTTCTAGCCTGAGAGATAGAAAAGTACAAAATTATCTTTACCTCTCTTCCCACCAAGCCAGCTCTAGTGTTACCTAGAAAACATAAATGAGACATGTGAGGTCAGGTACTAAATGGGAGAAGCCAGATCTGCTCTTATTCGAAACCTTCCCCTTCCGTTGAAGGCTGTGACTTTCTTGCTGGCCTCTTCCACCACCACCACCACCACCACCACCTCCTCCTCCTCCTCCTCCTCCTCCTCCTCCTCTTCTTCTTCAGATTGATTTATTTATTTGAGAGAGAGCATGAACAGGAGGACGAAAGGGAGAGGGAGAGGATCCTCAAGTAGACTCCCTGCTGAGCACAGAGCCTGACACAGGGCAAGATCATGACCTGAGCCAAAATCAAGAGTCAGATGTTCGACCAACTGAGACACCCAGGTGCCCCACCCCACCCCTTCTTATTTCTGCCTTTTCTCAAGGACGTCTCTCACTGGTGTCCAATCACTCCCTGCCTCCTGAAGCCTCAAGAAAATGAAGCAGAAGTTTGATTATGACCAAAGTATCTTATTATTATTATTTTTTTTTTATTTGACAGAGATAGAGACAGCCAGCGAGAGAGGGAACACAAGCGGGGGAGTGGGAGAGGAAGAAGCAGGCTCATAGCGGAGGAGCCTGATGTGGGGCTCGATCCCATAACGCCGGGATCACGCCCTGAGCCGAAGGCAGACGCTTAACCGCTGTGCCACCCAGGCGCCCCGTGACCAAAGTATCTTAATTGGGCATTTCGTGAAAAGTTGACCCATTTCTTTGAAAATAGAAGTGATTTACTTTCTGCTTGAAATGTGTCAGGCACAGAGCAAATATCTTCTGAAAGTTCACTGCCTTCTCACAACTGGTTACTAGACCTTTGATCTTAGGATTAGTGATGTAAGAAGTGTCAGTATCTTTGACTCGGTGTATAGATGAAGATGTGGAGATTTTACATAAAAATCTGTGAAACAGTTACCACTAGCATTAACCAGGTCTTGTGACCCAAAACTAACCTGCAATTACAGGTAAGTCTTCTTTAGTAAGTAATGTTAAAAACAGACATCTCTTGGGGCGCCTGGGTGGCTCAGTCGTTAAGTATCTGCCTTCGGCTCAGGGGGTGATCCCAGGGTCCTGGGATCGAGCCCTACATTGGGCTCCCTGCTCCCCTGGGAGCCTGCTTCCTCTTCTCCCACTCCCCCTTGCTTGTGTTCCCTCTCTCGCTGGCTGTCTCTCTGTCAAATAAATAAATAAAATCTTTAAAACAAAACAAAACAAAAAAACCCAGACATCTCTCTTGACATCTCACCATCAGTCCCCAAAGAGTCATTCCCTCTGTTACATTACGCTAATTATTAGTCCAATTCACATTTCTTGAATTTACAGATATATACTTAAAATTGCCATCCTGCATTCCCTAGAAGATAACAGGTCTTGCTGACATTATGTAGGGGGCGGTGATTGTGGATGAGCTCGTTGAAGGGAAGAGGAACTAACTTGACAGTATCCAAAGGAAGAAATGTTGGTGAGATTTGATTTTGATATCGAGAATTTCTGAGGTGATCTAGGTAAGGAGGTAGCTCTTCCTAGCTAAATTTTATGAGAAGCAGCAAGGCACCTCTGGGCTTGAAGAAGCCCTCTGAAATAGGTCCCTGACCTTATTTCATTTCATTAGGACCAAAAGATCTGGCCAAGACTGGACTCTAAGTCTAGAATGTAATGAGGTCAGTAATGCAACACGTCAAAAAGGTTTTACTCACATCAGAAAAATATGCAAAGGCACCTACCAGATAAGCTCAACAGGGCCAAGGCACTGAGAAGAACGACGCTTGTTACCTTCATGGCTGAAAGTTCTGTATCCAGAGCTCAGTTGAAAACTGCGTTGAACTTACCACTTCTCTTCAGAACCCTGGGACTGGAAGGGTTATATAGTTAGGTTGGCCGCCCAGCCTCCGCCTCCTGCCCTGTCACAGATCTTTGGTTATTGATTGACTCTGTGGCATAGCCTGGGCTCAAGTTTCAGGAATGTCGCTTGCGTAAAAAAGGTGAAAGAAACAGCACAGGCCTGCAGTGTGGAAGGCCAAGACTCTGTCAGAAAAGTTCTGGTGGTTGGTTAGTTGGTTCTCCCCCTAACTTCTTGTGTGACTTTGGGGAGCCCCAGTGGTCTCATCCATAAGGTGAAGTCGAAGGTTTCTGTACTCTGTAGCTCTGGATATATAAACAGGTATGAATATCCAAAAATAGCTCTCTATTCTTTCTTCTTTTCCTTCAGCTTTTCCCTTTTTTATTCTTTCTCTTTTCTTTTGTTCTGTCACTCATTCACAAAGTCAGTAACTCCAACCTAGCTGACAGACAGACAGGTTGGAGTTAGAGAGGGCTCAGGTCCCTAAGGTGTATATGAGTGTTCCGGGGCTGGGTTGTGCTCACCAGACACTTACTAGCTCTGTATTCTTGGACAGGTGGTTCACTCATGCTGTGCTTCACCTTATTCATCTGAGATCTGAAATAATAATAGCACTTAACTCAAAGTGTTTATCTTTCATTCAAGCGATAGTATTCTACCACGTGTTATTGGGAGACAGTTTTCGATTCTCTCTTGTGTTTCTGCCTGTCTTGTGAGGAGAAGCACTGACTGTCTGTGCCTCAGTTGCTCTTTTCAAGAGTTTGTACAACAAATGGACTTGAAAGGTGGAATAGTGTTTCTCTCTGGAGCACAGGAGAGGTTTGTTTCCTGTTCATTATAATAAAGATAATATCTCTCACCAATGCAAAGATCAGGTGGGCATGGTGCCCTTTAAAAAAGATTAGGGATTTTTAAAAAGCATGGCGTCCTTCTCATGGAGTACACAGTGCACTTTCTTTGTAGGTACCACTCGGTCCTTGCTCGTCATGTCACCCTGTAGAAACTGGTGCTTGGGAAACCGGATGACACTGGCACTCTGGCTATTGCTATTGAATAATTAAGTCCCTTGTCTCTGACTCAGCAGCCTGTGTCTTCTGCCAGTATCCCCTTAACTGTGGCAGGCTAACTCGTTAGCTTCCAAGTAGGGTAAAATCTCAGCTCCTCCCTGGTCTTGAACTGTGCTCGTGTCTGGGGATACATCAGTGAGTAAAAATGACAGGCCCTGCCCTCGTGGAGCCTCCGTTGCATTTTAGTTGGGGGAGACGGGCAATAAGAAAGTCATCTGATAATTATAAAGTATATCAGATTGTGATAAATATTATGGAGAAAAAGGATAAAAAGGACACGGGTGCTGGAGGATCAGGAGATAATTGTTATGGTTAGAGAAGGCCTGGCTGCTTAAGTGACGTTTGAACAGAGATGTGAAGGAAGTGAAGAATTGAACCGTGACAATATCCAAGAACACGCACTCCAGAGAGAACAGTGAGGGTGAAGGCTCTTAGGCAAAAACTTGCTTGACCTGTTTGACAAACATCCAGGGCGATTGATAATCTGGCTGAAGCACACTGATGGGAGGACAACCTAGGCAGTGAGGTAAAGGAAGCAGTGAGGCCTGGATGGTGAAGGGCTGGGTAGTCTGTAGTAAGGACTTTGGTTTGGAACCCAAGGGAGAGCCATTAGAGAGCTGTGGCACGGGAATGACATGATACGGCATTCATCCTAAAAGGTTATTTTACCTGCTTAAGAGAATAAACTTGAAGGCAAGGACAGCAGCAGGAAAACTAACTGCTTGTCTCCTGTACTAGTCCATCCAAGAGCGATGGTGGAAGTGGAAGGAAGAGGTTGACTCTGTAGTTCAGGCAAACTTAATACACGTAAAGTGTTTGCAACAGCTTCTGGCACATGGTGAACGCTTAGAAATACTAGCCATCACTGTAATTTCATTGTTGTTATTTTTTCCAGAATTTATAATGCTGTTCCATCTCACCAGAATGTTCTTCTTTATCCTTATGCATCAATGAATTCTTCCTCTGTCTTTAAGGTTCACTTCAAATGTTGTTTCTTATTGGAAAACATCTCCTTGTTCTGGCCTGCGTGGTGTTTTGAATGTGGTTGAATGCAACACATAACACACTATTGAAACTGTGTATGATTGGTTCCCCCATCTTCCATTCATGCTTCAACCTTCACCATCCTAGCTTCCTCCTGCCTCTTGACTGCCACTGAACTTACTGTTTTGGTCACTAATTCAAATCAATTAATTCCATGGACAATTTTTCAGAATACATAACCTCTAATTCTTTACACTTGATCACACTCCATATCATTTCTTTTCTTTTTTCTTTTTTTAGATTTAGTTATTTATTTGAGAGAGAGAGAAGGAGGTGAGGGGTGGCAGAGGGAGAGAGACATGCAGACTCCCCACTGAGCACAAAGCCCAACTCGGGGCTTGATCCCCGGCCCCCGAGATCATGACCTGAGCTAAAATCAAGAGTCAGATGCTTGGGGCGCCTGGGTGGCTCAGTTGTTAAGCCTCTGCCTTTGGCTCAGGGCGTGATCCCGGAGTCCTGGGATCGAGCCCCACACCACGCTCCTCCGGTGGGAGCCTGCTTCTTCCTTTCCCACTCCCCCTGCCTGTGTTCCCTCTCTCGCTGGCTGTCTCTCTGTCAAATAAATAAATAAAATTTTAAACAAAAAAAAAAAAAGAGTCGGATGCTTAACCTACTTGCTGCTTGATATAATTTCTTTTCTTGGGTTTCATAACTTCATAGTCCTCTGCATTCCCATACCTCATACCTTCTGCATACCTTCTGCATTCCCATATCATCTTCGTCCTCCTTATTGCCTCCTCTTCCTCTAACGAGTGAAGACTTGGAGTTTCTCAAGTATTGGTCCTGTGCCCTCTTCATGTCTCACTTTTCATTTTCCTTAGGTGAACTCATTCATTCACATCATTTAAATTATATCTTTATAAAATCCTCAGATATGTATCTCTTTCCTAGATCTGCGCTTGGATCTTCAGACCAGGTATTAAGAGCCTTCTCGACTGTTTGGACATTCTATGGGCACTTCAAATGTGACATCTCCCATACTAATACTTTGATCACTCACCACAAACACTTTTCAGTCTCCCCTTTGCTTCTCTGCCTTCCAACAGGTTGATTCAGCCAAAGCCTAAGTGTTCCCCTTACTGCCTCCTTTTGCCCTTACCTTGTACCACCTTCCAAACTTAATTTATTACCAAGTTCTCTTCTTGAATCTGTATCTGAAATAACCTCAATGTTGAATGGTTCCATCATTTTATACCGACATATCAAAGATGATGGCATCATTGTCTGTGTCCCTCCCTGAGGGTAAATCTGGCCTTGAGAGATGTAGATTAACTTTTGAAGTCCCCTTTGGCTTTCTGAAGTTTCTTTCAAGACAGTATCTACTGTTATTTCTTCCTCAAAGCTACTCTCCACAGGAAAAAAATAGTTTTTAGGTTTTAACCTCCTAAACTCAGGCTAAATATAATTTTCTCATGGAACTGCTTTTCCAAGTCTTTCCTCACTCTGTTCGGCATGTATGCTAGGGCTTGTTGTTACATTATTTCATGATACCCTGCATCACACTTTAATTTTATTATATGGCTGTTTATATGATTATTATGTAATATCCTCTTCCCTTTAGGGAGCAAATATGGTTGCTTTGTAACTGCAGTACCTTGCCAAGTGCCTGGTAAATAGAAAGTTCTGAATAAATATTTGCTGAAAACATGAATAAAGTGGTACATGTGTATGCTTCTTTTCTTGAAGACCCAGATCTATGCCTTGTTCATTTCTGTTTCTCTCGCCTGCAACAGATAGTCACTTACTGGTTCACTCAGTCTTTTATTTATTTAGCTGTCGTTATAATTCTGAGTCGTTATAATGCTGAGTTCCTCATATTTAAAAGCCCTGGCTTGACTGCTAGGGAAATAGATTTTGATTTCTGTGTTTATGGAGTTTAGGCTAAGCATTGATAGATACAGGTTAAATGAGTGAAATTTTTTTCTTTTCATAGTTTTCTTTTCATAATTTAAGTAGCAGTTTGGTTGATGGTAAGAAGGTTCTAATAGCCACTGTGAGGGGAGTTAATATTTGAGGGAAGGTATTTTTCATTGGTTTCATTAGCAGCCTGAGGAGAAGGGAATTTGCTGGGATCTCGTTACAGGAACTCTTTAGATAATGATACCAGCAGTAATGACATTCAGATTTAGACCTGTCTCATGCCAAACCCTGGGCTCTTTGCACCGAACCTTGATTTTTAAACATTTTGACTGTGTACCCAAAGCAAAAAATAAATTTTGTGTTATAGCTTACATATGTGTAGACCAATAAAATTGTTAAGAAACAAAACGTAGCCTTATTATATGGGATGACTCTCGGTGCCTTCTATTATATTCTATCTCATAATTCACCGATTCTGACTGCATTTTGAAAAACACTTAAGTACAGTAATATCCTGTGCCCTCATACAATCTTGTTTTCTTAATTGGTATAAAAGTAGGAGAAAATTCCTGTTAGAGACTAGTCCTAAAATTGGGATTTAGACTAGTCTAAAATTCCTGTTAGAGACTAGTCTCCTGTTAGAGACTAGTCCTAAAATTACTACCCAATTTTAGGTAGTAAGTTGCAGTGGACATGAAGGTAGTGGACATGGAGGTAGTAAGTTGCAGTGGACATGAAGAGGCACACTTGGCAGCAATTACAAGTCTGCCATTTCAACTGTGATGTTACTCTGGGTAATTCCTCAGCTACAAAAATGTGTGTCATGATATATTCATTTGGTGTGAAAAATAAACGCAGAAAAGCAAATACTATGCAAAAATATTATCCTCCATTTCCACTGGAATAATCGTTACTAGCTGGTAATAATATGATTCTTCCACGGATTGGAAATAAGTGGATAATATATTAAGGTTTTATATGATCACTATCTTGATAGAATAAATATTGTTTGCCCTGAGGGATGAGATGGGATAGGCCTTGGCTGGAACAACTCTGCTGCCCTGCTAGGCTGTTAGTCATATTTAGTGAGTCTACATGGCCTAACCTTGTGTAAATCTCTCCGTCTGTCTTCTTTTCTTCTCTGTGTACATATTTCTGTGTGCATGTCTTCAGGAGCTCAGCAAACATACTATGACCTACTCCCTTCTGTTTCAAGGACTCATTACTCACCTGAATAAAGAGTGGTGACAAAACTTAAGAGAACTGTTCTAATGGGTGCTGATAATACTTGCTGGAATGGGGATGTTGCTTGAGCACCTGTTGATTTTCACATCCTGTGCCCAAGGTTTGACTGGTAAGAAAAATGACAGAAACTAGTGACATGGAGCCTAACATATTTAGCCTGACATGTGAAGATCTCTTACTTAGCTATATCGTAACACTCCTGTCTTATTTTTCATTATTTGTGGAACTTCATGACTTTTTTTTTTTTTTTTTTGGGAG